>NW_005871190.1:2096794-2105558 GCF_000147115.1 Myotis lucifugus | reverse complement strand
CCACCAGGGGGCAGACACTCAATGCAGGAGCTACCCCTGGTGGTCAGTGCGCTCCCACAGCCAACCCCCTGTGGCCCCTCACCCTGGCCGGCCGGCCCCCATCGGCCCCTGATGCTAAACCATTTATAGACGACCTGTTTCTGGGTTGGGTTTGATACATAGCAGAGCAGCTCCCTCACTGTGGTCTATTGAAAGTCAGCTCTCAACACAAGGGTTTGTCTCGCTCCCGTCCTCTCTTTCCTTGGGGGCCGCCTGCCTGCTCCAGTGGTGGCGCAGCACCGAGGCAAGGAGGGGGAAGGCGGGGAACCATGTGGTGGTGGGGCACTGATGGTGGCATCAGTGTCCATTGTCTGTTCCTTCTGCGCCTGGCCCGGCGACCATCGCCTCCTCTCCCAACCCCGCTGGGGCCTTCAGGCCCAGGCTGGGATGGAAAACTGGGGGTGGGTGGTGGTGGACACAGCCCATTTCCCAGAGGGACAAGGTCTGGCTCCCTCCTTGGGCCAGCGACCAACCACCCTCAGTCCCTTCCCCTAACTCGTGCAATGTGCCTCTAGTTGTAAATAATGCTACAGTGAACCTAGAGGTGCATATATTTTTCTAATTAGTGTTTAGATATCTTCAAATATATACCCAGAAGTGGCATTGCTGGGTCATAAGGTAATTTGATTTTTAATTTTTTGAGAAACTTCCATACTGTTTGCATGTGGCTTCACCAATTTGCAGTATCACCAAAAGTGCAAGATGGTTCCCTTTTTTCCACATCTTTGCCAACAGTTGTTGTTTGTTGATTTATTGATGATAGTCATTCTGGCAGGTATAAGGTGATATCTCCTTGTGGTTTTAATATAAATTTCTCTGGTGGTTAGTGACATTGAGCATTTTTTCATGTCCTCTTTGTAGAAGAGTCTATTCATATCCTCTGTCCAGTTTTTAATTGAATTTTGATGTGTTGTGTTGTTTTTTGTTTGTTTGTTTTGTGTGTGTGTGTGTGTGTGTGTGTGTGTGTTGAGTTACATAGATCTTTATAAATGTTGAATATTAACCCATTATCATTGGCAAATATGTTCTTCCATTCAGTGGGTTGTGGTCTCTTTTTGTTGATTGTTTCACTTGCTATGCAAAAACTTTTCAGTTTGATGTAATCCAATTTGTTTTTTTGTTTGTTTTTGTTTTTGTTTTTTCCCCTTGGGTTTCCCTTTTTCAAGAAGGATATATAAGAAAAAAAAATAGTACTAAGAGCAATGTCCAAGAGTTTACTGCCTATGTTTTCTTCTAGGAGTTTTAGACTTTAACGATAAATCCCGGGTGGCACTGCTGAACTTTGTTCTGCCTGCCTCAGCGAGTGTGCCACCCTTTCTCTCATCTTACGGATCTGATCAATCTCCTTTACTTCTATGCCTCAAAAGAGATGACATTAGACCTTTAACAGTTGTACAGGGAAACATCCAACTGTAACAAATACTTAAGGAGTCCCTGTTTTGGCATAGTACACTGGAGTGTGCTGTGGAGAATGAAAAAGAAACATTAAGTGTGGCCCCTGCCAAGAGCCATATTGATCAGCATCAAAAGTAGGATGGGGGAGTAAGTTGCAAGTTTATTTTCTAAATAGGGAAATTGTGGGCCCTGAGTTAAAAATATTGTATGGTATGTTCCCACCCTTTGATGACTGAGTACTCACTAATAGACCTGAGGAAGACTGAAGCATTTAATTTTGAAATAAGGACTTTTTAAAAGTTAGTCTTCAGTATACTAAAGAAGAGATGGAGCTAATTTTTTTTTATTTTCTCATCAGGATTGTACCTTATTCTCAGATATACATAAATTTGGTGTCAACAAATAGTTACATAACATCCATCGCTTGGAAGCTGTGATAGACTTTAATTAATTCCTAGGTAAAATTAGTATGCATTACAGTTTAGAGGAACAAAATACACAAACCCACTAATCAAAATGTTCAGCTTAACAGAGCTAGGGCTTTTTCCATTAGTTGTATTGTCTTAAATTTCATCACTGTACCAGCTGGCTTCTTGTCAATTTATAGTTTGGACTTTAACATCAAACAGCAAAAAATTAATTACAGGAAAAGAAATCCCAATAGGAATTTTGTGCTCAGAGGTTTTTCACAATTAACCAGACATGAATGGCTGCTATTTACAGAAGAAATGGAAAGGGAGAGAAGAACTTAGTCGAATTTCCTAGAATCATTAATTAACTATAGCAATGTTCGTAACTTTCCTCCGTTTCAAAGTTGTTTAGCCAAATTTTTGAGCCTTCGCATTTCTGGAAGCACCCACTTCTGTTACTGTATTGAATGCAGTGAATCATGGCATGAACTGTGAATTTTTGTACAAAATGTCCCAAGTGACAGCTCAGAAGATTAGTCTCCTCCCTTCATTTTGAAATGGGTAGCATTCTCTGCATCACATTAGTGATCATAGTCATAATTTAATGATCAGAGAGACCCTGCTTGCTGGTCGGTGCCAGGGTACATGTAATGCATATTTTGTACTTGAAAGTGTTGTCAAATGACAGTCTTTGCCTCTATGTACTCAAATCAGTTTAAACTCAACCTTTCTAAAACCTTTATCTGTTGAATAAACAAGCCAAAGGTCTTAAAAATTATTTCCTCAATTTAGGCTTCTACTTTTTTTTTTCTTCGTTATCATATAGCTTAGAAATTCTTATTTGCAATCCATTATTAAGTTCCTAACACTCTAATACAGTGAGTGGTTCTTACCCTTTTTAAGACTTAGGATGCTTGGAGACTCTGAAGAAGTCCTTTCTCCTCAGAATACACAGATTAACATACATACAACATTTTGCTTAAAATGTCAGGGAATCACTAGGAATTCATGAACTGCAGGTTGTATTCATTGAGGAATATACACATATATTGTGTATGTGTGATACATGATATATATTTATATACTAGAGGCCCAGTGCATGAAATTCATGCATGAGTAAGGTCCCTAGGCCTAGCTAGAAATCAGGGCCAATCGGGGCCTTCCAGCTGCTGTCTGGGGCCTTCCTGCACTCCGCACCACCTCCTGGTGGTTAGAGCACGTCATAGCGAGCAATTGAACTCCTGGTCTCTCGGTTGAACTCCCGAGGGGACACTTTGCATATTAGACTTTTATATATATACTAGAGGCCCGGTGCACAAAAATTTGTGCACTCGGGGGGGGGGGTCGGTCCCCCAGCCCGGCCTGTACCCTCTCCCAGTCTGGGACCCCTCGGGAGATAACGACCTGCTGGCTTAGGCCTGCTTCCGGGTGGCAGAGGGCAGGCCCAATTCCTAGGTGCAGCCCCTGGTCAGGCTCAGAGCAGGGCCGATTGGGTAGTTGGGGCGCTGCCCCCTGTCATGCACAGAGCAGGGCGGATCGGGAGGTTGCAATGCCACCCTCAGTCACGCTCATGGTAGGGCCGATTGGGGGGTTGGGGCACCGCCCCCTGTCACACTCAAGGCAGGGTCGATGGGGAGGTTGTGGCGCCACCCCCTGTCATGCACAGAGCAAGGCCAATCAGGGGTGTTGGGGCTCCGTACCCTGTCACGCACAGAGCAGGGCCGATCAGGGGGTTGGGGCGCCGCCACTGTCACACTCGGGGCAGGGCCGATGGAGAGGTTATGGCTCTACCCTGTCACACACAGAGCAGGGCCCGTGGGGGGGGGGTAGGGGCGCCGCACCCTGGTACACACAGAGCAGGGCGGATCAGGGGGTTGGTGCGCTGCACCTTGTCAAACACAGAGCCACAGGGCAATCAGGGGATTGGGGAGCTCCCCCCTATCAAGCACAGAGCAGGGCAGATAAGGAGGGTGTGGCCCCGCCCCCTGTCACACACAGAGCTGCAGGGCGATCAGGGGGTTTGGGCGCTGCCCCCTGTCATGCTGATCCCGGTGCCGAGAGCCTTGCTGCTCCGTGATCCCAGTGCCAGGAGGCATATTACCCTTTTACTATATAGAATAGAAGCCTGGTGCATGAGTAGGGGCTGGCTGGTTTGCCCTGAAGGGTGTCCTGGATCAGGGTGGGGGTCCCCACTGGGGTGTCTGGCCAGTCTGGGTGAGGGGCTGAGGGCTGTTTTCCGGAAGCGAGTGACTGAAGCTTCCAACCGCTCTTTGTTTTCTTTTTTTTTTTTTTTATTCTGGGCCAGCTTTAGCTCTGAGGCCTTGCCGCTGAAAACATCGATACAATGTTGCTAAAGCCCGGCTGACTGAAAGCCAGTTTCTGGTGTTTTGTTTAGCTTCTTATTTGCAACATAGTACATAGTTGCTTAGAGTTGCAACTCAGAGGCCCGCAAGGCAGGCGGGGAACGTTGGAGTCCTCCTTCACTGCAGCAAGCAAGCCTCATGTTCA
The DNA here is from genome assembly GCF_000147115.1 of Myotis lucifugus. Taxonomy (NCBI): domain Eukaryota; kingdom Metazoa; phylum Chordata; class Mammalia; order Chiroptera; family Vespertilionidae; genus Myotis; species Myotis lucifugus. The sequence goes on along the minus strand of NW_005871190.1, from coordinate 2,101,206 downwards.
CTTCCAGCTGCCTGGCTGCCGGCCGCCATCTTGACTGACAGTTAATTTGCATATACTCACTGATTAGCCAATGAAAAGGGTAGCGGTCGTATGCTAATTACCATGTTTCTCTTTTATTAGTGTAGATATATATATATATAGATAATTTAGAAATATGTACACACACACACACACACATATATATATATATATATATATATAGTTTTACTAGTATATGGTTAAATTAAATACTGATTCAGATCATGTGTCTACTATTCCATCAAGTTGTCTGTACTAAACATATCAATTACTTTTGTTGCCATCACCTGCATACATTTACACTTCTTATTCATCTTTATTAGAGCAGCCCTTAGTTACAAGCTTATTTGGGTGGCCATATTTCACTGCACTGTCTCACGTGTGGCCACATTCCCTAAGTAATTTGTAGGCCATAAATGAGAAGAACATTCTTAACTTGTTTTAATGATAGTATTTTTCTTTGTTAGGTTTGTGAGCTGGGAGCTAAATGTAAGATAACTAACAGGCATTTTTCACTTTTCACTGTTCAGTCTGAGAATGGTTCACCATTATTCCAAGGTCACTTTGAAAGTCTTTCTGTGATTTGTTTCCATTTATTTCATGCTTGTGTTTACAGTTTTGCACCACATACGAAATTTAATGTTGCGTTCGTCTACATTAAAGTTAATTTGCCCCTTGTCAGCTCATTTACAACAGAGATAACATTCGAAAGCCACTCTGTAGAGTGTTCTGTCTGTAGTCACTAATGTAATTTTCCTATCTCTTTCTTTGTTGTATGCAACTTTGTGCATCTTTCAGTTTAAAAAGAAGCCTCCAGAAGAAGGATTTCAGAAAATCTAAATTAGTCTTTAATAGAGATTAATGATTCTCTATAATAGAATAAGGTCCTCATCATATCTTGAAAATATTTTAATAGCTCTTTATTCTAACTTAGAAATTCAATTTTATATTCCATATTATATAAGTATGCTTATTGAAATATTCTTTAAAGTAGTGTCTTTATACTTGCAAAGGATAAATGAAGTAAAACTTAAAATACATGCAAAATCCTAAATTGGATTATGATACCAAACATTTTCCCTGCTTTCATCTTTTTCTTATATTTTCCAATTACTTAATTTGACCTAATACAATTTTTTTTCATAATAGTTAATTTCTAGATATGTTATTGAAAAGATGCATGATTAAAATTGACTTACCTTAGATGGCACTAAAATGAAATCTTAAATATAAATGATGAAAAATGCTTTTAAAGTAGTATCTTAAACATATACGTATATTAAGGAATATAATTTGTGTTTTTAAACAGTATTTTCAGTAACAGTTTGCTAACTTGTGCCTGTCTCTTCAAATAATTAGGAATGTTCAGTTCTTGGGTAAAGTTTTCTCATAGAATCATATCTATTATTTACCTTTCTTTAAAACTTGTTCAGTTAGTTTACATTCAGTATTATTTGTATTAGTTTCAGTAGAGTGGTTAGACAGTCCTGTACTTTATAAAGTGTTGCCCCTGTTATTTTCAGTACCCAGCTGGCACCATACATAGTTATTACGGTATTATTGACTATATTTTCTATGCTGTACTTTACATCCCCATGACTATTTTGTAACATCCACTCTACTTCTTAATTCCCTCATCTTTTCAACCCAGTCCAGAGCCCTCCTCCTCTATGGCAATCATCAGTCTGTTCTCTGTATCTTTGTTTGTTTCAATTTTGTTTGTTGATTTTATTCTTTAGATTCCACATATACGTGAAGTCATATGGCATTTGTCTTTCTCTAACTCACTTATTTCACCTATCATAATACCCTCTAGGTCTATCCATGTTGTCGCAAATGGTAAAATTGCATTATTTGTTGTGGCTGAGTAATATTCCATTGTATATATGTACCATGCTGTTTACCTTTTGATCAGCTATCTTAGTTAGTCAGTTACCTTAAGGAAATATCAGACAAATGTACATAGATACATTTATAAGACTGGTCACTTTTTATAATACTAAAATATTAGAAAAAAGCCAAAATGACTATCATGACAAGAATGATTAAATAAAATTGCATTATATGCACATAATGAAATACCACCATGGTGATGTATACTTAATGACATGGGAAATACATAAAAATTCAATATAATATATAATATAAGTCTATTTTTGTTCAAAATATGTTGTAGGTAGATAAATAGATAGGTAAATAGGTAGACTAGATAAGTAGGTAGATAGATTGACAGATAGATGATAGATAGATAGATAGATAGATAGATAGATAGATAGATGTAGGTATATAGCTATTAGTATAGATATAAGTGAGATAACTATACTTACCAAAAAAGAAACAGTAGTGTCTTAGTCCACTTGGGCATCTATAATGAAATTATCATGGATCAGGTAACTTTTAAACAACACAAATTTATTTCTCACAGTTTGGAGGCTGGAAGTCTGAGTTCAGTGCCAGCATGGTTGAGTGAGGGCCCACTTCTGAGTTACAGACTTCTAGATTGCATCCTCATGTTTTGGAAGAGGCCAAGGAGCTCTGTTGGAGCCTCTTATGTAAAAGAGCACTAATCCCATTCCTAAAGGCTCCATCCTCATGATCTGAGCACCCCCTCAAAGGTCCCACTGCCTAATACCATCACATTGAAGATTAGGATTTCAACATAGGTATCATGGGGGACACTAACATTCAGACCATAGCAACTGGTCATTTGGTAATACTTCAGATACTTTATGGGTATATTTTATTGTGATTTCTAAAAATAATATATCAGTATATTGTGTGCATAATAAAAAATAAAAGAAAATATAATATTATAATAGTTAATATTAGCATAGATATTGAGCAGCATATTGTATCTTAAACTCTTCTAAATTATTTTTAAATAATGTATCTATCAGTATATTACTTGTACAATAAAAATAATGGATAAAAGAAAAATATGACACTATAATATTTGCCACTATTTTAGTCACATATTGTGTCTTGTGCTCTTCTACTGATTTGCATGCCTTATCTCATGTAATTGTAATTTGCTACTTGTCAATCTTTATTTATGCTATAGATTATATGGACATGAATTTTCATGCCAGAATGATAATGTAATTTCACATTGGATCAGTTTTTGGATGGAGTCTATGAATAGTTGAGACTGTATCCAGTGTGTGTGTGTGTGTGTGTGTTTCTGGGTAACAGGTACTTACCTTTTAACCAGATTATGAGATGAATTACTATTGCCCACAATAATTTTGCTGAAACTCACCATTCAGTTCTGTACTGATGAAAAAAAACACAAGCAAACAAATAAAAAACTCTGTGCTTTCAAGAGGGATACTGAGGTAGAAGCTAAAGTCTACACTGGAGAAGAATTTATATTTTCACCTCATTAGTCTGAGCAGTTGGAAAAGATGACAGGTATCAAGAGTTGTGACCTGGGTTGCATTTTTAAGAAGGCTGGGAAGAATTAGGAGATAAGGAATCCTGTAGTACCAGCAATGTGGTCTACCCAGCACAGAGCTCTGCTTTTATTTATTTATGTTTTAAATACATTTTTATTGACTTCAGAGAGGGGGAGAGTGGGAGAGAGAGATAGAAACAACAATGATGAAAGAGAATCATTGATCAGCTGCCTCCTACAATTCCCACACTGGGGATGAAGCCTGCAACCTGGGCATGTGCCCTGACCAGGAATTGAAACGTGACCTTCTAGTTAATAGGTTGATGCTCAACTACTGAGCCATGCTCGCTGGGCAGAGCTTTGCTTTTAGAAGGTGTCTGTGCTGTTTAAGTGGAATGTAATCAAATGTATACTGTACAATATATACCATATGTAGCAGATATATTATCATATATAATAAAGAGCTAATATGATAATTAGACCAGATGGCAGAATGACCTTCTTTTGAAAGGTGTCTATTTAGGTCCTTTGCCCATTTTTTGATTGGATTGTTTATCTTCCTTTTGTTAAGTTGTATGAGTTCCCTATAAATTTTGGAGATTAGGCCCTTATCAGATATGACATTGGCAAATATGTTTTCCCACGCAGAGGTTCTTCTTGTTGTTTTGTTGATGGTTTCTTTTGCTGTGCAGAAGCTTTTTATTTTGATGAAGTCCCATTTGGTCATTTTCTCTTTAGTTTCAAGTGCCCTCGGAGCTGTATCAGTGAAGAAATTGCTTCGGCATATGTCTGAGATTTTGTTGCCTTTGGATTCTTCTAGAATTTTTATGGTTTCCTGTCGTACATTTAAGTCCTTTATCCATTTTGAGTTTATTTTTGTGTATGGTGTAAGTTGATGGTCTAGTTTCATTTTCTTGCATATATCTGTCCAATTTTCCCAACACCATTTATTGAAGAGACTATCTTGGCTCCACTGTATGTTCTTGCCTCCTTTGTCAAA
>NW_005871190.1:1982200-2096694 GCF_000147115.1 Myotis lucifugus | reverse complement strand
CCTTACACGAATTTTGTGCATCGGGCCTCTAGTGTGTACTATAATAGTATATATAAACTCTGAGAGCTTGTTCACAGGTTTTGCAGGATGAACATATAGGAATAAGGAGGGAAGAAAGTGGAGAAGGGATCCTAATGTAGCAACCTGGTTAATCCTATCAATCTGGACATATGCAATACCCTTTGTAATACTTATTATAATATTTTTTTAAAAAATAAAAAAAAGAAAAGAAAAGAAAATACTTGGCTTAGGAAAATTTGTATTATTAAATACATGAATAAATGCATCATTATAGAATTTTTACAATTTAAAGAATGGAATCATGTTTCTTGAAACCTAAGTGAAGAGGAGCAAATTGCTGCCTTTCGAATTTATCCTGGTTACTTGTGTGTCTGCTGGTCAGTTTCCTCCTCAGAATGATGGGAGCCAGGAATGTTAGCTTTAGTATAACTCTTCCTATTGCCCCTTATGTCCTTTGTTCCGGAACCACATCAGTAATGAGTGGAAGTGTGTAGCATCAAAGCTGCCATACCTTGCAAGCTTATAGATGCCAGACCCTGTTCTAAGTGCCTCTAGAACAGCTTAAAAGAGCTTTTATGAAACTTATTATCTGATTTTACAGAGGGGGAAACAGTACTGGGGAGATTACATTGCCTAAATTCACTAAAATCACTTAAGTGGCCTTGCTGGAACTAAAGCCGCAGTCTCTGACTTAGAAGCCTGTGTTCAATGGCATTACACTGTCTCACTGTCCTCACTGAGATATACACCTCTATGCTGTTGTTCTTCCGGGTGTGGCCTCAGCCCTCCTGCTTTCAGAATATTACAGGGCGGCTGATGAAAATACAAATTGCTGCCAAGGACTCGCCTCAAAGGTAGTGGATCAGAATCAGTGAGCACGAATATTTTTAATAAGCTCTCTAGGAATCTGTATGTTTCCTCTGGAGCATACTAATTGATTGGAAAGCACAGCTCTACACTATCTTATTACTACTCCCAAGGCGTGATGGTATCACAAGTTCTTCTTTTTTTTTTGTTTTGTTTTTGTTTTGGTAGCATTTGACCCTGACCACCCTCCTTGAATCTCTTCTTAGCCTTCTGTATTTCTTATGTTCTGCTTCCTTTGCTAACCTTTGTTCCTCTGTCTTCTCTAATCTGTCTCCTTTCTGCCTGCAGTTCCATTAGCTGCTGCCCATGGCCCTTTTCCTCCTGTGGTAACTTCTGTTGTTTATTGAGGCCTTACAACATACTCTTGCTTCCCATCCCCAGATCTTACCTGAATTTCAGTACCTTATTTTTAGCAATGTTACTCTAAATCCATGGGTGCCTGTATATTCTTCAGGTCTTAAATTCAGTAGGCCAAAAAGTGACCACATTACCTTCTCCCCACACACTCCCACTGTCATCATCTTCCCCTAGAACAGCCAGTGCTGTCACAGCTCAGTCTTCTGAGCCCGAAACTTCAAATGGTATTCATACCCCCCTTTTCCTTAACCTCCATTCAGCAGCCAGTCATCCAATCCAGTTGTTTCCACCTCAGAAACGCCACCTGAATCAGTCATTCTATTCTCCATTCTCATTGCAAGTTGTCATCTCTTACCTTATACTTTGGTAGGTTTTTTTAAAAAAATCTTTATTGTTGAAAGTATTATATATGCTCCCTTTTTTTCCCCATTGCCCCTTCTGGCCCACACCCACCCCCACCACCACCCCAGACCATCACCACCCTATTGTCTGTATCCATGGGTTATGCATGTATGCATGCAAGTTCTTTGGTTGATCTCTTCCCACCCACCCACCCCTGCCTTCCCTCTGAGAGTCAACAGTCTGCTCCATGCGTCTATGTCTCTGGACCTCTTGTTCATCTGTTTATTTTGTTCATTAGATTCCACATGTGAGTGAGATCATGTGTTACTCGTCTTTCTCTGACTGGCTTATTTCACTTAGTGTAAAACTCTCTTACCATATACTTTGGATTCCATATTAGACTTCTTACCATTCAACTATCCCCCACACCCAGTGTATTTTCCATATTGCACCAGAGGTATTTTAGTAATAAACACAGTTGAACTTCTCATTCCCCACTTAATAGGGCTTTTGGTTCCATATTGCCTATAACATAAGATCGAAATTTCATGAGGCTTATCTTAATCTGACCTCATCCTGTCTGTACCACCTCTTCTCCTCACCACAAACATTATTTTAGGGCTAAACCAAACTCCTTCACCAAGTCATGGTGTAAAACCAGACTATCTGGGTTCATAGTCCTACTACTTAACAGCCTCAGTTTTCTTAGCTGTAAACTTGCAACAATAAGAGTACCTACCAGTACTTGAAGTTTGTTGAAAATGGGAAGAGCACTGCATGTGCACATGATAAGCAGACATTAAGTATGTGCAGCTGCCTCTATTGTGACCATTGTGATAGCAGTGATGTAACATTCTCCCCCAGAAAACACTAAAGGAATTGCTTATTACCATTGGAGCTACCTCAGGGATCTGTAGCCATAGCAAAATAAAAAGTATTTTGCCTATAGAAAGCCTGGATCCAGCTTGTATGTGACTAAACTTTAACTACCTTGTGGCATTTCTAGGCTCTAACATTCTCCACTAGTGGAAATCCCACTAGTACTGGGACATACGATATTCCCTAGACTGGCAGTGCCTTCGTTATCAGTGAGGAATATGCTCCACTACAGTTCTGGACCTATATCAGTTTGCCACTTGTATGGGTGATGGAACGAGCTATGCAGTGGCTACACCTTGAGCTGGTTGAATCAGGTGCCAGACCTAGGCAGGACTCCTAAGTGTAGCAGAGGGAAGTTCCTTGTGTCACTTTAGGGCATCCTAAAGTAAATGGGGGCCCATAGAGTCAGAAATCTGGGTCCCTCCTGTGTCACATAGTGGGAACATCATAAGAAATATTTAGACTGAAATATTAAAATTTAGCCATATGTTGTAGACACTTTAATTTTTATGAAACTACCACCAACATATTTGTTTGGATGTTGTTTTTAATTTGATGACTATGGTCCTGAAAAGTGAAATGTAAATTGTAGTGTTTCCTAGCAGAGGTTGCCATAAAGCAATTCTGCAATAAATTATTTCAGATTACATCCTACCTTATAAGTTTTTATTAATTAGAATATTAATATACTAGTTGCTTTAAAGTAGAACACACTTGTATTGGCTATGGTACTTTCTAAGTGAAATGAGAAATTTGTCTTAGAAAATTGTAGTGTTAATGGGGTAAATGAAAATAAATTTTAGAAAATAGTGATTAATTTTTAAGGGGAAGAGGGAGAAAGAAGCCATAAAGTAAAAATCCAACTTGGGAAAAACAGTATGGGCAATCTATTAGAAGACTAACATCTAAATTTGATAATTATAATGATAAATATATATATCATCTACACTAATAAAAGACAAAGATGCTAATTGACCGTACCTTTGCTACGCCCAAGCCATGCCCACCAGCCAATCAGAGCGACTATATGCAAATTAAGCCAAACAAGATGGCGTTTGGCAGCCATGGAGCTGGAGCAAGCAGGAGGCGTGGTTGCCCCGGCGATGGAGGAAGCCAAGCTTCCCGCCTGCCCTGGCTGGCTGTGGCCTCCACAAAAGGCAACAAAATTTCAATTATAGAAGCTAAATAAATCCCAGATACCTGCTTCCAGCCAGCCTCCACTGGGACCTTGGGTGGCTGGGGGCTGTGGCCAGCCTGCAAACAGCCATCAGCCCCTCACCCAGGCTGGCCAGGCACCCCAGGGGGGACCACCACCCTGAAGGAGCTGTGGCCAGCCTGTAAACAGCCATCAGCCCCTCACCCAGGCTGGCCAGGCACCCCAGCAGGACCCCCCACCCTGAAGGGGCTGTGGCCAGCCTGCAAACAGCCATCAGCTCCTCACCCAGGCTGGCCAGGCACCCCAGTGGGACCCCCACCCTGATCCTGGACACCCTTCAGGGCAAACCAGCCGGCCCCCACCTGTGCACCAGGCCTCTATCCTATATAATAAAAGGGTAATATGCAAATTGGCCCTAACAGCAGAACAACTGGGAATGATAGGTCACTATGACACACACTGACCACCAAGGGGCAGACGCTCAATGCAGGAGCTGCCCTCTGGTGGTCAGTGCGCTCCCACATGGGGGAGCTCTGCTCAGCCACAAGCCAGGCTATTGGCTGCCAGTACAGTGGTGGTGGTGGGAGCCTCTCCCGTCTCCTCAGCAGCACTAAGGATGTCCGACTGCAGCTTGGGCCTGCTCCCCGCTGGCAAGTGGGCATCCCCCAAGGGCTCCCAGGCTGCCAGAGGGATGTCTGACTGCCAGCTTAGGCCCACTCCCCCTGTAAGCCAGCAGGTGGTTATCCCCCGAGGGGTCCCAGACTGCAAGAGGGCACAGGCCGGGCTGAGGGACGCCCCCCGAGTGCACAAATTTTTGTGCACCGGGCCTGTAGTTTTATATCATTTTTCAAGTGTTTTAGATTTCTGGTTTTCATCATTATAGTAAGAGATAATATAGAAACGGATTTCTAAACAAGAGTTCCAGTTACACATACGCGCACACACACACATATTTGAAATTAAAGGTACATGTCTAATGGTAACACATACATCTGAGCAAAAAATGAGCGATGACATGTGTTTCTGTAGCACCTGAAGTTTACGGCGTTCTTGCCTATTGGGATGAGGTAGAAAGAACTGTGGAATTAAATCAGAGGAACTAAATTTCAGTGGTTCCTTTTCTACTTATTATCTGTGTGAGGTTGTACAAATCCCTTAACTGCCCAGAGCTTTGGATTTCTTCTCTGTGGACTGGATATAATAGAGAGTGTCTTTGAAAATCAAAAAAATAATGTACATCCAAAGCCATCTGAAATTATAACCCATTCTACAGATTGAAGAGATTAGAGAGATAGAGATTTTAAAAGTTACTCAGCGATGATTTCAAAGATGAGATAAGTATGACAGAGATGCTTGCTTTCAGAAGTGGGAATACGTGCCTGGCTGAGACCTCACCCTGGGCTTCTGAGCCCAGCAGCAGCCGGTCCTCTTGGTGCGGGACTCTGCTTTTCAGAGCCAGGGTCTGCGTCATTCCCAGGACAGCGCCACTAAATCACAACCCAGACTTCTTGTAAGGACTTTACACCGTTTAGTTATTGAGTTATCTTAGTAAGAAATGCTAACATTACTAAGCAAAGTCTAAATTTGTTTTTTAATGCAGGTAACGAATTTGGGCATCCTGAATGGTTAGACTTCCCAAGAAAAGGAAATAATGAGAGTTATCATTATGCCAGAAGGCAGTTTCATTTAACTGATGATGACCTTCTTCGCTATAAGTTTTTAAATAACTTTGACAGGGAGATGAATCAATTGGAAGAAAGATGTGGTTGGCTCTCGGCGCCACAGGTAAGCTCTTTACTCTAAATGTTATGTTTTAATCACTGATGTTGTACATGCTCAGAAAGGCAATTGATTTAAATCTATATGCAGGTCTTTTAAACAGCACTTTATTATTCAGTGTGTAGTGCCCTGTAACAAACTTCAGGTTGTCAAAACATGTTATTGTAGTCTCTCCAATAGATATTGAAAATCTTAAACGTGATACCCTGCTTACTTTATTGTTTAGTTTGTTGTTGTTTAGTTTTAGTTATTTTTATTTCAACTGGTTAAAATAAATGACAAAAGCTCTACATGAAATATATTTTGGAAATTGCGGGGGAAACATCTTAATTATTTTGACTTTTTCTTCATATAAATAATGATCCTTTCATAAAAAATTACTTTGACAACATGTAGATTTCTTTATTTCTTTTTTCCTCCTTCTTTTACTGGTTTCTAAGCTGTCATTTCAATAGATGCTATTATACCTGCATGCCTTTTGTATTTTTCATGAGCTTGACTCTCTTCTGGAATTAAAGTCTCAGTTTTCAATAAGTTTTCAAGAATGTAATTAACAGGTGCAAATATTTTGCAGGCTTTTTTTTTCCCCTTGCAAAAATTAACATATAGTATGTGTTACTTATAATCCATTTACTTTTTACGGGTGCTGTTTGAAATTACTGATGATGTGTCTTTACTTTGGTGTCTATGTGGGGTTTTTTTTAAATGGCTGAAAAAGGTACTTGTATATTCAGTAAGATTGGCTGCATGACATGAATGCCCAAATCACATTTATTAGTAATGCTGTTTCCAGAAGAGAGAGCAAAATGATGCTCCTTTTCAATAGGAATAATGTTGAATACCAAAAGGCATGCTGCTTGCTCTGGAGCCTTAGTTCCCATTTCTAAATTACCAAGAGTGGTGCTACTGATATGCATGGAAATAAGTCCTTGCAAATCAGAGAGTGGAAGAAAGTGGTGTCGAAAAAGCAAAGGTTCCTCGCTGCCTGCTGTAAAACATGGTATAAAATAAGGAAGTGTGTAAATGTTGTAATTTCTTTTCAGACCTTCTCTTTTATTAGGCAAATATGTATTGTAAAGGACTTTATGCTGTTGTTGAATCTGAAAAAGTTAGACAATAATACAAAGTTTTTAAGATAACTGCAACTGTAGACACCTCAATATAATAACAATGTTACATTATATTTTGAAAAGTAATTTTATATATTTTACCTGATTAATCTGGAACTAAAAAGTCTTAAAGAAAATCCACTTACAAATAGATCCAGTATATATATATATATATATATATATATATATATATATATACACACACAAACACTTTATATATACCACAGGTGCCATGTTATTAATTGAAACCTGAGCCACAGCACTAATCCTCTGTGCTTTGTTTGACGTTGGCAATGGCTGGTGACTTTTTTATACTCTTCAAACAGTTTTGAGACTGTTATTGGCTTAGAGTTTAATATGGAAAAATTACAACATGTTCAAAAAAATAATATGCTGCCATTTTTATTTTTGGCTTCATAACTAACAAAGCTATTCATAAAGACAAAAACAGCTTTTTTGTAAATAATTGACTTGTGGCAGTGCCTAGGTTTTATCTAAATGTTGTATATGTGTTCATTCTTGCAGGCCTATGTGAGTGAAAAGCATGAAGCCAATAAGGTCATCGCTTTTGAGAGAGCAGATCTTCTTTTTATTTTCAACTTCCACCCAACCAAGAGCTACACTGATTACCGAGTTGGAACGAAATCTCTGGGAAAATATCCTTTTTGTTGTCAGTGAATATAACTATCTGCATTCAATTTTTTTTACATCATAGAGAATAAGAAAGACTAATGCTGCTCTTGATGTCAGTGGCTCTCAGTTTCCTTGTCTGAAAAGTTGAAATAGTCGACCGATAAATCTTTCCTCAGCTCAGTAATACTGAATTAATCCTAAGTTTCATTCTGGCTGTAAAAAGTGTGATTCTGGATGTTTAAAAAGTATTTTGATCCAGTGTGCAAATACAAGAGACAGTGTAGTTTTTCCTTTAGAAAATCTTGTAAGTTGTCTCAGATTGTCTTCTTTTCCCTCCACGTAGCGAGAGAGCAGGTCATATTGTAAACGGAGCGGCCTTCCCTTTTCTCTTTCTTGTCTCATTTAGTGCAGGACAGCTCACCTTTGTAAGTCTGAACTGGTAAAGATTCAGGGCATGGGAATGTAAGCAAAGGAAGCAGCAGGGAGACTGTTTTTGATACCCTCTGTTCATTCATTCATTCATTCATTCATTCATTTCACAGATACTTGCTGAGCAGCTGTGTGCCAGCTGTGTGCTAGATGCTATAAATACAGGAGTTTTCCTGGCACATACAGTTACTACCCTCATGGAGCTTTTAAATTAGTGAAGAAGAAAAACTTAGTAATTGTAAATTGACAACTGTTATAAAATTACTAGTAGCCTGGTGCACAAAATTTGTGCACATTGAAAGGGAATTAATTAGAGGAACATAATTTGGACTCACTATCTAATATCAATAATATGTGAGCGTGAGGCTGTCCGCATTTCTGAAATTCAATGACATGAATTTTAGCTATTACTTTGCCAAATAAATGGAATTTACAGATATCATTTAAAAGAGCATTCAGGTTAATATTAAAAACTCTGGCTACCAAATCAGGTCTGTTTTCAACTTTTTGCCAGCGTTGTAAATTGTTTGCAATATTTGCCCATTTGGGGTTGCATGTCATGGTTACGAATAAATCGGGCTTGCCATACTTCGTTATAATTGCCATAGCATTCTGATATCGCTGCTGCATATTTCTGGGACTACCCTCAGAAGATGATGGAAGTATTATCATTTTACCAATCAGCACATTGTCATTTTCAGATCTAGATTTGAGATAATCCATCAAACCACTACATTTTTCAACTCTCAACTTAGATTGGTTTGCTTTGATGAAATTTATCCAATTGGCCTCCATTTTTGAATATGAATCCATGATAAACTGTTGAGTTAATTTTCCTGCATTTAAAATAGGATTAAACGTGTCCCCCACAGAGAAATGAAATCCATAATACTACATTTGTGTGACTCGTGTCCTTACATTTTGTCTAGTATTATTGTCGATTACACTGTTGTCTCTGAGTCTTAATGCAATATCTGTTCCCCAGCCTTTTTCACCATGTGGAAAAAGAATAGGATATGTCATTGCATCTAATGTAGGAAACAGGATATTGATTTGTTTCATTTTAGTGGCATTTGGATTATTGGGATCTGGTTTACAATGAATGAGCAAGTCCCTTTCAAAAGGAGGTTCTCCATCTTCATTTCTGAATATGACAGCAACCTCGGTTACACGGGGAGAATTATATCTACCTGGGTCACTGTTATGATCATATTTAATTGCCATTGTTACTTCTGTGGGAGCAATACCTTTTGCTGCTACTTCAGATTGGGCTTCCTTTTCTACCTCATGTAGCATCTTGTACGATTTTGTTAATTCATTGATTTCATGCATGAGGTTGTTGATGTTGATCATGAGTCTTTCTGAGCAGCCCTGGTTTTCTGGCATTGCTAATCTTTTACTTGTAGCTTCGGCTGTATCCAAAATATAGAGTTGAGCAAACTTCCGAGAAACACCATCTGAAGGATGTAAAGTTCTAGTATGGTGATAAACTTGTCCATGCATTCTAAAACAGTATGGCCCATATCCTGATGGCGATGCAATATTTGCACCCATGGAAGCAAAAGCAAAAGAACTATTTATGGAACGAATATTTTCTATGAAATTTTTACTGTCAAAATCTTCGTTTGTCATTAATCTTTTTAAATATGCCGGGTAATCTGGAAAATGTATATCATTTGGACAGACTTTCCCTTTGCTACAACATCGAGTAAATTTCCCATCGGATGGTTTTTCATCCAAGAAATTTAGTGATAGGCAAAATTCACATTGAACAGTCATTCCACCACAACTATGTTCGAGGATTGCATCCTCATGTACTCCATTTTTGCTGAGAAGGCAGTTCCTACCGGTATTGGTAGTACTTGTTGATGACTGTTCTCTAGACATATTCTGTCATCACCACCGTCTTCTTTTAACTTCAAAGGCACGTTGGTCTTCAGACATTTTCTGTCGATAACGCCGGTGTTTTTTGGCATCAGAGCAATGTTTTTCCAGTAGCTGGTGTTCAGATACATTCTGTCGTGGGCGCCACCTTCTTTCAAGATCAGACACACGCTGCTCTGTAGACATTTTCTGTCGATAATGCTGGCATCTTTTGGCTACAGATCTATGTTGTATCAACAGTTGTTCTTTAGACATAGTCCCACCTCTCTACTGTCACGGTCTGATATGTAGGTAAATGAGAGTCCTGGCTGTCAGGCCACTGAGAGCTGTCTGACCAAAGGCTGATTCTGGCTGATTCTTTGGGGGTGGGACTTTCTCCTCCCTGCTGTCAGTTTCCACAGCTGTGATGAGGAAGCTGGGGTGACAGAGGGAGCCGTGCCCTCCAAGCCGCCCTCTCTCTCACTCTGCTCTATGTCCAGCGGTCTCTTGCTCTGCCAAGTCCTCCAAACCTCCTCCTCTCTGCCCACTCCTCTCCCGCTCTGCTCTCCGCTGGCCAGGTCCTGGGAGCCCGAGGGCATGGCTTGGCGCAGCAGGCCTCACCTCCTGGGCTGGCAATGGTCCCAGGAGCCTACGACCCAGGGCCGCTGTTGCCTCCTGGGGCGCTTGACATCTGCGTATACAAACTAACCACCATCTTTGTCAGGTTAATTTGCATAGTCACTCTGATTGGCTGGTGGGCATGTCTTGTGGGCATGGCTTGAGTGTGGCGGAAGGATGGCTAATTTGCATGTTTCTCTTTTATTATATAGGATAATACAGTGTATTTTAACAGATTATAACTCAACCAGATTCATGGGCAGGGGGAGAAGGCAAATTTAGGGCCTAGTCACAAAGCAGCACAAATTTCTAATTAGGCAGCAGAAATTATATTCTTCTCCCCTGGAGCCCTAATCATAATTAATGTCTGCCACCCAAGCAAGATGTCTGATGCCAATGAGAAGTCCTAGGTGTCAGGGTCTCTGTAGCTACAGGAAGATACCCTTCCTGGCTCCAGGTGGCTGGAACAGTAAGAGAACTGTGTTTTCCACATTATAAAAGCCCTGAGGTAGTGTGACCCCAGCACTGTGACAATATCATTAAGTTCCCTGATTCATTGTCTTTCTGCTTTCAACTTTCATGGTGTCAGCAGTGTCCAAGCCTTGCACCTATTGCAGTTGAAGGCAAGGGCCCTGTTTCAACTGTCACCTTTAGACACAACAAAAGGCAAATAGGTATTATTTTTGGTTTCTTTTTCAAGAATGAAGTTGCTCTTGCAAAATTCCTTCTGTGTTGTGTATGCACAAGGAGACAGATAAAGCATATCAATGTGATAACATTATCTGCACTAAAAAAGAGCTGTACTGTCCCAGGAAGCAAATCTTCTCACCTCACCATTTCCATGAAGAATGCCAGACCTGTCACAGTTCCTACATGACCCTTTTCAGCTCCAAACTGCTAACATAATGCCCCCAGGTTAAATCCTTCTATATCTAATAATATAATGTAATAAAATACATTTTATTATGATCAAATTGAAATATAATCAAACCAAAATACATTTACAGAACACTTGGAATCTAATGCAATCTTTTTATAGCACTGTCCTTGACCCGCAAGTCAGGGACAAGAGATGTATAAAAGTAAACTATCATGTAAAGCATAATGCAACAAATGGGAAGGGAACAGGAATCTTCCAATGGAGAACATATAACCAGGAAAAACAAATAAATAAATGAGATTGATTGATTGATTGATTTAAGCCTGATTAGGGGAGGGGGAGAGAGAGAGAGAGAGAGAGAGAGAGAGAGATTGCTTGATTTATTAAGGGAAATATTTTAATCCTGGACCTTGAGAAATGGATAAAATTATAGTAGAAAATTTTGAGGAAGGCCATTTCTGCTGTAGGAAAGCATGTAGATTCTTAGATAATGGACTGCACAATGGATTAACTGGAGAATGATGATCATAAAAATACTAAGGGCTAAGCTGAAAAGATAGATCAAGATCACATAATAGAAGATTTCAGTGTCATATTAATTAGTTTAGGCTTTTATGATAGTTGATGGTTAGTCACTGAAGGTTTTGAGCTAGGGAGCTACTTGCCTCTGGCTGAGAATCGAACCCACAACCTATGTATGTTCCCCTTACCTGAGAATTGAACCCGAGACCTGTGTATGGGACGATGCTTCAACCAACTGAGCCATACTAGCCAGGGTTCAAGTTTCACTTTAAACAGTGGGAAGAATGGTATGTTATTATTACTAAGCTAGCAAAGCCAGAAAGAGTATAACTAGTCAGGGTAATAGAAAATATGACAAAGGAATTTGAATAATGATGGAATTTGATAAGAATGTATGCTTTGGGAAAAGTCTCATGTACCCAGTGTGTAGGAGACTTTCTTGAGGAGAGAGATTGGAAGTACAAATATTAATTATGAGAAGTTGTAGTGCACATAAAAGATAATTAGTGCATAAACTAAAGTAATGGCAATAGAATAGAAAGAGGCATGTGAAACCCTTTCTTATAGTGAAAGAACTCAGCAATTGTTTGGACATTGGGTATAGAAGAGAAAATATAAACTTTCACTTTTTAAAAAATTGGTTTAGAGAGGGAGAAAAAGAGAGTGAGAGAGAAAAAACATCCATGTGAGAGAGATATGAGAGAGATACGTCAATGGGCTGCCTCCGGCTGGGAACCGAACCCACAATCTACATACATGCCCTTACCTGGGAATCAAACCCAACACTGTGTAAGGGATGATCCTTAAACCAACTGAGCCATACTAGCCAGGGCTAAAGTTTCACTTTAAACAATGGGAAGAATGGTATGTTATTATTACTGAGCTAGCAAAGCAAGGAGGAGTATAGCTAGTATAACAAAGAAATTTGAATAATGATCTTTAGAAGAAAAATTTTGACCCAAGCTACATTGATCTCCTATCTGAAGTCTATGTAACTTTAATAAATATTAACAAGTGAAAACATACAATTACATAGTAGAACCCACCCAAAAGTTAATTTTATTTAGTGATACAAAGTTACACTGTACATGAAAGTCTAGTTTGGTTTTGAAGAAAAGACATAAATCAAATATGAAATTTAGTGATTTGTCTAAATGTCTATAAGCACCTTTTATGCAGAAACTCTTTTCATTAATAAATACTGAATGCTTTACATTTTTACCCCTTTCAGACACTGTACTCATTAAAAGTTGTAATGATATAGACACCTTGGAAAATTGGGCCATGTCTTCCTACATGCAGTAGTTGTAGCCTCAGTCATTTATTGGATTTCTAGGACAACCTCTAAGAAACATTGTTGGTTCTTTTCCTACAAGGACTTTGTTTTCTTGGGATTTCTGCCCACTTAATTCTGTAGCCTTTCTCATTCATGTCTTTTTTGTCAACAAGCTATAGCTAATCTCCATATGTTGCTGCTTCCTGTGGGGACATTTGCATTTCATAACAGTCTATTTGAACACTCAAGAAGTATGCAAGACTTAATGGACTAAGATATCTAATGGACTATTTTTTTCTTTTATAATGAGGATTTTTATTTGAGGGGAGGGAAGTAGGAGAGTATTTCCAGGGTATTTTAAACCATGCCTTCTAAATAACTATGTGTTCACCATTTCAGCCTAAACTTTTAGATAGAAATCATCAAATCTGGGTTTTGTGATGTTTTCTACTCCAGTGACCCAGTTCAGTGCAGACATTTCATCTATAAATTCCTCCATAAATAATAACTAACCATTATCAGAACATTTTCTAGTTCTAAGAATTTCACTATTTCACAAGGTAAGCAATTTAAGTTTTTTAATTAAAAAAATGTCTTAAATGCAAATGCATAAGTTCTGTATTCTGGGCCTAGTGTCTATTCTGCTTGCCAGCTTTGCAAGTCAGAAAGGCATTTGACATGCTCCTCACAGTACCACCTCTAGTCATTCTTCCAGACCAAATACCTCTAGTTTCTTTACTAGATTTTCATGCTACTTTCTAGACCTCTTACCATCAGGTCTTCCTTATCACAATACACCCCTCATTGTTCACATTCTCCTTACTTACATTGTGTCTCTGGATCGGAAAACACAGGATTGTAGGTGTGGTCTGGCAAGTGTGACGTGGAGTGCCATGTTACCTTTCTCTACCTCGATACTGCTCTCTTTTTAGAGCTAAGGTTACATTAGCTTTACCGGCAATCATCACATCTTGTGCTCATATTGTATTTTCATTCAGATACAGATCTTTAGTTTTTCTTTGTATATATGTATCTCCCTTATTCTTTATTCAGATAATAATTTTAATCTAAAACTCAAAACTTAACATGAAACATGAAAAAAATATATTGTTTTTTGCTTCTAACCTGTTCATAAGAAGATAAAAGAGTACTAGAGTAAAACAGTTCCCTGTTATTAATCTGTTATGGTTGTACCATGAGCAGCTGATACATCTATTCTTTGAGCTTCTGGCTGTTCTAAGCTTAGCTTTAAGAGTCCTTTTATTATCTTAGCATTTTTCAAATCTCATTTCGCTTTGGCCTTTCATCTTCTTGACTTTATTCTTATACCTTTAAACAACATTGTAGGTCAGCATTATAGAATCATTTTAGATACAGAAATTACGGAAAAATTAGGCTTTCTTTGCTGTATTTTCCTACTTTAACAAAGTGTTCTATTCCCTTGGTATTTCCAACTGCTGAGCCAGTGAATTGAATACAGATTTTCCCTGTAAAGAATCCACAGTGGCAAGATTGGATGTATTAATCAAGTCAAGAAATTCATCACAATTTTAATTCCCTGGAAAGCAGGATTTGGTGCCAGAACAAATTTAAAGTTTCTAAAGAAGTCATTTGAACTTCTGTCACTGTGAAATGTAAACCTGCAGTGGTAACCTTTCAGAATTCTTGAGCAGTTCAATTTTTTTAGCCTGTATATCAAATAGCAAGACATCAGCTTTCACTCAAGTCTATGAAGAATAGGTGATGACTGTTCCCAAGAAACTGTTGTAAGGAGAGCTATTTGAGGGGTAATGCCAGGCAAGGTAGAGGAAACACTTTATGGATGCTTTAACTATCACTTCAAAATAAGTTGATACGTTTGGAAAACTAAGAGAGAAGTCTCATTTGTATCACTAAGTTCTTGGAAGTGGTCTTCATGGTGATGGCTAAAGGTTATAGTATTGTTTCTGCAAAATGAATCTGCAGCCATATGCTAGAGTAACAGCAGCAAAATTCTTTGCCTATACACTGCCTCACGTTGGTCTTTTTAGTTGCTAATCTTCAGTGTTCTTTCATACAGAGGACAGCAATGGGGGTATTGCAGAACTGACATCTAAATAGAACGGGTAAGTAGGCAGGTGATCAGTTTCATGCTTAGTAAGATAATATACTTTTTTCTGATGTGTTATATTTGCTTATGGCTTCACATTGCTTAGCTGTAGGGAAAGAGAGAGACAATATGCCCTTGATATAATCAGAAACATTGTATTTCTTCCATCATATTTCTTTACTTAGAGCATTATCAAACCAGCATTGAATCAAAAGGAAAACTGCTAAGCCCCAAAGGACAAACTGCCCTTCCTTATCTACTCCGAACAATACAAATGATGCTGCCACATTTCGAGTGATGGGGGGTTAGAGTATGGATGTCAGGGGACGTCTTTTTGAGGTCCTTCTGTTTATTAGCCATGTTCATGAAGTATCTAGTTTAATATTCCTGGCCACTCTCTGTGCTAGGTTGTATGACCTCATGTGACAGATCAGCAAACTGAGGTCTTTAAGTAACTACCAACTCTCCTCCAGCACACGACTGGTCAAGGTGGAGCAGTGTACTGCAAAGCCTATGCTCTCTACTGTACCATAGAGCCTCAGTTCATGGCTACAGAGGTGGTGGGTGGTGGTAGCTGTAGAAGTATTACTGATGAAGATTTATTTCTGTAATGTTCAAAATGATTTAGTTCTGGGGAAATAGGTAGCAAGAGAAAATTATACACAAAAAATTCATATAAGCTTCTCTCTCATCAGCTAACTTCCCTCAGTAACCCACCAGCACCCCTCACAGATTCTTCCCACCAGCACCCTTGTCACCATCCTACACAGGAAAGAAACGTAAAACTCAGGTCACTTTTTGTGTTTACTGTATTCTAGAGTAGAATATAAATGTGTGGTGGTCTGTGTTCAAACTTAAACTCCTCTGATGCATCACATCAATTTAAATTGACTGTATAATATTAAAATACACTTTAAGTCCTTACAGTTTACTTAGAAGGTGTGTGTCTTTGGTATATACAGATTCGAATAGTACTGAGAGCTTAAACTCTAAAATCAAATGCTTTTAAATTATTTGTCAGCATGCTGATGAGGCGGGGGTGGAAATACTAGCAGCCCATTTTCAAACTTACAATATTGAGATGTTAAGTGGAGTGATCATAAAGTACAGCTTGTGAAGAATATATGAATCCAGGCTGAAAATATTTAAGACTCCCGGAACAGATGAGTAAATATTTGGAATTGACCTGAGATCTTTGAAATATTTTCATTAAACTGCTGCACGATGTAATTTTTAAAATGTAAATTTAGACTCTGACATTTGCAACCTGTACACAGAGTTTTTAATGAGCAAATAAGCTCACATGGATGATTCACTGGAGTGCGATCGCCGAAGGTGGAGATGTTGCTGTGAGTTGTTTAGTTTAGAGAAGCTTTGAAGCTCAGTTATGTAACACTGTGCTTATTAGAATCTGCACTTTATGCAGCAAATGAAAACAAAGAACTTAATTTAGGATTAGCTAAATGACACATTCTTTCAAGATTTTATATATGAAGGTTAATTTCTTGACTAAAAAAGTAGAGCATTTCAACTTAATGTTTCTGTTTTCCACATTATAGATGTTTTGGTAAAAAAAAATTAAAAATTACGGGGTTTTCTGAAAAGACCTACAACAGTGACTTTGAATAGATGCAAGAATATTTTTCTGTGTTTATGTATGTTTATATGTGTGTTTGTGTGTATATGCTTTTACTCTATGCTGCAATTTAATGATAATGGTTTTTATGTGAACAGAGACAGTTAATCCTCATAACAATTTTGTATTTATTTTAGGTTCTCCTTTTGTTTCTTTAGCTTCAAAGTGATGTACACTCATTGCCTAGGTTAGACGTTTTTAGTTTCCAGAGGATAGAAATACTTGTAAACATTATCTGGTGGTCGTTCTGATCATTTTTCATTGTTAAACTCTGTTCAACAATCCCTGTGACTTAATGATAATGACAGATGCATATCCCCACCTCTGCTATCAATGAAGTGCCTATGAATTAGGGTCATTTTTTCTACCCATGAATTTGAGATGAATCACAAAGAAAAACATTTTGCATGATTAAAATATTTCAACTGCTGTAACACTTTTAGGTTGGCTTAATATGTATTCATAAAACTATAGGCAGTAATGAATAATGAGCAAGCCCTTACTACACACAAATGGTTTTAGGTTTTCTTGTGGTGGGTTTATTTGTTTTGTTTTGTTTGAAAAGCTGAGTGCTGTTCAGTGTTCAGCCCTCTGAGATGTTCATTTCTGTTTTTATGGTTCATAGCTCAGATGCACAGTGATGGTCTCCTTTGGTTACAGAAATGCATCTAATAGTAGCTCAGTCAAGATTCCTGTCCTTTATTGCTTGTTCTTATGTGGGAAAAATAATCAGAAACATTATTATATCTTTGAAAATAGTACATGATCACTTTATAATTGTATCACTAATGGGGGAAAACATTTGTGCTTAGGATGATCATTTTTACTAATTTGTAAAAAAAGGTACTAAAGATTTGATGGGTGGATGAATTAATGGATGAATGGATAATTGAGTAGAAGGATGAGCAGACAGGTGGATGGATGGATGGATGGATGATGGACAGGCGGATATATGGACAGATAGATGCATGGAAGGATAGATGGATGATGCAAGGACATAATGGTGAAAGAACCCCTGAAGCTGTTTGAAACTAAATAATTAAATCACAAAGAATTACTATAATCTATTGATTTTTCCTTAGAGAACATATTTAATTAAATGGTAGAAAAGTAAAATTGGTAAAATATTATAAAAATATCTCATACTTTTGTAGAATTTTAAATTAATACACTAGAATCTTTTGTTTGAGTACTTGCTGAACAGACTTTCCTAATAAGATCTACATCTATTACAAACAGTATATGCCTTGTACTCTACTCTGTAGGTACTTTACACTCATTATCTCATTTAGCAAATCTTTTCCTTCCCTAGGGAATAGCTTTGCAAATAGGAAAGAATGAAATCACTGGCCTGAAAAATGTTCATGTCTAACCTTTCTTTTAAAATAGTCCTTTATATAATCAGTCCAAAACAGTTGGTTCTCTTCCATCTTAAAAAATAAATTTAGTTGCTTCCTTTATATCTGATGCCAGTGTTTTTTAACTACAGAACTCTATGTCTAAAATAAAGTTGTAATGATAAATGACAAATTACTTTTTTTCCTTCTGGGTCTCAATAGAAATTAGCTCCCCCTCCCAATGAGTATCTCCTGCCTGCCAGAAAGCTGCTTAGATCTTCTGTAGGTGAAATGTTTTCATTCTCATCACTTTCTATTAAGCTGTTCTAACTCAGAATCCCACAGGGTCAAACTGAGTAGTCAGTGCTTCATTTATCTGTGAGAAGGGTACGTGAATACTTCCAGAAGATTTCTTAAAATTAAGCCATGATGTAATTACTGGTTCACTATAATAATTTAAGGGCTTCCAAGAATATGGTTTGGTTTGGATGCTACAGCCAAAAGAAGTTTGTTTCTCCAGAGGAAAGTAGAAAAAGTAGAGCCATGAACAATGTGTTTTTGGAAACAGTGGCTTCAGTATAACCATTTGTAAGAATCATCCCTTATTGTACTAATGTAGTTTCTGCTGGCCTAATGATAAAAAAATGTATAATTAATTCCTATTATATTTGTGAAATATATCTGTGTAATTAACTGTGATGATTTATGGTAGTTATGTGGTATTATTACTGAAGAAAAGTGTGGATGATCTTTCTCCATTGCTAGTGGGAGTGGTGTTCTTGGGGTACTGCTGGAATAAGCATTTCCGGAGGCCCCCACTGGAGGATGAGATGTGGTAGAAAGCTTTATTTTCTTGGAATTACATCTCTGTCTCCAAAGTCCAATTTCCCTTAATCCAGTTCTGGAGGATGTGCAGCTGGGATTCAGTAGAGCTCAAAGCAAAGCCATTGTCCACAGTTTCCGTTCCATGTTGGAATTGGGTCCTGGTTAGCATTAGGCAAGTTGCAGTCCATCTGTCCATTGTGTGGTATACACATGGCTGTGGGCCATGTGGGTGAATGTAGGGGAGTGAAGAGAGGCTGCCCCTGCAACAAGAGTCCCAAGAGTCCCCAAAACACAAGAGAACAAGAATGCAAACCAAGAGAGTGAACTTCTTTGTTCAGGAGATTAAATATCTCAAATCTCCCCACACTTGTAGTGGCCACACCTATTCTGGCCAATGACCTGTTCCCAGGTGTGAACAGGGAAGTACCTTTCCCATGTCACCCAGACTTTACTAGGATTGCATCTATTCTTCCCCTGTCCAGTCCCTTTCCCCAGTGATCTGCTGGGTATAGCCCATGGCACCCTGGGGAGTGTTAAACTGCAGCTTCCTGGCAATGCTACACAAATAAATACCTATAATACTTGGTCTTCCCTTTGCTCCTTTTCAGTTAAACATAAGTAGGTTAAATATCAACAGTATTATTATCAATTGTTGAATAAGGAAAGTATTCTGTTGATGCTATCAAGAAAAATTATTAATTTATAATTTAATTAAGTTCAACCATATTACCTTTTACTGGGAAACAATAAGTATCTTATTGTAGGAACATTAATTAAAATAGAAAATATATTTTCTTTGTAAAATTTTAAATATTACTGTGATTTTACCCCCTATGAACTCTTTATTGTTTTCTACCTTCTCTTCCAACACTCTTCCTTTATTTTTCAGCTAAGAAAAACAATAGAAAAATAAGTTGCACTGGTGGTAGCATTTCTTTTCTGACTCTGAAACATTTTCTTCAGTTTGTTCTCTTACCCTAATATTTTTATCTCCCAAAGGCTCATGTAGCTTGTATGGTCACTACAGGTAGTAGTGGTTCTTACATTGTAAACATAGAGACATTGGCTCTCATTACTAGGACAGTGGTTAAGAGCATGAGTTCTGGAATAAGACCAACTGAGGGTTCAGTTACGTTTGCCCCACTTGTTCATGTTGTGAAAGTAACTTTTTTGTTTCTTAGTTTCCCCATCTTTAAAACTCCTACTTGTAGAATTGTTATCAGAATTAGATAGGAAATGCATGTGAAAGGCTTAGCAACAGTATCCAGCTTATATTATAGGCTCAGCACGTGTTAGCTATTGTGGTCATTGTTACAGTCATTGTTATCATTCTAAAAATGCACTAGAGAAAAAAATAAATAAACATAGCAATGCACTAGAAATCTGGAGAAGGAAGGAAAGAAAAGATGAGATGATTAGGTATAACTCTCTCTGTTGCCTACATTCTCTTATCTTACTTCTTTTTTCATTTCCTATTGCCCAGTTCACTACCACAAAATGATTTCTGTTCTTCCAGAATACTGGAATTAAAAGTCTTCTGTGCCCTGCTAGACCCATTTCCCACTCTTGTGCCATTGGCTCACCTTACTTCCTTACCTCACTTTCTCCATATAGTGCAGCACTATCTTGATTCCTCTTTTCTCTCTACCCACAGTTTGTGTTACCCTTTTTCTCTCATATTCAAATTAAAAATTTTATTCTATATCCTTGGCTCTCTTCTCTTGAAGAACTCACACATGCTCAAAGCCTCAACTATCAGTTCTAGGAAGATGGTCCCTAATCACCCCTCCTACCTTGATCTTTGCCCTAGTAATCAAATATAATTTTGTGATGTTTAATGACTGTTAGGAAATACTGGGGAGTATGCAAAAATAGTTTTTTGAGATGTATATCTCTAGCATGGCCTGTTTCAGCCCATGTATATTCTATAGAATTGGTTACGCTAGGAGGTATATCTTAGGAGATGGTTTCCACATTAGTTCCAGAAGTTAAATTTGTGTAACACTTACTGTGTATGGATGCTTTTATTTACATATACTAATTCTATCCTCACATCATTTTAGCAATGTGGGTCAGGCAAGTATTCTGAATCCTCAACCTAAATATGAATATCAGAAAGATTTAGCCCTAGCCAGTTTGGCTCAGCATATAGAGCATCAGCCTGCGGACTGAAGGGTCCTAGGTTCGATTCCTGCCAAAGGCACATGCCCAGGTTGCGGGCTTGATCCCTAGTAGGGGGCAAGCAGAAGGCAGCCGATCAATGATTCTCTCTCATCATTGATGTTTCTCTCTCTCTCTCTCTCTCTCTCTCTCTCTCTCTCTCTCTCTCCTTCTCCCTTCCTCTCTGAAATCAATAAAAAATATTTAAAAAAAGAAAGATTTGTAACTTTCACAAGATCATATTCCTAGTGAGTGAATAAATGTGATTTAAATCTAGTTCTCCTAAGTTCTCCACAGTTTTTCACTTGGGCACCAGATAATTCATCTTTTTGTTGCCCTGTAGAAATGCCATTAAAATAGGTAAAATGTATATCACTAATTACTTAAAATTTTATTTGTTTTCTTACCTTTTCTTTATAAAAGTCATTGGTACCTCTGAATAAATGTCATTTTTCTGCAGTGTTATACTATCATGGTTGCTGACACTCAAAAACACAGATTAATTTAAATGCAGTATTTTTTAAACAAACATACTTATTCTAAAAGGATAAAATAACTTCTTAAGGAAAATGATGACTGCTCACATTTTTAAAAATTAAACCAGCATATAAACCTAAATATAGTTCAGCTTCATGAGATGAATGGTAAAGTGTCATGAAAGGTGCTGAAGGATATTAGAGGATAAAAGGCAAAATGCACTACACATCCCTTAGAGCAGAGAAAAGAATACTTTACAAAGAGGGGAAAGATAATTTTGCTTACTGTTCATGTTCTTACTTGAGCATAGAAGTTATTGTATCCACAGTAGACCCATATTACTGGCATAGGTTTTATAGTATGGGAGTTCAGATTTGGTCTAGCTGCTCACAAAAGATACAGCCTTGGGTGGGTTTAGGGAGCCGAACTCCCCTGCAGTTTTATATCAGGAGCTTTTAATTATGTAATTTCCTTTTCTCACTATGTAATTCTTTATATCCTATTACAGGAGTTCTGCTCAGCTAGTCTTCAGGTGGTCTTCACGAGTGGTGGTTCTATAATTTAGTTGTAATTCTGATGTGTCGTGGGAGGAGGTGAGCACAGTGTTTACCTACTCTGCCATCTTAAGGGGAGGCAAAATGTGCTAGAATTTTTGCTCATTTTAATTATGTAAATCATCTTTGTGTTTGACTATCATAACCAACACAGTTGTTGATTTATTTTTGAATTTTACAACATGCACTTTGCACAAATAATTTTGCAGCTCTATTCTTTCCTTCTATTATTGTTTTCTATGTCTTCCTAGTAAGATGAAACTAATGTGCTTGTTCTAAAAATGATTGCAAGGTACTGTATTAGATTTGTTTTACCCCTGAAAAATAGATTTATTAGCAATCATGTGTATGTGTGTGTGTATGGTTAAAGCCCTCCTACTACTGTTTGTTTGTGACTCCGAGAAATGTTTACTTTGAATCTTTTCCCTCACAATCATCAATCTAGGTATAGCTATGATAGTTATGGGCTATATGCCCAGAAGTGCTTAGGAATGATTGGGAGTGATGATGCATGTATGTGTGTGTGTATGTGCGTGTATGTGCACCTGTGTATGCACACAAACACACACATACACATACCTGCAGATTTTGCTTTACACTTGTTTACAGGATACAAGCTCAGCCCCTTCTCATTCAGCTTTCTGAAGCACAGAGTGAGCCCTATAGTGTTAGGATTTTCTATTTGATCTTAAAAGAAACAGAAATATACATTAACTTTTTTATATTCTTATTAACTATGATTTCAAATGAAGACTAAGGATGTGTCTACTCTTAAGGATAAAAAAGTAAGATTTCAGAGTTTACGTATTTTAATGTTCATATACTTTGCAGTCTTTATCTGGCAGATGGTGGTAAAGTGTTAGAAAATATATCCAAGTGCATATATGTCATTTTGATATCCTGTGCTTAAGTTCAGCCTTCTGTTTAGAGAAAGCTAACCAGCCAAATGGATAATGCAAAGTGTTATGTATATGATTTTAGTAAACACGCCAATTAAAAATTACATGAAATGTCTATCTCCAGTGCTCACCAGAGTTATTCACCTGAGAATTTATTGCTCCAAACTGACATACATTTGTTTAAGGATTGAGACTTCTCCTAAAAGAAGGAATAATATTTTTAAATGTCCAGGTAAACCTTTATAGATAATAAAATGAGATTGTGTTAGAATTTATATTGTACAGATCTAAAATTTAACCCCATCAAAAGAGGGAAGAAAATCAAAGTTGTATTTTTATGGCCAAAGCAGTATCAAATTATTTCTTAAAATTTAGCAAAAGCATGCATAGATCATAACCCAAGGAGGATATTACAATAGGAAAACAATGAAAGGAAGATCTACTCAACAGATATGGCAAATACTAATCTAGGTCCTGTGTAGAAGGGAGGAGGGCATGGGGAAATACAGAAACCCATTATAGATTGTATTTTAATATTGGAAGATAGAAAACCGTAATAATTAAATTTATAGCGTGTTAAAAGTTGACAATACTGTGGTGAAAAATCAGGACAAGGATAAGAGGGTGTGGGAGGTGTTTGCTTTTCAGTTAGTGTGTTCATACTACGTTCTTAATCTTTTCAGAAGCTTGAGCAGCAATAGCTTAAAATTTAAAAAGGTGTCCAGTCCTCAAAGAGTCTAAGCTCAAAGATTAAACATTTTATATAACAGGGAAAATGTTCAGATTCTAGGGAGAAGGGAATGCAAATAAAGCTCCTCTAGGAAGAAGAGGCCAAGTTGGGTGTAAAAAGTAAGCTAGGGAATAAATGAATTCACTTTACATTTTTCATCACTTAAGACATCAGTTTAAATGGTCCAGGGTCTACAATGATAATAATATAAACAGCAGCTAATAATCAGAGGGTATTTTTAATGCTAGCCATTGTGTTAAGCACTTGATGTACATTGATTGCTTCAGGTAATCCTCCCAGCCTTCTGAGACAGAACCTCAGTGTTACTAACAAGAAACTGAGCCTGTAGGAAGTTCACTGTCTTGTTTGGGACACATACTTGATAATTGGCAGAACTAGGATTACAATGTAATTGTTGGACCTCAAAACCCATTAATGCTACTACTGTATTTTACATTTTAGGATGCTTCTTCTGTCTGTCTGTATGAAATGACTGAGATGATGCTTGCGTACTGCTTATAATTATCGTTATTTTTCAGGGACTTTGAAGTTTCCAATTATATTTTCCATTTATATATATATTGCATTGGACTCCACTGAAGTCTGTATTATAGCAAGTTTAAGGAAAGGTATTTCTTTATAGCTTAAGTCAAAATTATTTTTAATTGAAAAGCATAGTGTTTGTAAAATAAAGTTGAATCTGTGTGTTTGAAACTCCTTTTGATGACAAAGTTTGTTATTAAAAGGTGAATAAAAATCTGTCATTTTTTTTTCTTTTGCAGTTCTAAATAATTGCTAGGGCTTCATCAAATAATTGAATTTACAAGTTCTTTGGGTGATCTTTAATGACAGAGAACAACTATTTTCGAGGCAGATGAGGCTCGAAATACGGTCATATTTTTTCATTATTATTTTTTCTTGAGTTAGTGAGAAACAATGACATTTTTAAATTCAAGTTACAAAATCTTCTAGGACAAAGAAAAGGTCCTAATTACATTAGTCAAAGTATTCTGTAAAGTACTTAGAATATATTTTCTATTTGCATAAAGAAACATGCAGCACTAAAAATTTAGTATTATCATTCCATTTGCTATTTACTGATGTGTGTTATTACACATGCCTAAGAATAAACTAATAGTTTGCATGAAAATGCCTTGCAAAAGACATAACAATCCATTAATATTTGATCCCTTCATTCTTTGAGCTTGTTTTATTGCTTTTGTGTGTTGTATATTTTCTAGAAATGTACAGCTAAGGAAGTAAGCTTGCAGAAATTGGAGTTAATTTTTTCGTGTCAAATCAGAAACCTATTTTAGATGAAACTGTCACAACCTAGCTTATACTAGATGTGTAGTTATGTTTTACACTTAATTAAAATGTGTGGTTGTCATTTAAGTTTTTAATGAAGATAGTCTTCACAAACATGAACATACTAATATATGTAGCCCCTGCATGAAGCTATTGCTTTTACCATGGACACCAAATTTTTAACATGAACTAAGACTAAACAAGAACACATTGCCCCCTTATAGAGGTTTTATTTGGCATCCATTTTATTTTAAAATATAGTTTTACTACATTTTATAGTAAATTATATATATATTTTTACATTACTATCGGTTTTGATTTTATTTTTAAATTATTATAGTATTGGGATATTTTTTTAAACAAAAATCAAGGGGAGAAAATAAGCTAAATGGATATTTTCCTTGAAAGTAAGTAATAAATGCCACATTGCCATAAAATAGTTTTGAAATAATAATTAAAATATCAGAACTTAGTGATGAATATTTATTATCATATCTTCTAGGTCACAGAAAGATGGAAATGGCTAAATCTTACACACACACACACACACACACACACACACACAACCTCACACTACCAGAGATACAGATTTGTAAAATATACAGCAACACATCGTAATTCTTTGGTACTCCTATATTTGGAAACAAACCAGAGAAAGGAACTAAATGATATAATGTATGGCCCTTTCTGTGGTTCAGGACAGTCAACTAGGCATAATTTAGCTATATCAAATAAAGGAATAAATCTATTTGAAATGCTATACAGCCATAACCTAAGTTTTTGTGGATTGTAGCTGGCAATAAATAAAATTCAATTTATGAAACTTAAAAAGGGAAGGGTTACTTTAGAACATGTGGCAAGTCCTGTGCTGGGTAATTATTTTTAGACTGCCACAAACATAAAATTCCCCTTGCTTTTCAGTACCTGTTCTTACTCTACCAGATGTTTTTTTTACAGTTCCTCAGAATTTCGTATTTAATGTTTTCTGCTTTTTATATAGATTCTCCTGTAGTTTACTCAGCTCCCAGAAATTACTGCAATCATAATAATACTAGTGACCCGGTGCACGAAATGTGTGCACATTAAAAGGGAATTAATTAGAGGAAATATTTTAATATTGCTATTTGCCCTTCTCTATCATAGAAGTGTCAGAGATGAAAGAAAATTAGTAAAATGTATATGAAAATCTTTCTCCTGTCAGAGTCTGGGGCATGCCATGGGAACCAGAGTCAAGTTCCCACCCACCTATGTGCACCTGGAAATCGCGCGAGACCCAGACCCGGCCGACCCCCCCCCTTGGGCTAGATCAAGACCTGGCCAGCCCCAACCTCGTCAAGCCCCGCTGGGTGGGGGGCACCTTGAGGTCCCCCAGTCCAGGGCAGGGTGCACGGCCTGAGGTCCCCTGGGCCATGGCAGGGGGCACTCCTTAAGGTCCTTGTCAAGCCCCACCGGGCAGGGGGGTGCAGCCTGAGGTCCCCCAGCCTGGTGCTGGGGCAGGGGGCACAGCCTGAGGTCCCCTGTCAAGCCCTGTCAGATGGGGGGTGTGGCCTGATGTCCCCGTCAAGCTCTGCTGGGCGGGGGACGCAGCCTCAGGTCCCCTGTCAAGCCCTGCCAGGCAGGTGGCACAGCCTGAGGTCCCCCAGTCTGGCACCGGGGCGGGGGGCGCAGCCTCAGGTCCCCTGTCAAGCCCTGCCAGGAAAGTGGCACAGCCTCCCTGCTGATTGCTTGTTAAGGTTCATTACGGGAACTCAGCCTCCGCTGTGGGCACAGCCATCTTGTGTTATGGAATCCCTGCCTCCGCTGTGGGTGCAGCCATCTTGACCATTACAGCGTGACAGTCAATTTGCATATTCCCTCTTTGTTAGATAAGATAGGTGGGGTGATGAAAGATTCAGATCTGAAAACAATATGCTAGTTTCATGTCCATAACCTTTTGATCTTCTTCACTCATTCAACACAACCCCCACTCCTACCTCTGTCAACTACCAATTTGTTCTCTGTATCCATGACCTTGGTTTTTTGTTTGTTTCTAAATATTTAAATAGTTTTAAATGATATCCCAATCATCTCCTTTTAAAAAAATCTCCATATCAAAATTCCATCATTTTCCCCCCTACTATATTTTCCCAAATTGATCAAGGAAAATATTTTGGATCAATATTTTGTATTCACCTATTTTGTATTTATCAATTCCCAGATGTACATGTTTAATCACATTTTATCACATTTTTAATATATGTTTTTTATTGATTTCAGAGAGGAGGAGAGAGGGAGAGAGAGATAGAAACATCAATGATGAGAGAGAATCATTGATTGGCTACCTCCTGCACACCCCACACTGGGGATAGAACTGAAACCCAGGCATATGAAATTGAACCGTGACCTCTGGGTTCATAGGTCAACACTCAACCACTGAGCCACACCAGCCAGGATTAACATGTCTTTAATTGGGATTTATCTTACAACTGTAGGCCTGATGCATGAAATTCATGCAAGAGTAGGCCTTCCTTCCCCCGGCTTCCCTCTGGCACCCAGGACCTGGGTTACCCTCTGGCCGCCAGCAGCACCTGGCACTCAGGCTTTTCTCACAGCCCCAGCTTCATCCGGAAGGTTGTCCAGAAGGACATCTGGAAGGATGTCCGGTCTAATTAGCATATTACACTTTTATTATCATAGATGATTGCCATGATAATGATTTTTTCTTTTTATTGATATATATATATATATATATATATATATATATATATATATATAGCATCACACACACACACAAACACACACACACACTTCATCTTAAAATGATATCTTACATCTCAAAATACATGGTAACTTACCAGCTTTGCCATCTTCATGGTCATCTTAGACACTGGAGAACCCCTTTCATTGTCACTCAGTTTGAAGGCTCAGGGATTACCTTATAATATATTTTCTTAGCTTCATCAGCAGGAGTGAAGTGCAGAATGATATAAATGATAGTACTTCTTACATCAAAATCCTTGTACTTTGAACAGACACTTTATCAAGCGGCTGAACAAATACAGCAGCTTTTGAAGTGTTTAAAGAGCCATTGAATTGAAGAGTCTTCATGCCTTCCCTGGTCTTTACTTTTCTTATTAGTACAAGTCTTCAGAGCATGCCTCTTCCTCGGTTCAGAATTAAGGACATAGATTATAAAATAATGCTTAAAACTTCTTACCTATTTTAACCTCTTGATAGATATATCAAATACATAGGAAACTCTTAAATCTGAAATAAGAAATCATAATATTTTGAACTAGAGGCCTGGTGCACGAATTCTTGAACCAGTGGAGTGCCTTGGCCTGGCCAAAACCGGCTCTCTGACATCCTCTGCCGGGTCCCGGATTGCAAGAGGGCACAGGCCAGGTCGAGAGACTCCACCAGTGCACGATTGGGGCCAGGGAGGGAAGTGGGAGGTTGGCCAGCCAGGGAGGGACCGCGGGAGGGCTCCAGGGCATGTCTGGTCCATCTCGCTCAGTCCCAATTGGCCGGAACCCAGCAGCAAGCTAACCTACATGTCAGAGCATCTGCCCCTTGGTAGTCAGTGCACGTCATAGCGAGCAGTTGAGCGGCCTTAGCATATTATTAGCATATTAAGCTTTGATTGCTTGAATGGACGACCGGACACTTAACATATTAGGCTTCTATTATATAAGATGGCATATTACATAGGGACCTATTTGATCTCCTTTAAAAAATTGCCGTAATAATTCTATCATTCTATTATTCTTTTCCTATTGTATTTTCCCAAATTGAGCAAGGTAAACTTTGGTTCAATATTTTATATTCACCAATAAAATGACCAAATGAAACAAAGGAATAAGAAATGGATCTGGAGCTAATGTAGTAAACTTCATAGACATTCAGACTCTACCAGTATATGGAATGTGGAGAATTCTGTCTTTCAATGCCAATCTTTTAAATTTCTTTAGATTAATCATTTAGATGTATATTGTTTTATCTGCTTTTCTTATTTTTATTCTCTGCCATATTCATTATGGCCTCTTTATTCTTAGATCTCAACTCTAGCATTAAACAAGAAACTTCATATGAAAACATTTTGCCTGGTTCTCAGCATTAAACAGGTGCCTTCTTGTAGAGAGTAGGGTAATTAGATCTACATTTGAATTACATGTGTGTTCCATCTTGGCCACTGAACTAATTGTGGGTCTTTGGGCACAGAAATTCCCTTCTTCCACTTTTCTTTCCCCAAATTGAGCATCAGTTTCCTTACTATCTGAGTATAGTCAGATGTACATTGAAAATCTCATTGAGGTACCTATGTCTGTCCATTTGCACTATCTGAGTTTATCCAAATTCCTATCCACTGACTGTTTTTAGATTCCTGACTGATTTCTCTGACTTGGAATTTCCCTTGTCTATTTAATTCTACCCCTGATGTCCAGTTTAATTTTCTTTATTGTCATAACCTTTCTCACAAACCTTTTTTTTAATTATTATCTTGCATTTATTAGGTGTTTTTTTTCCCAATTAAATCTTTATTGTTGAAAGTATTACATATGCCCCTCCCCCCCTCCATTGACCCCTTATAGCTTATCCTGTCCCATGCCCCAGGCCTTCACCACCCTATTGTCTGTGTTCATGGGTTATGCATATATGCATACAAGTTCTTTGGTTGATCTTTTCCCACCCACCCACCCACCTCCACCTTCCCCTCTGAAATTCCACAGGCTTTTCCATGCTTCTATCTCTGGATCTATTTTGTTCAACAGTTTATTTTAGTCAATAGATTCCTCGTATGAGTGAGATTATGGGGATACTTGTCTTTCTCTGACTGGCTTATTTTGCTTAGGATAGTACTCTCCAGGTCCCTCCATGCGGTCTCATAGGGTAAGAGATCTTTCCATGATGTAAATGTACCACAGCTTTTTTATCCTCTCATCTACTAATGGGCACTTGGGGTGTTTCCACATATAAGCTATTGTAAATTGTGCTTCTATGAACATAGGGGTACATACATTCTTCCTGATTGGTGTTTTAGTTTTCTTAGAATATATTACGAGAAGTGGGATCACTGGGTCAAATGGCAGTTCCATATTTACTTTTTTGAGAAAACTCCATACGGTTTTCCATAATAGCTGCATAAGTCCACATTCCCACCAGCAGCGTACTAGGGTTCCCTTTTCTCCACATCCTCACCAGCACTTGTCATTTCTTGATTTGTTGATGGTAGCCATTCTGACAGGTGTTAGGTGATACCTAATTGTTGTTTTAATTTGCATCTCTCTGATGATCAATTACTTTTCTTATGTTTCTTGGCCTTCTGTATGTCTACTTTGGAAAAGTTTCTATTTAGGTCCTTGGCCCATTTTAAAATTAGATTGTCTTCCTTTCGTTAAATTGTACCAATTCCCTGTATATTTTGTAAATTAACCCCATATTGTATGTATCATTGGCAACTATATTCTCCCATGTAGAAAGCTCTCTTTTCTTTTTGTTGATGGTTTCTTTTGCTGTGCAGAAGCTTTTTATTTTGATGTAGACCCATTTGTTTATTTTCTCCTTAGTTTCCCTTGCCCTAGGAGATGTCTGAGATTTTGCTGCCTGTGGTTTCTTCTAGGATTTTTATGGTTTTACAACTTATATTTAAGTTTTTTCTCCATTTTTGAGTTTATTCTTATGTATGGTGTAAGTTAGTGGTCTAGTTTCATTTTTTTGCATGTATCTGTTCAATTTTCCCAACATCATTTATTGAAGAGGCTTAATTTACTCCATTGTTTGTTCTTGCCTCCTGTGTCAAATATTAATTGAGCATAATGGTTTGGGTTGATTTCTGGAGTCTCTGTTCTGTTCCATTGATCTACATGCCTGTTATTATGCTAGCACCAGGCTGTTTTGAGTATAGTGGCTTTGTAACTTATTATCTGGTATTATAATCCCTCCAATTAGTCCTTCTTTCTCAAGATAGCTGCAGTTATTCAGGGTGTTTTTTGATTCCATATAAATTTTTGGAGTATTTGTTCTAGATCTATGAAATATGCTGTTGATATTTTAATAGGGATAGCATTGAATCTGTGGATTTCTTTGGCTAGTATGGACATTTTAATGATGTTGATTCTACCAATCCATGAACATGGTATATTATTCCACTTGTTAATATCTTCCTCTATCTCTTTGTTCAATATTCTGTAGTTTTCCAAGTAATAGTCTTTTATCTCCTCGGTTAAGTTTATTTCTAAGTATATTAATTTTTTTATTGCAGTGGTAAATGGGATTGTTTGTTTAGTTTCTCTTTCTGAGAATTAATTATTGGTGTATAAAAAATGCCATTGATTTCTGGGTGTTAACTTTGTATCCTGCTACATTGCCAAATTCCTTTATTAAATCTAGTAGGATTTTGGTGGAGTCTTGTGGGTTTTCTATGTACAGTATCATGTCATCTGTGAATAATGAGAGTTTTTACATCCTCCTTTCCAATTTGGATGCCTTTATTTTCTTCTTCTTGTCTGATTGCTGTGGCTAGGACTTCTGATACTATACATAATAATAAAAACGTAATATGCTAATTAGACCGGGCGACCTTCCGGACTAAGCCGTGGTACCATGGGGGCCGAGGCAGAGTCAGCCGCCGTGGCTGCGGGGGCCGAGCCCCTTGCACAAATTTCGTGCACCGGGCCTCTAGTTTTAATATATTGCTGGATCTGATTTGCTAAAATTTTCTTGATGATTTTAGCATCTGTGTTCATCTGGCATATTGGCCTGTAATTCTCTTTCTGTGTTGTGTCTTTATCTGGATTTGGAATTAGAATAATGCTGACCTCATAAAAACAGCTTGAAAGTGTTCCTTCCTCTTGGATTTATTGAAATAGTTGGAGGAGGAGAGGCGTTAGTTGTTCTTTGAAGATTTGGAAATACTACCCTGTGAAGCCATTTGGACCAAGGTTTTTGTTTTCTGGGTTTTTATTATTATTATTATTATTATTATTATTATTACTTCTCTATTTCTTCAATTGTTATTGGCCTATTCAGGTATTCTAATTCAGTTTTGGAAGAGTATATTTTTTAGGGATTTGTCCATTTCAGCTATGTTATCCAGTTTCTTGGCATATAGTTGTTCATAGTATTTTCTTAAAATTCTTTGTATTTCTGAGATGTCAGTTGTTACTTCACCACTTTTGTTTCTGATTTTATTTATTTGGGTCCTCTCTCTTTGTTTCTTGATGAGTCTGACTAAAGGTTCATCAATCTTATTTATCTTTTCAAAGAACCAGTTCTCCTTTCATTGATGTTTTTGTTTTTTAGCCTATCTAATTTCTGCTCTAATATTTATTATTTCCTTCCTTCTACTTACTCTGGGCTTTTCTTGTTGTTCTCTTTCTAATTCTTTAAGTTGTAGGGTTAAATAGTTTGTTATTAATGTTTCTCTCTCTCTCTCTCTCTCTCTCTCTCTCTCTCTCTCTCTCTCTCTCTCTCTTTTAAGTAGACCTGTAGTACTATGATTTTCCCTCTCAGAACAAGAGTTTGTCTTGCTCCCATCCTCTCCCTTCCCCGGGGGCCACCTGTCTGCAGTGGTGGTGGCGCGGTGGCGAGGGAAGGAGGAGGTGGGGAGGCGGGGAACCACGTGGTAGCAGGTCACCAATGGCAGCATCGGCATCTCTTCCTTCTGCACCTGGCCTGGCGACCATTGCTTTCACTGTGTCCCATAGATTTGGGATTGTTGTGTGTTCACTTTCATTTGTTTTCAGGAAGTTTTTGATTTCATGCTTGATCTCATTTGTAACCCTTTCATTGTTTAATAACATGCTGTTTTGCCTCTATGAGTTTGAATATTTTTGAGTGTTTTTACTGTAGTTGATTTCTAATTTCATTCCATTGTGATCCGAGAAGATGCTTGTTATAATTTCAATCTTATTGAACTTGTAGAGACTTATTTTGTGTCCTTTCAAGTGGTCTATCTTGGAGAATGACCCATGTGCACTTGAGAATAATGTATATTCTGCAGCTTTTAGGTGAAATGTTCTATAAACGTCAATTAAATCCATCTGATCCAGTGTGTCATTTAGAGTCTGTTTCCTTATTAATATTTTGCCTGGGAGATCTTTCCAGTAAAGTCAGAGGTGTATTAAAGTCCTCTACTATGTCTGTATTGCTGTCAATCTCACCCTTAAAGTCCTCTAGAAGGTTTTTTTTTAATATATATTTAGATTTCTCCTATGTTAGGTGCATATATGTTTACTGGGGTTATATCCTCTTATTGGATCAAACCCCTTAGTATTATGTAATGACCTTTATTAACTCTTGTGATGTTCTTCATTTTAAAGTCTATTTTTTCAGATATGAGTATTGTGACCCCAGATTTTTTTTTTCATTTCCATTTGCATGAAAATTTTTTTCAATCCCTTCACTCTCATCCTGTGTGAGTCTTTTGTTCTGAAGTGGATCTCTTGTAGACAGCATATAATCGGTTCATGTTTTTGTATCTATTTAGCTACCCTATGCCTTTTGATTGGAGCATTTAACTCATCTACATTTAAGATTATTATTGACTAGAGGTCTGGTGCATGAATTTGTGCACGGGGGGATGGGGGAGGACTGCGGGAGGTTGGCTGGCCGGGGGAGGGACCATGGCGGGAGGTTAGCCGGCCAGGGGAGAGGGACCACGGGAGGCAATGGTCGCTGGGCCAGGTGCAAAAGGAACAGATGCCGATGCCGCCATTGGTGACCCGCTACCACATGGTTCCCCGACTCCCTCCCCCTCCTTCCCTCGCCACCGTGCCACCACCGCGGCAGGCAGGTGGCCCCCGGGGAAGGGAGAGGATGGAAGCAAGACAAACCCTTGTGTCGAGAGCTGGCTTTCAATAGATCACAGCAAGGGAGCTGCTCTGCTACGTACAAAACCCTGACCCAGAAGCAGGTCTTTACGAATGGTTTAGCACAAGGGGCTGATGGGGGCAGGTCAGCCAGGGGGAGGGGCTGTGGGATGTTGGCTGTGGGAGCACAGTGACCACCAGGGGGCAGCTCCTGCATTGAGCATCTTCCCCCTGGTGGTCAGTGCACATCATAGCTACTGGTCGACTTAGGCTTATATATAAAGATAGGTACTTATTTTTTTAATATATTTTATTGATTTTTTACAGAGAGGAAGAGAGAGGGATAGAGAGTTAGAAACATCGATGAGAGAGAAACATCAATCAGCTGCCTACTGCACACCTCCTACTGGGGATGTGCCCACAACCAAGGTACATGCCCTTGGCTGAAATCGAACCTGGAACCTTTCAGTCTGCAGGCTGACGCTCTATCCACTGAGCCAAACCGGTTAGGGCAAGATAGGTACTTATTTATTGCCATTTTAATTCTGTATGCCTAGGTTTCTCTCTCTATTTCTTTTTCTCATCACAACAGTCCCTTTAGCATTTCCTGCAGTGCTGGTTTGGTGGGAATAAACCCCTTTAACCTTTTTTTTGTGTGTCTGGGAAACTCTTTATTTCACCATGAATGATAGCTTTGATGGATATAGTAATCTTGGTTTCAGATCCTTGTTTTTCATTACCTTGAATACTTCATGTCATTTCCTTCTGGCCTATAGAGTTTCTGATGAGAAATCAGGTGTCAGCCTTATGGGAGCTCCTTTGTAGGTAACAGTTTCCTTTTATCTTGCTGCCTTTAAGATTCTCTCTTTGTCTTTAATTTTTGGCATTTTAAATATGTGTCTGGGTGTGGGCCTGTTCAGATTCTTCTTGCTTGGGACACTCTGTATATCCTGAACTTGTGTGATTTTTTCCTTCACCAGGTTAGGGAAGTTTTCTGACATTATTTCTTCAAACATGTTCTCTATCCCTTGCTTACTTTCTTCGCCTTCTGGCACACCTATTATGAAAATATTGTTACATTTCATGTGTCCCACTGCTCCCTTAAGCTGCCTTCCTGTTTTATTTATTGTTTTTTTTTCTTTTTGATTCTCTGATTTAGTGATTTTTTTCTACCTTGTCTTCTAATTCACTGATCAGATCCTTGGCTGTCCCTAGTCTGATGTGTATTCCCTCCAATGTGTTCTTTATTAGTGCTATGTCATTCTTCATAGTTACTATATCTTTTCTCACTTTGTTGAGCATCTTTGCCATCATTATACTGAACTCTATGTCTGATAAATTTCTTATCTCCATTTCATTTAGCTCTTCTTCTGGAGAATTCTCTTGTTCTTTCATTTGGGGCCTTTTTTTTTTTGTCTCCCTATTTTGGCTACGTGTTTGGGTTTGTGTCTATGTATTAGGTAGATCTGCTATGTCTCCCAATCTCTAGCACAGGACAATATTAAACACTGTTTGTGACTGACCCTGAGTACCCTGTTTGGAGCTGTCAGCAATCTACAGCTTCTGGCTCCCTCTGCTGGGGCTGGGTATCTTTGGAAAGGACCAAGATGTGCACCAGGATTTGATTTTCCTAGCTAGGTATTAAATCAGGCAAAGACTCAAGGCCTTCAGAGACCTGCCTCTGTCTACAGTCCCATTTCCACTCAGACTTGATTAACCTCAGGCTATCGACCACAGGGGATAGTGAAGTACTGCCTGAATGAGAGAATAGGGAAAAAAATATCCAGTTCCTCAAATAACCTATTTAAAAATTTTTGTTTTAAGCAATGTTCTGGAAAGATGGCATTTTCCTGATACCTGAATGATATGTGGTAGTAATTTATAATGATTAAGCTCTTTCATAATCATTACTTTGAATAAGTGTTTTAAATCATTGGACTTTCTGGAATTAAGGGTTGCATTTTCTAAAGGAAGTTATTGTGTTCCCTAGGTAATACCATACACAGAGGTCTGGGTAATTCCAAAAATGGCTACAGCAACATTTTTCTTCAAATTATAGATCAGAGAAATAGGTCTAAACTGATGTTTTGAAACTTTCATTATGGGTTTTGAAAGCTTTTCCTTTATGGCTACAAATTACATATATTAAGTCAGTAGATTCTAACCATTTTTAGTATGATGATCCCTTTCAATGTCAAAAAGCAATGGATCCTTATATAACAGTTTTCTAAAAGAACAATTTCTCCTTGATTGAGAGATTATATAGGCAAAAACTGTATAAATTCTGTCTTTTTAATGAATCTATATCTTATTAATCAAAAAATGTACATTATTTGAAATATAGTATCAAATGTGTATAATAACATAACTTAGTCTTCAGACAATGCCTAATGCTCCTGTAGATTTCCACTCCCTTGTAATAACATAATCCCTCATTTGGTGAGGCCCTTATAATAACCCAACAAACAGTGACGATCATCCCGCAGATTGGGATCCGCTGCTTTTAATGTTAAACTTGCTTTCTTCTGACATTGCTACCAATAATCAATGTTGTTAACCAGCAATGGTTATGTTTTTGCTTTTTTAAAAAAATATATTTTATTGATTTTTTACAGAGAAGAAGGGAGAGGGATAGAGAGTTAGAAATATTAATGAGAGAAACATCGATCAGCTGCCTCCTGCACACCCCCTACTGGGGATGTGCCCACAACCAAGGTACATGCCCTTGACTGGAATCGAACCTGGGACCTTTCAGTCCGCAGGCCGACGTTCTATCCACTGAGCCTAACCAGTTATGGCTTTTTTTGCTTTTTGAAGATTTGTATAAGTATTTCATTAACTAGGATGAAGAACGAAAGCTAAACTTGTTTTAGTAGTTCCTTTCATTCCACAATGCTTCATTTATTTACTGTATCTCCAATTACTTATTTTCACTACTCATATTTTACCACTAAATAAATTGGTGTGTTCAATTTATTTCTAGCTATGTTTAGTGACTTTAGAATGTGCCTGTGCCTAGTAGTCATCTTTTGAATCTCAATCTCTCTCTATTTCTGTGTGTGTGTGTGTTTCTTCTTTAAACACACTAATGTGTTGATTATCCATTTGAATTTGAATCAGAGCAGGCTGACCTGGATTGACTGAAATGGAGCCACCAGTCCCAGCAAAGTTCCTATAAGCAAGTCCATCTGAATCTCCTACCTAAACAGGGTTCCCTAGGCATGACAGTGATGGTCATTGTTTGTTGCCTACATGTACTCTTAAAGTGATAATTTTGCTATAATAAAAATATCCAAACATTTCCGAAATTACAGATTTATATACCAGAAAAAAAATATACAAAATACTTAAACCTATTTATATCCCTCCTTAGGCTAAAGAAATTTAAGATTTCTCAGTATGGGTGGACCTGGAGATTATTAGTATTATGCTGAGTGAAATAAGCCAGTCAGAGAAAGACAAGAACCGTATGATTTCACTTATATGTGGAATATAATGAACAAAGTAAACCAAGAAGTAAAATAAAAATAAGCTCATAGATACAGAGAACAGTCTGACAGCTGTCTGAGGGGAGAGAAAGGTGAAGAGATTAAGCAAAACATAACAAACAAACAAACAAAAAAACTCATAGACACAGATAACAGGTGGGAGGAAGTAGGAAAGGGTATGGGGGGGATAAATAGTGATGGAAGGAGACTTGATTTTGAGTATTGAACACATAATACAATATACAGATGATATATTACAGAATTGTACATCTGAAACATATAATTTTATTAACCAATGTCACCCCAATAAATTCAATTTTAAAAAATAAATTTAAGTACCTATTACATATTCTTGTGGAATTTTGTATCAAAGTGTCAAGTCTAGATATTCTGAGCATAATAAATTTGAACATAACCATAGTTTGTTTTGTTGTAAATAGGGTAATTCTAACATGCCTAATAAACTCAATGAAGAACCAAATGTTAAATTCTAGCAAGATCATGTGATTGCATCATGAATCCTCCTGTGGCGTAATGGATAGTATCTTTACATGATCTTTTGTATTATTAGCAATGTGCTGCCTGTGACCACTGGGAGGAGTTAGCTCACTTGGTTGAACTCTTCAGACCACACATGGACACTTGCTTCACTTCTGTGTTCCTCACCTTAACCAGGGTCTGGAAAATTGGAATTAATTTAGAGGTGGGAAGAACTAAAAAGCCTTACCAAATGAGGGCTGATCAAAGGTTCTGAGATTATATTTAATATGTAGTTACTAATATATATATATATACACACACACACACATGGAGATAACATAACTATTATTAAATATTTGAATGGTTACTATATTTTGAACTTATTCCTTATGGATTTTCTGGGTAGAAGTAATACCAAGCAGTAAAATTGCTGTTCTTAGTGGAGAATTTCTAACAAATGGAATGGATTGCATTAAGAGAGATATAGATTCCCCATGAATAGTACATTCAGGCCCAGGCTAGATGAGCAGGAGATGAGCTGTGGTAAGAGGATTACAAGGATCCCATCGGGGTGTGGACTAGGTATCTATAAAGCCCTTTTCAAACAGGAGAATCTCCAAAATCGAATAGGAATGCGTATTTAGCACAAATTATGATTTCACAGTGTTCAGAGTACACATTTTTAAATTGCTGTTTGATAACATATTTTACCATGTCTCATTCTACTCCTGAAACCGGTCTGATTCCTTAAGAACCATACATTCAAAATTGTGCTCGATTCAGATGAGGCAGAATACGGAGGACACCAGAGATTGGACCACAGTACAGATTTCTTTTCTGAGGCTTTCCAACATAATGGGCTTCCCCATTCTCTCTTGGTAAGTAAGGTTTTTAAGATATTTTCATTGCATTCAAATTTAATCCTTTATTTTAAAAGTGATGTTTATGTCCAAAGAGATAAATTTTCAACAAGTAAGCAACATGCAAAAATTTGGTGGTGGGGTGAGTGGGAAAGGATAACTGTGCTCAAAAACCAAATGCAATGTGTGGACCTCAACTGGATTGGGTTTTGGAAAACATGGGAAGGGACATTTGGTGGACAATTGGGAAAGCTTGAATTTGATAGGATTGAAAATTATTTTTCAAAAAATAAGAGAAAGGCATTTTAAAATGTTTTCTTTTTTTAAAATGTATTTTATTGATTTTTTACAGAGAGGAAGGGAGAGGGATAGAGAGTTAGAAACATCGATGAGAGAGAAACATCGATCAGCTGCCTCCTGCACACTCCCCACTGGGTATGTGCCCGCAACCAAGGCACATGCCCTTGACCACAATCAAACCTGGGACCCTTGAGTCCGCA
This sequence comes from Myotis lucifugus, assembly GCF_000147115.1. Taxonomy (NCBI): domain Eukaryota; kingdom Metazoa; phylum Chordata; class Mammalia; order Chiroptera; family Vespertilionidae; genus Myotis; species Myotis lucifugus. The sequence goes on along the minus strand of NW_005871190.1, from coordinate 2,057,831 downwards.
GGCTCACGCTCTCTCCACTGAGCCAAACCGGTTAGGGCGAAAAATGTTTTCTATTATGAACATTTCTATTTTTAATGCCACAGTTTACTTTCTGTCTGTTCTTGCTTTCTCTCTAATATTAACCAGATTTCTACATTATTGACTGTCTAATGAAGTTTAATTTAAAACAGCTTAAAAGAATCAAGAAAAATATATTTTTTTTAATTTCATGCAGTCAGTCAGAGACTGAATTCATTCCATTTATAAAATTATCTGGTTTCTTCATATTAAGGAGGAAAGCATTCAATTATGTAACTAATTTTCACTTTGTGTTATTAACATAAATAAAAGAATATTGCTTCAAACTACTAGGTTTGAGTTCTTTCTAAAATGTATAATTTAGAAACTTTCCAGATCTGAAAGAATTCTACATTATTGCCAGATAATAAGCTCAACTCCACATGCACCTGGTCTATATTTTTTCTTTTCCCAAAGAGTCATATTCCTGCTTCTCTCTCTCACCATCCTCCTCCCCCCTCTTCCATTTCTTTGTCTCAGATCTGCATTGTTTTCATCATAGGAGGTCTTGGATTAAGATTTGTTTTATTTTCACGAGGCCAGGATATATCTAAAATGTATAGACAGCTTTATTATATCTGTTAAATTCTTTCATTTTTCAAAGTTTAAGTCAAGCAGGAGAATCTGTGTGGGACCCTAGCTTCTTCATTTTGCTACTATATTCCCTCCTCTTTTTTAATATACATTTTTATTGATTTCAAAGAGAAAGGGAGAGGGAGAGAGAGATAGAAACATCAATGATGAGAGAATCATCAATTGGCTGCCTCCTGCACACTCCCTCCTGGGGATCGAGCCTGCAACCTGGGCATGTGCCCTGACTGGGAATCCAACTGTGACCTTCTGGGTTCATAGGTCAATGCTCAACCACTGAGCAACACCAACTGGACTAGTTCCACCTCTTAAAGTAGTGCTAGCACCTCACTTTGTAAACCACCAAATTATATACAAAATTGATGTTCCAAAGACAGTGGCATGAAATAAATGAAAAGGGCAAAATGAAGTCATTGAGTAAAAGCTCTGAAGAAAGTGCAATGGCCACAGGAGATGTAGGTGTTGCCTTAAGTATATGTGTGTGCATATGGGTGGTGGTGGTGATACTGATATGTCTTTAGATATAAATATAGGTACCTATGCATTTTTCAGGGGGAGGGCTGTAGTTTGTCAGAACGTTCAATTTTGCTATGTAAACCAAGAGTGACAAAAACAGTTTCTGAAATGAGTAAGAAAACTATCTTTAAGCTCTGAAATAACCCAAGAGTTAGCGACCCCTGAGGGGTTGGGGAAGGTAATTCATCTTGTACAGAGGAGTCACACAGAAGCAGCAACTGTGAGCTGAACTTGAACCAGGTAAACTAGACAGAAAGGAGAAAGATTCAGACAGCAACATTTTATGTAATGAAATTCTTTACTGAAAACACCAGAGAATGTCAAGGCAGAGAACCTAGGATCAAGCTCCCAGTCTGCCATTTACTGGCTATGAGAACTTGAATATTTTAACCTTCTTGTGCCTCAGTTTCCCTCATCTGTATAATGAGGATTAGTAAAAGTGTCCTCCCTACAGCAAAAGATTCTTAGGAGGCATAAATTCATTAGCACTGCCAAGCTTTTTGGACACTGCAAAATGCTATTGCACATGCATTTTAAAGTTATTATTATCATGGCTATTCAGTCATTTTTAGGTATTTTAAGTATGTCAAGATAACTAGGTGCCTTGAAGACATGCAATTAAGAAGACCTCAGCTTTGTGGAAATTATTATCTTTAAGTGAGGGCTCACAGCCTTTGGGGGTGGGCACAGACTATCTTGGCATCCTTTCATTTTTGTAAGAGCAGAGATATGCTGTCATAATTAAAACAAGCCAACTAACTACTGGCAGGAACAGCCAGGAGATTCCTTTTCAAGCACTAATTGCATTGATCTTGCAAGTATGAAATGTGCAGTTCTAAATTGGCAGGTGGGATGAAGAATACACATGTCTCAATAACAGGTGGAGAGATACAGCATGGCAAGCACCTCAGAAACAGAATGGAGAGAATTTAGCCACTGCAGGTAATAGGATTGTGATCCATCCCACAGGTCTGAAAGGTGAAGATGAGCTGTGTCTTCCCTGCAGAAGTGGCGCCTTTTTCTCAGAAATGGCAGGTGCTTCTGGAAATTACTCATTTAAATGTCTTTAGGCTCCAGAGGAAGTGATCACTAGTTTCAATGTGAGAATACAGGACCACAAATAGACCAGAACATCCAATAAAACAGGTTTCTTCTCGCCAGACTTTTCCTTCAAAGAACCAGAGGAAAGAACGGCATTAAAAACCATGCCTCTTATAAGAATGCCTCCTTATAATGGAACTGATTCGTGTGTGCTGGGATCAAGTCAAGTTTCTTGACCACGACCAGAGTGCTATAGGTTTCATTTCATCACCAGGTCACTTCTGCCTCCCATGTGCCTAGAATAACGGGAAAGGGGGACAAAAGTATAACATCCCTTCATGAAGGTTCTGTCCATCATTACTAGTACACAGTATGGGCTAAAGCTCAATTTATAAGCTCAATAATCCAAGGGATCTGCTGAATAAGTATCAAATCTGTTTTCAAAGATAGCAACCAAAAGGCAGGAAGGAAACTTAAAATCGCCAGACCCGCTGCAGCAGCGCGTGCCAGCCAGCTCCTGCTGCGCATGATCCCTCAGTGGACACAGAGCAGAGGAGTGAGGTGTGCTGCTGCTGAAACGCGTTTGCTAAGTCAGAGAATCTCACAAATGCCAAGAAGCAATAGGGCAGAACTTCTCCATTCTGCTTTACTGGCCATTATGGGAAAGTCCATTTTAGCATAATCATTTCTTTATATTTTGGTTCCTGATACAGGAACTGATACATCAGTGCACTGGAGCCAGGGGGTGGGGGTAAGGGGCAAGGATGCTTTCTTTCTCTTCTCTGGTGCATAAATTCAAATTTCATGACACAGATGGAAGAACAGATATTATTGAACTTGAAGTGAAATGAATTAGATCCCTTTACAGTAACTCAAACAGCATCAATGGTGAAAAGTGAATAAAGCAACAGTTTTAGCATTTATTACTTTTCCAGGTAGGCTCCTTATCGTTAAGAAGCAGATCTGTGTACAGTAGTCCTCTCTTAATCACAGGCATGCATTCTAAGACCCCAGTGAATGCCTGAAGCCACAGATAGTACCAAACACTCTATGCTATGTTTTCTCCTACACGTACATATTTATGATAAACTAAAACTAAGAGAGTAACAATAATATATACTAGAGGCCTGTTGCACAAAGAGATTCGTGCAATAGGCCTTCCCTTCCCTTGGCTGCTGGCACTGGTTTGCCCCTGGCACCCGGGACCCAGGCCTTCACTCTGGCCAGGCTCCAGCCGGAGCTGGCCCTGGGGCCTTCAGGCTTTGCTCCTCCACTTGGAGCCTACGTATGCAAATTAACCACCATCTTTGTTGGGTTAATTTGCATACTGTCCTGATTGGAGCCTGCAGGCTCCAGGCCAGCCAAGGCAGGTGCCAGCAGGGTCCCCCAATTGCCCCCCTGGTCACCCCACAGAGGGAGGCGACCAGCAACAGTGGTGGGGGTGGGGTGGTGGTGGGGGCAGCTGGGGGTGGGGCTGGCAAGTGGGCAATGCTAGGCCGGCCAAGGTGGGTGCCAATGGGGCCCCGATCGCCCCACCAGTCACCACACAGATCAGCCCTGATTATTGTCCAGGCCTACGGACCCTACCCATGCATGAATTCATGCATCGGGCCTCTAGTACTGTAATAAAAGTTACGTGAATGTGGACTCTCTCAAAATATCTTATTGTACTGTACTCATCTTTTTGTTTAAAGGAAGCACTTCACTGCTTCTCACTGGCCTCTCCTAATTGCCAACATTGCTACTCTTGCACTTAAGGGCATTATTAAGTAAAATAAAGGGTACTCGAACACTAGCACTGTGATACTGCCAGTCATGTGATAACCAAGACAGCTAAGTGACTAATGGGCAGAAAGTATATACCGCATACAGCCTGCAGATGCTGACAAAGGGATGATTCACATCCGAGGGAGATGGAGAACGATGGTGGGAGATTTCATCGCGCTACTCAGAATGGTGTGTAATTTAAAATTTTTGTTTATTTCTGGAATTTTTCATTTAATACTCTTGGACCACGGTTGACTGCTGGTAATTGAAACTGCAGAAAGCAAAGCCATGGATAAGGGAGACTACTATATTCCTATTCTAAATTTGAGGGTTCAGAAGTAGACTTTTGGTTTAAATATGGGGGTTGGCATAGATACATCTTTTTTATTGTCCCTCAGCTGTAAGAATTGAAACTACAACTTAGCAGTTGGGCAATGTCTTTTACTCTGTCCAAAATTATGAAAATGTTTAGTTTTTTCAGACAAAAAAAAATCAAACTTCTTAGAGTTTACTCTGTTTAATATTTCTAACCTAGAAAAGATACTATATATTTCTATATAGAAATAGTTATTATAGGACTTTTCTGATAATCCTAGTACAAAATATGAATTAGAATATTTTTTCTTAGAGCATATGTTATGAACTAAAGTGTGCTCATGAAAATTAAAATTATTTTTTGTTACTCATATTGTTTGTATATAACAAATATACATGGATCTAATGAACTTTTCATTGAATGATGTTCTCACCCTTCTATTAAGTGCTATTGGTAAATTTAACAATTTCTAAGAAAAATTTTAAATTAGCCTTTAAATTATTTTTTACTTAAAATTATTTTTAAATATTCTGTTTTCAAAAATTCACACCTTTTTATGTAATTAACTAGAGTCCTGGTGCATGAAATTTGTGTACTCAGGGAGGGGGTCCCTTAGCCTGGATTGTGAGAGGTTGGCCAGCCAGAGAGGGACTGCAGGAGGGCTCCAGGGTGTGTCCAGTCCATCTCACTCAGTCCCGATCGGCCGGACACCAGCAGCAAGCTAACCTACCAGTTGGAGCGTCTACCCCCCCCCCACCCCGGTGGTTAGTGCACGTCATAGCGACTGGTCGACCGGTTGACTGTCTGCCCCTTGGTGGTCAGTGCATGTCATAGCAAGTAGTTGAGCAGCCTTAGCGTATCATTAGCATATTACACTTTGATTGGTCGAGTGGACGACTGGGTGATTGTACACTTAGCATATTAGGCTTTTATTGATAGGATTTTTGCAATTTAATTATGATTCTAGATCAGGGGTGGGCAAACTTTTTGACTCGAGGGCCACAATGGGTTCTTAAACTGGACCGGAGGGCCGGAACAAAAGCATGGATGGAGTGTTTGTGTGAACTAATATAAATTCAAAGTACACATCATTACATAAAAGGGTACGGTCTTTTTTTTTTTAGTTTTATTCATCTCAAACGGGCCGTAGTTTGCCCACGGTTGTTCTAGATACTACTTTCCCTGGATGCCATAGTACAGTAGATTATTATGTTATCAGTTGTTGTTTTTTAACATAATTTTTATTGATTTCAGAGAGGATGGAAGAGGGAGAGAGAAACATCAACGATGAGAGAAAATCATTGACTGACTGCCTCCTGCACACCGCACACTGAGTATCAAGCCCACAATCCAGGCACGGGCCCTGACTGGAATCAAACCATGACCTCCTTGTTCATAGGTCGATGCTCAACCACTGAGCCAAGCCGGCCCAACAATCAGTTATTTTTTTAGCCATATTAATAGTTGGCATAGTGATTAAGTCAGTAAGGTAGTCAAAAATCACTGGGTAGATTAGTATGCACTGTGACTCTAATTAACGAATTGGATTATACTGTGGCATTCTGGTTTCTTGTGAAGAGTGGATTATATATAAATATAGCTGGAAAAAAATGAAATTCATGGCCATTCATAATATAATCCTAGCTACAAAGTGTTTAGGGCTTCATGGCTAATAAATGGGCATAGTAAATTTGTTTATTAGCATATATCTTCTGTTACATGCATACTAGATGGTTTTTATATACATGTCTTAAATATAAATAGTTTACATTTAAATATACTTAAACATTTATGTTAAATATTAAAGTGTGTTCATATTTTTTCTATTGCTGTATGAATCAAAACCATTTTGGAATTAAAATTATAAAATGAAAGCTATAGTGCCAGTACTTAGCACTAAATTATAGAGCCCCCAAATTGTGCATGTCTGTATTTGTCTCATCATAAGGATTAGCTCTGATTACCTTAAATCCTTTGGTGTAATTGGTAGTCATTTCCTAACCACTAAGAAAGCTGATTTATATACTTGGAACCCTAATAAAGAAACCTCAGCCCTGGCTGGTTTGGCTCAGTGGATAGAGTGTTGGCCTGCGGACTGAGGGGTCCCAGATTCGATTTCAGTCAAGGGCATGTACCTTGGTTGCGGGCACATCCTCGGGATGGGGTGTGCAGGAGGCAGCTGATCGATGTTTCTCTCTCATCGATGTTTCTGACTCTCTGTCCTTCTCCCTCTCTGTAAAAAATCAATAAAATATATTTTTTAAAAAAAGAAACCTCAAAATTTCATATTTAGTCAGAGTTAAGAAAAATCACTCGCTTAGGGGAATTCTTTCCTGTTGCCTATCTTTAAGGCTCACAGTGGTTCTCAACCTTCCTAATGCCGTGACCCTTTAATACAGTTCCTCATGTTGTGGTGACCCCCAACCATAAAATTATTTTCATTGCTACTTCACAACTGTAATTTTGCTACTGTTATGAATCGTAATATAAATATCTGATATGCAGGATGTATTTTCATTGTTCACAACCCACAGGTTGAGAACCGCTGCTAGAGCAAAATAAACACATTCTGGTAATTAACCCTACAGTGAAAAAATGCCATAATTACACAATATTCCAGTTAATATTATACAATTATTAACTGAGGGTTTTGGAGCAGACAGTTTTAAGAGGTCTCTCATGTGACTGAAATGGGCATCATAAAGCTTCTTCCATAAAATGACCGGCATCATTTAGTGAGAGTTCTTGGAGCATTATCAGAAAAACTCAATGCTCATATTGCAAACATTGAACTTTTTATGTCATCCCTTTGTTTTACTTTTAAATTTGGGCTAGCTAAATACCAAAAGATCACAGGCTAAGATTGTTTCTAAATGATCAGTTTATAGTTATCATTTAATATTATTAAAGAAATCAATATGAGGTTATGACTCAAACAGATACCAAAACTGAATAGGATCCACATAGGAGGTTGACATGACCTGTCAGTGATCTGCCTTCATACATTGCTTGACCACACACTGAGTAGGGACCTGTCAATATTGGTCCTGGGCCTGACTTGGGTGTTTCACTGCATCTTTCTCAGGAGACTTGCACTTATCAGAATCTTTTGTCTGCATGTGGGACCATGCAGTGAAATGTTTCTAATGTTAAGGGAACTGAAATTCTGATACTATTGAGAAATTTAGATTGGTCTTCAGTTTTAGAATACTCCTTACAAAGCAATTCAGAACCATGCTGATTATAACCTGCTATCCCACTAATTAGTTATATCTAATTACTCTGATTCCCCAAACTAAACATAGAATAGAGTAAGGACATGGCAACCTCCTTTGAAAGGGCAGGACACTATCTTTTGATTGAGGCCTGTTTTGATAAGACTTAAGAGGGAATTAGTTGAATTTGACTACTGGTTTCTTTTATTTCTCCTCAGTTGCTTTATTCTGTGTTGCTTTCATCTATAGCTTGATTATGGACATATGCCATTCTTTGGACTGGATCTGTCTGGATCATTGGTAGTAGTCTTCCTTTGCTCATGGGTACCTCCAGCTTCCTTTTGTCACAAAGAGAAAATAGTGAATGGGAGGGATTGCATCAGTAATTAAATTGTGATGAGGTTTAAAAGCTTTATGACCTTAAAAATAATGTGTAAAATTTAGGTAAACAAATTGTGGCTTTGAAATACATGGTTTCTCCTCAATTAATGACTGCAGGACTATAATATTTATCTTAGAAGCGCTGGATTGCAAATCAGACTGTGAGACATTGAGTTACCCAATGACTGTATTTATGATGTTTTTCTCAGATGATGATGATCATTTCCTAAATCATGTTATTTTTCATTGAATATGAGAAAAACTATTCCCTAGTTCAGTGATGGCGAACCTTTTGAGCTCGGCGTGTCAGCATTTTGAAAAACCCTAACTTAACTCTGGTGCCGTGTCACATATAGAAATTTTTTGATATTTGCAACCATAATAAAACAAAGACTTATATTTTTAATATTTATTTTATATATTTAAATGCCATTTAACAAAGAAAAATCAACCAAAAAAATGAGTTCGCATGTCACCTCTAACATGCGTGTCATAGGTTCGCCATCACTGCCCTAGTTACTAAATTCACATTTTAAGTTTCTCAAAATGCCATCATTTTAAAGTTGCTTTCATCAAAACTAAACAACTATATTGGTTTATTTGATTTTTAAAAAGAGTTGTAAGAGCCCTGGCTGGTTTGGCTCAGTGGATAGAGCGTCGGCCTACAGATTCAGGGATCCCAGGTTCGATTCCGGTCAAGGGCATGTACCTTGGTTGCGGGCACATACCCAGTGGGGAGTGTGCAGGAAGCAGCTGATCGATGTTTCTCTCTCGTCGATGTTTCTAAATCTCTATCCCTCTCCCTTCCTCTCTGTAAAAAATCAATAAAATGTATTAAAAAAAAAGAGTTGTAAGAGTTCTTTATCATGGAAACCTTAAGGGAAAACATTGTGTTCGTTTGCAGAATTGAGATGCATAAGACTACAGTTCCCATATTGATTTCACAATCATTTATCCTTTTATTCATTATTTCTTCTTTCATCCAATAATTTTTGGCAACTACTAAGAGAAGTATGAAGACATATGGTCTCTGCCCTCATAAAGCTCAGAGTCTTGTGGGGGAGAATTGATCATAAACTTGAAAAAAATTACAAATTGTGTTAAGAAATAAAAAATGGTGCTGCGATGGAAAATGAAATGGAAAAACTGTCATATCTGGTGTTATCAAGAAACACCTCTCGGGGAGCTGGGATATTTCAGGATCCTGGAGATAAGGAAGTAGCAAGGTACAGGGTGTTGTGAGCACAGGGCACAGCATGGCAGAGGCCCAGAGGAAGGACAGGGTGGGGTGTTTCAGGAACTGAGAGGCCCTGAGGCTGGAGGTGGTGAGTCAGGAAGGGGAGAGAGACAAGTGGTGCTGAGCCGTGACGAGGGGTGTGCTCATACAAAAAGGAGCTGTGTCCGGACTCTGCAGGCATGGAGAGGATGGGTATTCTTTTTTCAGTGCAGTAGCAAGCTTTTTGATTGTCTTAAATTGGTGAGGGCCTAAAATACCCTTAGGATCCCTTATATTACTTTTAAGTTTTTGTTCTCAAAATGATAGGAGAAAATAAAAACAAGATGATAAGCAGTGTGTTGTATATTACTTTTATTCACCTGAATAGACCTGTAGGGTAGCCTTCCTTTACCACCTCAAGGTGCTGGAACAGCAATGAGTGCCATTTATATCCCTGTCTGGGGAATATTGGGTTTTGTACAGCGTATGGAGCCCTCTAGTGGCGATTGCTTTAAATCTAGAATCTAGACAGTGATGACAGAACTGTTGGAAAGGTGGCATTGAGGCTCCTCAGAGGCTGCAACATTGTACGGGTAACTCTAACTTTAAGCATCTGTGAGAGAGCATCATACCCCTTAACTTAATGACATAACATTCAGTATTTCTTTCAATTGCACTGACATGCTTGTGTTGACCTAGGTGTACATTCCAAGCCGAGTGGCCCTCATCCTTCAGAATGTGGATCTGCCCAACTGAAGAGCCCGGATTTCAGCTCCACCAGGGAAAGATGTGTGTTTTGTTTTCCTGTTCTCGTTGTCACATAGTTTATAATGTAGAAGCTCTTCAAAATGTAGTGCCTAGCCAAAACGCCAGATGTCAGAAATTAAAAATTGGTTTATGCAAATGAATGTCAAACTTTTCTTGAAGAAGTAGAGGGGAAATTTCAGGCATTTTAGACTATATTTTCTAGATATCTAAGCAGCTAGAATTCTTAAATGAAGTATTATATATAATGTCTTAAAACAACATTACTTTCCTGGTCAGTTATTTGATGTTTTTAAATTCTGATTTGAATCATGTGTCATGTATGATTATTTCTGGTGGATGATCCAGTATTTTCTTAAGATGGATATTAGGAGGCTTTACTTGTTCTGTTATCTCTTGGTCTAACTTAAGAGGTTCCGAGATTGTCACTATGTTTTTTTCAAACTACCTTTAGAAATAATGTAATAAATATGTAGCCATACTATAAAGTTAAGATGTATTATAGGTAATATAAAAGTCATTATCTATGAACTAATCCATGCTTCATTTTCATAAGTGCTTTCAGTTTTGTGATCTCTTGTTCACTTAGTACCTTGGTAGGTGCTGATATTCAGTCTTTCTGAAGGTTGTAACATTTCAGAAAATGTCTTTTACTTTCAACAAATAAAAATAATTGCAAGATTGCCTTTTCTAATGTTTATTTTTGCTGTACTAGTGTGGGGTTAATTTAGAACAAATATTAAAATGCCTATCTCACTTCTGATACCTTTCCCACGAATATGCACGTGAATGATAGACTAGGCCTAGGGTTAATAATATTGTTTCATTAGGTACTATTTTGTAACTTGAATCATATTAACCAACTGAGATATCTAGCTACTCTCCAGCTGTAAACCTGTGCACTGAATTAACTATTTTGGCTCAGTGGGATATTCAGTCATGAAATTACCCCTCAGTATGAAACAGTAGGCCACAGATTCAAAATTATTGATGGGTAATTCATTCATAACTAAGAAAGTATAGTGTATTTATCAGACATAAAGTGTCTATTACTTTTTTAAAGATCTAATTTTTTCCTTTTCCATTAGTACTGACTGCTTCTCTTTTTGTTTTTAGTCTGATATTTGTGGCTAGTAAGCAGCATTAGCAGTCTTTCTATTAAAAACTGGGTCAGTAATAGAAGAGACTGGCAAAAGGAGCTCAGAGCTAAGCCTATATGTTAACCATCTTCCTCAGAACTTTTTTCAATAAAGCCTTGAATATGGGTCTGAAATGTGTTATTTGCTTCAATGTGAAAGTAGAGTAATCATTTGATTTCCTGAAAGAATCGGCAGTGCAAGCTGATGCTGCTACGTGCTAGGACTTCACTAATGTCGCAGCATGCCATGCTGGGCACTGTACCTGCTACTGATAACACAACCAGGAATATTTGTGTTCTAGTTTATTATTTCTCATGTATTAAGAGAGATGCTAATTCTCTATTATGGCTCTTCAAAAGTGACAAGATATTACTTCATGCCTAAACCTGTTTTCTTCCCCTGGTGACTTCTGTGGTAAAGTCAAAAGGACCAGAATAATTATGTGCTGTATTTCCATGCTATCTATTGACCTTACTAATATGTTCTTCAAATCTCACAGTCTATGGTTCCAAGTTACCAATGTAATGAACATTAGTTGCCTTTGTCAAGTGCCCTCCTCCAGCAACCCCTCTCCCGAAGAATAATCAATGGATGTTGCTAGGTAGGAATTATAAAAATACATGCAAACAAATAAAATAGTAAGAATCCAAAATAGAATGAAGTTGTGTGTGTTTTCTTATCTATCATAGCAGACAGCTTTTACAGAACGTGTCAATGTTGTAGTATATTTCACTTTAGGTCTTCCTTGTTTAATCAGTAACATTCTCATCATCATATGTGAGAAGTTCTTTCTTTTTATTGGTTAAACATTTTCAATAATTGCAATAGAGAAATGCAAAATTTTATAATAATGTTTCTTTCCTCTGATGTATTTATTATCATAAAAAATGAGAGTGATCTATCTTTGGTGAGTCTTTCAAAATAAGTATTTTTAATTTTTTATGTTCTAGAAAACACAAATGACTACAGACTTCTTTTCATCATGTTCTAATATTATCAAGCGAGTGCTAGTAAATATTATCCAAAATAGAATTACCCTTAATGCTACTGAGGCTTAGTGTTTTAGTTTGATAGTAGTTTACTCAGAAAATACCATGATTTTTAATAGTCAAATAGCAAATTGTACACATTTTTCCTATAATGCTTTCCACTTTATAACACTTGAACTCTGAGGGTCGATTCCTTTCATATTTTCTTTGCTGTACATTTGATGCCTCTCACTTTGCCCTGTTCCTGGCTGCCATATTCATCTCTTACATAAAGTGAGGGATTTAGCCACCATGTTTCTCAAGTTCAAAAAGTAACCAGTGACAATAAATTGATGTTTCTGATGGCAACTAAAAGAATCCAGGTATTTTCTCCTCTGTCTGGAGCCCTCCCCTTAGCAATACCAAGTGAACATTTTTCACCCATCAGGGCTCTATACAGGAGGTTGTCTGAATAAAGAACCTATTCTTCAAATAATACAGAGGAGTGAACAGACAGACCTAGTGAAAGCAATAAAGAGTATTGTGTTGTGTTCCACTTGTAGCTTCAGGGCAAGTATCTTTTCACTGTTTGGGGTCCTGTAGCCATTGAACTTGGTGATGAAAGCAACGTAAATCGGTTTCCTGTTGCCCTTCTTGTTTAGAAGGAGCCAGAGTAGATATGCCCAATAGAAAACAGAGCAGTGAAGTGGCTTTTGGGCGGGACTTGCAGGTCTCAGGCTCTTTGTTTTTGCCTTTTTGCATCATGTCCTAAACGGGGATTCTTTAGAATCGTGGGTTTCATTACTCTCTATATTTCTTGTGTGGAGATATGCGCTGAGCTATGAACTCTGCTAGGTAGAATATTTTGATGAAAGAAAATAGAAATCTAAGGCATAGCAATTTCATGTCCTTTATTCAGTAGAGTTCATTTATCATTCACAATGTGTTAGAATGGAAATGTAGATAAATTTTCCCACTAAAGCCGGCCTTCAGGGGGGAAGAAATCAAATGAACTCCCTACTTATTTTTCTGCTCTATTTTCTTATTAATGGAGATTTGTAGAGAATTGCAGAGAAACATTTAAACTTTAGGGCAGAATTTCTTAATTGGTAGTGTGCGAAAATGAAGATACAGTAGCTCTAAGTGTTTTTGTCTCTAATTTAAAACATTACATCTGGATTTTAACTCTTGGCAAAAAGTATGCAAAGAATGTAATGTTTACTTACATGAAAAAGTGTAGTTTGTGGTAGGTGTGTTTATGCTAAAAGGCATGCCATTCGGAGGTGATCTGGCCCGTGTGTGCTGTGTAGACCACTTCCCCTCGAAGCCTGCACTGTGCTCCAATAGAACAGTGTAATGTAAGGGGCAGAAAACCTCATTCAAGTTACAGCTCTTTACTCTCGGTGCCTCAATTTAGAAAGCACCCAGTTGACTTTTAGTTCTCATCCAGGGTTATAAGACAGCTAAAGGAAAAGGAAAAAGGAAAAAGTCATTGTTTTAGGTTTGATAAAGGCTATTATTCGATCAACATCTACATGGATGGTGAGTCACTGTGTGGAGAGAGCTCCCAAATCTGTTGTCAGGAACCCAGGGCCCCACCGCCTGTCTGGCCTTCAATGCTCCGCACTGAGTTACCTGCCCTCTTCTAGGCAGGGATGTGTGGGCTGCCGTCCAGCGGAGGGGGCTTTGCATTTCCTCCAGCACTCCAGATGACTACATCATCAGTGCTCTCTTTTGCTCATTTTGGCTTTTTCTCTGAGTTCACTGGGATGTCACAGTGAATTCCATTCCCCTGCAATCAGTGTCAGCTACCCTCACACTTGCACTATAACTCAAGTTTGTGGATGGATGTTAATGACCTCTTGGTGTAACTAATAGGGTAATATAAACCGAATATGAAGTGAAATGGCCACAGACACCCTCCTGTGAGGTGCATCATCCAGGCGTTGAGGGTCTGTTTCTTACCCTTTCCCCTTCCGCTCCGCTGTCAGCCCAGTATGCACTGCAGCAGAAGGAATAAATGGCAGAGGAAACGAGAATGCAAAGCACAGTTCAGGGGTTAGAAACAGTTTGGCCCATTTTTTGTTTTGGGGGGGGGATTAAAAGTCTATAATCAGAAAAGCACATTTTCATTAAGTAATGTTTGCATAGCTAAATATTAATTTCTTAAAGAAGGGAGAGAGGTCAACCATTGGCATGCATTCTTCACAGTTGTCTAGTGCAGTTGTCCTCTATACTCACGGGTTCCACATGCACACATACAGAGTTCCCACTACGGGACCAGAGCATCCTGGTTTTGCTATCCACAGGGGGCTCTGGAACCAATCCCACAGTGATACCCAGGGATGACAGTACCCACACTAAGACATCCATCATGCTAAATTACTTTGCTACATGAGGATATAAATTAAATGAGGTGTGTTCCCATTGTGCACACTTATGTAAGGTAATAGAGGAAAGAGAAATCTGTGGCTGAATGATTAAGTCCATTCAACAGGCATGTATTTATAGCATACACAGGAGTATGTGAATATACACAGACATCCTATATAATAAAAGGCTAATATGCAAATTGTCCCCTCAGGAGTTCAATGGGGAGACCAGGAGTTTGATCGCTCGCTATGACGTACGCTGACCATCAGGGGGTGGCACAGAACATGGCAGGCGACCAGCGGTGGCAGTGGTGGGGTGCTGAGGGAGGGAGGGAAGGAGAAGGCGTGGAGGCCGGAAATGGGGAACCTGATCACTGGCCCGACCTAGGGACCCTACCTGTGCAAGAATTTCATGCAACGGATCTCTAGTACATATATAATTTGTGAGTAAAATGAAAACCCACAAAGCTCACTGATTCCAACATTTATCTTGAACTAATGAATCACTTGATCTCTGTTTGATACCCATACTCTATTTTAGATATTTTTCTGACTGTATTATGAGCACCCAAATCTAAATAAGCAATTTTACTTGTATTTAACTGAGTTTTACAAATTTTGGAAGAAATGCAGTATATGTTTCAATTCCTTTAGAACATTTCTCACCTCAAATTATTTGGCTGTTAGTGTTTTATATTTTAACTTTAGAAAATGAAGAGGAAGGAAATGAAATACCTTTATTACTTCTTTATTTATGTTCATGAGGGATTTTTTAACTGAGTTTGTAGTGTCACTTTCTATTCACTCCAGTAATATAAATGATGAAAAACACTGCATGTAATTTCATTTCACAAATGCCTCTAGCCATGTTGTCAACTATTGATTAAAACCAATCATGATATAGAGGTCCCCCTGCCCCCACATACACACAGAGTCACTGTCTCCTTTATTCTTATGATAAGTGGGCATCACTCACTATATAGAAACAGCAGTAGAATGCCTAACTTTTAACTTAGCAGAGGTGTGTGTGTGTGTGTGTGTGTTTGTGTGTGTGTGTGTGTGTGCAGGCATTAGGGGTATACACGGGGAGCCTGCACGAATAGTGCCTGAAAGAATAGGAGCATGCCAGAGGGACACACAAGCCAACCCGAGGCACCCATTGGCTAACACTGAATCTGAGTAACAAAATAAGTATTACTTGGGTGTATTGTATAACATATACAGTAGCCATGAGTTCATTCTGACATAAATAAATGATTGGTTATAAAATCAATGGGGAGAAGAGGCAAGTCTGCACAGGAGAATGCTAAATAATTTTTGTAGGTACTCCCTTCAAGGAGGCAGTTTTATTCTCCCTACTCCCAACTCCCTCCCTTATGTGTAGAATGTATGTTCTGAGTATCTTCTAAAGAGCAGAGTAAGGAAGGAGGAAAATAAACTGCAGTGGAAAACCACTTCAGCCTGGTGATCCCAGTCAGCATCAGCAGTAAGTCATGCTGATAGCATGTCCTCTGGATAAGATGTAATGAGAATGGCCAAAATGCAATTCCCAACCACAAGAAAAACATCATAGAAACCCACAGATTTAGGGAATATAATAGAGATTACTCTATATAATAAAAGCATAATATGCAAATCAACCGAACGGCCAAACAGCAGAACAACCATCCAAATGACCATCCAGACAACCATCCGGGACCACGCTATGACATCCGCTGGCACCAGGCCAGCCAAGGTTGGTGCGATGCAATTAGTTGGGGGCCCAGCCATTGCTCCATGATCGCCCCACAGAGGGAAGCCCAGGCCACCAACAGGCCGGCTGCGGCATGTGGGCAGGGCCTCCCTCTGTAAGGGAAGCCCATGTCCGGGCGCCGGAGGAAAGGCAGTGCCAGCAGCCAGGGGAAGGAAAGCCTTCTCTTGCATGATTTTCATGCATCGGCCCTCTAGTACAATATAGCAGCAAATTATACATGTAAGATGCTGTATGTGTTTATAGGTATGTATAAGCTTTTTTATGTGTATATCTCTTGATATAATAATATACAAGGCATATATAAATAGATTTATTTTGAGGCATTGGCTTTCATAATTATGGGGACTGGCAAGCCCAAAATCTGTAGAGCAGTCTAGCAAAATTGAAACTCTGGCAAGAGTTGATACTGCAGTCTTGAGGTAGAATTTCTTTGTCCCAGGAAAGTCTCAGTTATGGTGGTATGTTAACCACCATATCTACAAACTACCTTCACAGCAACACCTAGATTCGTGTGGGGCTAAAAGACTGGTGAAGAAAGCCAGACAGGACCAGGGTTGGCTAAAGAGGCCTGATGACTAAAATGTAGTACAGTATCCAAGATGGATTCTGGAACAGAAAACAAAAACATGAGGGAAGAACTAGTGAAATCCAAACAAGATGTAGAGTTTAGCTATATTTTAATTGTGTAAAAGAAGTCTGATGCTGGAACAGACAGTTCCCTTTTACAGAGGAAATGTTGTTAGAGCAAATCCCTCCGGTGTTTCAGGAAGACAAACCAAAACTGAAAGAGACTGAGCTGAGGAGCCTAAGAGCCAGGTGGCAGTTTTCTCAAGTGACAGAAATAGTCATGACCAGTCATCCTTCACCATTCTCTTCCCTGGCCAATGAAGAAAAGGTCTAAAATCATGACCACATGGAAGTAAATGTCTCAGACTCATGTCTTATTGGTCTGCACTGAGTTACTGTCTCCAAAATGATATACTTATTATTGGAGTGGTGGCCTTCACGTAAGCAACTAAAACATTCTAAAGCCAAGACTCAGGATTTTGGGTAAAACTTCTACATTTAACTTACTAATAAGCCTATAGACAAAATATTTCATTCAGATACCTTGGCATATATTTTCCAACCATTTACCTTGGAGCAGCATCTCATGTTAAGAAATAAGATGCTTGTGAATGTTCTCTAAAAAGTAGGAGCTTGATTGCAATCAGGCTAGAAGAAGTTAGGCTGAAATTACAAGTAATCCCTAAAATCTTAGTAACTGGGCAAAACAAAAGTGTATTTTTCATTCACATCACATTTCAGTGCAGAACAGGTGTCCCTTCTCCATCTCACAGCTACAGTGTCTGGAATAGGTGACCTCAAAGTCACCATGGAAGAAGAGAAACCTGGAGAATTGTAAGAATAGTCCAGGCATAGAAGTGCTTTGGATTCTTTCTGCCCCACCTTACTAACCAGAATCCACTCACATTGTCCTGACCTAATTGTGAGGGACTATGGATATTTTTGTGTCCAGGAAGAGGAAACACTGCAATAAAAACATAATGTAACATCTGTCATAATTGTCAACTAAGTGTAGGAAATCCTGCACACCTAATTCCCCCTTACAGACTCACAATTCAAATTAAATATTAGAGACCCCGAGAATTCCTATAATAAGGGAACTTGTCTAATATTGTTTAACTCTATGTTTCCACAAGGAATATTGCCAAACATCTTGGGAAAAAACATTATATTTGCTTAATCATATTTTAGATAGGGAAACTTGAAGCTACATAACTTTCCTTCTTTTATACTTCCATGACTGATAAATTCCCTTACAAATTGTGTGTGTGTTTGTGTGTGTGTGTGTGTGTGTGTGTGTGTGTGTAGTTTACTTTCCTTCAAGGCCATCTTAATGAAATTATTTGTATTTCCATTAAAGTAATTTATTGATCTCATAATTTTACCATCAGTGGACAATCTTATTTCCCTAGATTCAGAATTCTCCTGATAGATATATAACTGGCTCCCCAAACACTGATCTCAATGAGTTTCCCAAGTTATGAGAAATCTGAGAACCAAATCAATGACCAACTTCTAGAAAGAGAGTTATAAGAGTTCATGGTGTGCATTCCATTTAATTATCTTATTCCTAGATTGAACTAATATTCTGCTCCCCTAATTTTCTTCTGCTCTAATTATTGTTATCCATACATTTAAATTTTATTTTATATTGCTTATTACAGTATATATCTGCAAGCCATCTAAATATTATTTTGGAGTAAGGCAGTAGATAGATGATAGATAGTTAAATCATAGATTAGATAAATAGGTAGATGATAGGGAGAAATTTTGTTTTAACTATGGCACTGTTGCGATGGCACGTCCTGTAGATATGCATTTCTGTATTTTGTTACTAGTTGCTGAGGAACCACTTAGAGCTAATGAGAAGCACAGGAGCTTCCCTTGATATTTCATTAGTCTAAAACCTGGCTTTTCTAGATTCATACGTACTTCTGCCCAATCTTATGACAGTAGGAAGTTAAAACTCAGTATAATATGTGAAACGTTTAAAAATAGATGTGAAAAAATGATGAATTTTCCTTGTCTGACAAAAACAATAAATTCTTACATGTACTTTATCAAACCTGTGTTCATATATATATATATATATACACATATATATATCATATATATATATATATATATCATGTCAGTAAAATTTATGTCAAAAATCTGAACATAATATTAAAAGTTAAGATAAACTCAACATTGGACAAAACTAAAAATTAAAATTGGGTAAAAGAATATATATTTATTACAAGGTGTAACAGAAATGAAGGTGAGCTTCAGTTTCTTTCTTCTGAAGGATCATTCCCAAATACAGGTCATTCCTGGGCCCCTGGGCAGTTATTTCTAGTACTTCTCATAGTCCTAGTACAAGAGTGATGTGATCCCCTTCTTGACATTCTGGCTGTCTAGCCAAAAACCAGTTTCCAAAAAGATAAGGTTGTTTATTCATTCATTATCACTCATCCATATATTCATATACCATGCCAGGTGCTAGGGATGTAAAGAGAAGTAGTAGAATTTCACAACTTAATATGCTGACTGTAGTCTCAAATGAACAAATAGATTTATTGTGTGACAGTCTGCAAGTTTCCTATCCAATGTCCATCCTTCTGTCTATAGTAATGGAACCATTATTCAGGTTCCAAAAGACATCATTTTCCATCCATATGACTGAATTCCAAGCAAAGGAAGAAATTGGATAGAACTTCCAGGAAGACTTCTTAAAAGGGAAAATTAAAAACTGGGGCATTTCCAGGCAAGCATGGCTCAGTGGTTGAGCATCGACCTATGAACCAGGAGGTCTTGGTTCAATTCCTGGTTAGGGTACATGCCTGGGTTGCAGGCTTGATCTTAGGCTGGGGCTTTCAAAAGGCAGCTGATCAATAATTCTCTCTCCCTTTCTCTCTGAACTCAATAAAAATATATTTAAAAAACAAAAATGGGAGCATTTACACCCTGGCTGGTATCTCAGTAGTTAAAGCACCAGCCTGCATAAGGTCATGAATTTGATTCCCAGTCAAGGGCACATACCTGGGTTGCAGGTTTGATCCCCAGGCCAGGTTAGGGCATGTTATGGGAGGCAACCAATAGATGTGTCTCTCTCACATCTCTCTCCCCCTTCCTTTTCCCTTCCACTCTCTCTAAAAATCAATGAAAAAAAATATCCTTGGGTAAGGATTAACAAAAACAAAACAAAACAAAACTGGGGCATCCTATATAATAAAAGGCTAATATGAAAATCTACCAAACAGCAGCACCACCAGTCACTATAAAACGCACTGACCACCAAGGGGCAGATGCTCAATGCAGGAGCTGCCCCCTGGTGGTCAGTGCACTCCCACAGGGAGAATACTGCTCAGCCAGAAGCTGGGGTCATGGCTGGTGAGCACAGTGGTGGCGGTGGGAGCCTCTCCTGCCTCCGCAGCAGTGCTAAGGATATCTGACTGATGGCAGTCAGACATCCCCTGAGGGCTCCTGGACTGCAAGAGGGCTCAGGCCGGGCCAAGGGATACCTCCCAAGTGCACGAATTTCATGCACCGGGCCTCTAGTTTACTAATAAGAACCTTTCTCTTCTCCTTGGCTGCTTGGTAGGAGGATAAAATAGTTGGAGATCTGCATCCCTCTTAGATCATGAGACAACTTTACATGCCAAAGGCAGATGGAAATTTAAAGAATGCTAGACTCTTGATTTTTCTAGACCAATCATTCAACCATGGACTTCCTTTTCTTTGGATTTATTTTATGTAAAAGAAAAATAAGTCCTTATGTTCTTACTAATATATTTAGGACTTTCTATTATATGCAGACAATCCAGTCCTAAATGACTCACTTAACAATGAAGCTAAATTATTTAACTGATGAAAAAATGAAGAACAAGGTCTTGCATGTATAAGATTCAAATAAGTAGGTGAATTAGATCATAGATACACAGAAAGAAGGTGTATTAGTATATTAAAATTAGGAAATTACATTGAATGCTCTCTGAACCCATATTAATTTGTTCAGCATGAGTCAGGATAGTAGTTCAGAGCCAATGCAGGAAAAAAATATATTGGTAGAATGATAAGTTAGAACTAATTTATATCAATGTTTCAGCTAAGAAGATTGGATTCTGTTTTACTGATTATCCATTAAGAATTATTTACAAAGTATAAAAAATATTATTTAGTGCTACATGATCCTTAAAATCTAAATGTGCTATTGGGTGGGGGGTTCCCCATACAAACTACTTGGTGGGCACAGGCCTGAGGCAAAGACTTTGGGGCTGCTGACTAGATACGCTTCCACAGCACCCAGATACCTCATCCAGAGCAACACTTTTCAGCTTAAAATTCCACATAGCACTTCTTTGAACAAAATATTCCAAGAGTAACAAAATGTAATAGCCTTCATTGTATTTATTAAAAATCGTTTACTCAAAGTAGCCTTTTGCCCAGGATCCCACTACAAGTTAGGATGCAGGTCTACAGAACAGTAGCCAATTCCGCCTATTGTGTTATGGTGCACATAAGAGCGGTGCCTCAGGAAGATAATCTAAAATGTTCTTTATAACAACGTTGGCACCTGGGAAACCAGTTGTAAAGCTGAGTGCAATTGCTTCTCCGGAGATGGGATGGCCTGGAGTTAGGGGGGGTTTCAGGAAAACTGCACAGGTGGGGACATGAATCAGCCACCAGAAATGCGTTCTAAACCTCTTTCGTCAATAGTATAACCAAATTCATGCTCTTAATTCCCTGTGTTTTAAATTCTGAGAACTATTTATTTTTTTCTGGTTTCCTCCTGGCTTATACACAGATCAGTGCCCTACTTTTTACTGAGGAGAACTGGTGAAGTTGGGAATTTAACTTGCATTGTACTTTTGCAACCTGTAGCCTCAAATTTTGGGTCTGATGTTTGAATATATCAGTCCTGAGGCTATAAGAGATAAAAGAATTTTTTAGGCTAGTTTTCTGATCATGCCTTGAGTTGAGAATTGAAAAACTTGAGACTTTTCTTCCTTTAATCTCAGTGTGCCCACAGTTCTCGCTCATTTCTATCTTGGCATTCTTTCCCAGAGTCACTCGAACTGCCCATATTTGCTTTCCTTAGGCTCTGTGATCCAGGTAATACAGGCGACTATTTAAGTGATGGTTTTCCACTGTACCTTATGGACAACTGTCTTATTCTCCACTAACGGTGAAGTCACTCTGCCTCCGAATCTCAGTAGGTAAGATAACCAAGACCAAGACTCATCTTTAGGTGACTCTTTATCTAGGAAATACTTCTGGCCAAATATTGTATCACTCAGGGGCATTCAGGAAAACGGACATCACTACAGGTATTGCAGATACAAAGTGGCTTATTATAGGGACAGAGAAGGGCTGGTAAAGTGAAGGTAAGGAAATTTACTTCCAGCTTTCAGAACTTCCAGAAATATAAGCCTTACAGAAAAGCCACTGCTAATCACCGTGGCTATCTGCAACACAAAGCCAGTTACTCTCAAAGGGATGCCCAGATACTGCCGGAGCTGCTGTGGATAATCACAGCTACTCATAGTACTGAAGTGGGTGATTCTCAGGAGAACGCCTAGAAGCCCTTAAACTCCCTTCTGCCTTCTGCAGATGCCCTTACTCTAAGAAGGATAAGGAAGTTTCTGAGCAAGAACACCCAATATCGAGCACAGGACACGTGCAAGACCGCTGAAACTAACCAATAGTGCAGCCAGTCCTTGCTTTGCATAGTAATAGGGTCATAAATATAACTGTGAACCTATACAAAAGGATCTTTACAATCAAAAAGAAAAATGTAATTGTTTTTACAACCTTTAAAAATTATTGTCAAGCATTAAAATCTCTCCTATTGTAGGTTACAAATGTAAGGGGGGGAAGTGATGAAACTAATAGTTACTTAGCATATAATAATCAAAAACATTTGGAACACTGACATGTTTGATATTTTTGTATACAACATGTCAAGGTTATTGAAGAAGGGGCTATATAAATTTAAAAATAATATATATTAAAGTTGGTTCATTTGTGAAGAAAATGTGGAGTCCTATGGGCAGTGTTTGTTTTGTTATATAACTTAGTAGATGAAGAGAACATTTTCTGTGCCTTGGTGAGAGGAAGTGTATTTCTAAGTGTAGACCAGCTTCCCACATTAACACATGGACTTTCAGTGCCAGGACACATCGCTGAGAATTCCCTCCAGTGCAGTTTTTGCCAGCCTCCCTTCCTCTGGGACGCCGTCATCCTTTCGTTACAACCACTTTTCTCATCTTTGTCAATAAGCCCACCTTCAGCAGACGAGTGAGTATCTGGCTGCATATCCAGGCCCCTGAATCTTGGTGGCATCACACTCCCAACCATTTTTTCCATAAAGTCACTTACATTTGACTCAAATTTCCCTTTCAGCATAATCACTTATCCTTTTTTTTCACCTTTCTTGGCCAACTTCCTTTTCCAATTATGTATTTTTGTTAAATGGGTTTATTGTGGGAAGAAAGAAGTCAGCACAAGTGCATGTAATTTGTGAGTGAACTGAATAACAGACCTACAGTGACCAATCATCAACATACCCTGAAAGAAGTGATATTATTGGCCACTGATTATAATGCACAGCTGTTACTTACGTAATGATTTATACTCTGAGGAACTATCAGGAAGTTTATATTTTATGCAATCATTTGGTAAATATACCATGGTAACTGAACTTTGAACCATGTTCTTTAAGCTGGTATTACTTAACTAAAGCATAGTGACTGAAATTCTTGTACATTGGAACCTTGCAAAGGAAGGATTATCTGTCTTGGTGACCAGTTGGAGTTCTGTAATAGTGTGGGGAGTGAGAGTCCAGAAGAATGTAAAAAGCAATGATAACCCTAAAAGTTTAAAGACGAAAAAGAATAACACAAAAAAGTGCCATTAAAACAAGTAGCAGAGAAGTTGAGGAAAAACGAGGATATTGATTTTGAAACTCTTAAGTTTTAGGTGCTGAGGCCAATTCATGTGGAAACATGTCACGATTTTAATGTATATCTCAGGAAATTTAGGAACCAGAGATGTAATTTTAATGTCAAAGAAGAGATTGTAAAATAAGTTAGAAGATAAAATTTCTGAACTCATACCTTTTCAAGAACCCACATGTATTTGGTATGAGGAAGATAAGCCAAGAGAATGGTATAAGGAACCCAGAAGTGCAAAGTTATATAACAAAGGTAAGTTAATTTTTAGAACAAAAGTAACAGCAACAATTATAAAAGATAGGCAATGGTAAGACATGTTGCTGACAAGTAAGACCAGTTCTAGTTTTAGTAAAAAGCCACTATTAGATCTCCCATTTAGAAGGTCAATGATGATTCTTAAAGAGAAAACGCAGTAAAATGCTGGGGGATAGGAGGAGGAGCCTGGAAAATTTTGAGGAGTGGGCAGTGGGCAATTAATGACTAGTTAATATGAATTATATTTTTGAGATGTTTGTTAGAAAAAGAAAAGAGAGCTTGATAAAACACTTGGAGGAAAAAAGCATGGTTTCTCTTCTTAGGAAAGGCAGTAGTATATATTGCACTTCAGAGAAGGAGCCAGAGAGAGAAAAACTGCAGAGTTAAGTTCAGAAGAAGTGGAGAAAGCTGTAGTTGAGAGAACAGATTCAGTGTGACTTGGACATGAGTAAGGACAATCCTTTTTTCTTTCAGGTTTATTTTCTATTGGTTTCAGATGTACAGCTAAGTAGTTAGACAATTATATTCTTTGTATAGTGTCTCCCTTGATATGTCTAGTACCCCAATTGACACCATACATCGTTATCACAATATTATTGACTACTAGGTGCCGAGTCCCGGAGTCCGCCCCGCTGGGCCGGCGCCACGCAAAAGAACTTCCCTGAGTCCCGCCCTGTGACCTGCGCCACGGGACTCCCACGATGCACCTCCTGGTCAAGTCCCCGCCGGCACCTCGGGAGGCGGGACCCAGAAACCGTCTGCAGCTGCCTCCACTGCCACTGTAGGAGGTGAGACCCAGAAACCTGCCCGCAGCACCAGCGGGACCCAGAAACCCAACCACGCCTCCAATCAAGTCCTCCAGAGTCAAGTCCCCGCCCACCTGGCACCGCACACAGCCCCACCCACCTGCATGCACCTGCTGCACACTCAGCCTCCTGCTGATGGGTCGTTATAGTGTGAGGGCCTCACGACCATAGGCCTTTTATATATATAGATGTTCCCTATCCTTTATTTACTTCACTGTGACTATTTTGCATCTACAATTTGTGCCTAAGAGTCAGAAAAGAGGGAGGAGGTATCAAGTAAGATTTTTAGGTGAAAAAGACGGAAAGTGGTGAGCTCCTTAACACGTTTCTTCACCTTAAAGAATAAAAATGCAGCGTCAAGTTGAGACCTTGTGAAGAACTGAGAATGGTTATAGTATTCATTATAGAAGTTGGTAAAACATGTGTAAAAGAATTACCTAGTAGTTGTTTAACCTCATCTGGTGGTTCAGATCACATGAATCTTGACCCGTGGTTAAGCTGAATTTTAATTATTTTTCTTTCCATTTCAGTTCTTAGCTACCTGCAAGTTGGATTGGAAAAAAAGGAATCATAGTATTTTTAGAGGGATAGTGATAGAACAGAAAGTTAGGCAAAAAAAAAGTGATCTTTTAGTGTTAGGAAAAATTGTTAGAAAGGATGTCTGAGTGACAAGTAAAACCAGGTTGGGAGAACTTGAGAATATATAGTGACTACAGGTTAAGGTGATAGCAAAGATCAAGCTTATTAAGGAGTGGCAAGCAATTCTTTATTTTGAAAAAATAATTTGTCTTTACAGATTTTCAGTGAATGTTCACCAATGTCAAATACTTTATCTTCAAGTTGAAATGCACAATTATATTTATACAACTCTGGGGTGCCTCTTCAAGCCCTGCATGAGTTTATCTCTTTTTCACAGAGTTATATCAGACTGTTAGATCTTCTGATTTTTTTCTATGAAATTAATTTCTGACATTATTATGTAAGATTCTACCAGATTGATTTTCCCAGAGTTTAAAAAATAAAAACAAAAACTTATCATTGCGTAAACAAGGAGGTTTTTTTTGGGGGGGGGTTGAGGGGGGTTCTTTTTTAAAGAAATAAAACCTAATAGCTTTGTATTTTGATGAATGAGCTAGAAGAAACAAGTTACAGTACAAGTATCTTTCCTTTCTCATAATCATTTCTATTTTGGTATGGTGTATGACGTATAACTGCTGAAGTTGTTGTAACAGCAACTTTGGGGACTTAATTACCCTGTTCTCAGAATATGATCTTTGGCCTATGAATGAAGAAATTAGTTCATAGCACACTGAGAGGGAAGTTGAAGAAGAAAAAAAAAACATATATATGCATATGTATGCATAGGCACCCAAGATTCATGGCATAAATAAGATGATTAACAAATAAATCTACATGTGAATAAGTACCCACAATATATTTATTTAAGTGCAGGCACTAAACCTATCCTGACTTTACCACTGGAATACACAGCAGTTCACAACTAGTCAAAGTTTTGGTTGAAAAGTGCCTTTGATGTGGTAGTTGCTAGTGATGTGCTGAGTCAAGCCCAAAGGAAAGGACACTCGCTCTATGATGCTCTTGAACAAGGTCTTTAAACAGCAAAGCTGATGAGCTGGTGCAGGTCTCAGGAGGACGATCATCGGGCTGCACTGAAGAGGTGAGAGTATTTAAATTCTGTGTGCACCCCTAGATTGACTTCACACCCCCGATTTCCAGACTTCTCTTTGCTCCTGCTAACCTGCCCGTGCTTCTGCCATCCCATCCCAGACTTCTGCTTTGCATTCTTCCTTTTGTGACTCAAATCTTCCTGCCCCAAACCCACTTTGATTTCTTTAAAGGAGACAATGTAAGAGAAGCATCCAGCACATGGATATATATTGGTTTTCAGTACAAGAGCTGAAATAAATTTGATTTCTTGACCCACTGATGAACCCATCCTGAGAACTCATAGCATTTAACATTTCCTAGTGACTTACCTTTTTTTACGTGTTGCATTTCATTGCTGTGAACACTTCACATATGTGTGTTTCATCTCCCTAACCATATTACTATACAACCTCAAAGAGCAATGCCTTCTGTACTATGGCCTTCTTTTTCTCAACTCAAAATTCAGTGCATAGCACAGTGACACAGAGAATATGCTCAATTAACTTTTGTGCGAACAAAATTTTTCCCACAGAAGAGAGAATTTTCACCTAAACATATCATTTATCCCCTTGATATTTTGCCTACAAATGGCTCATGCAATGAAGTTTACTGGCTTTAATATGCTGAAATGATAATTTAATTTTTGTTACGCAATGGCTCACACTAGGAGGGCTGATCAGATTTAGCTATTTCATCTTGCAGGTGAGAAAACAAGAATGCTTACTCAGATGACTTTAACTTCCCGAGGACAATGGAAAAAACCAGTAACAACAACTAGGACAAAAGCCACATAATGTTTATGCAGGGTTGTCATCTATCCTGAATTACCTGGTTGTCTGCTTTCTGTCCTGACTCGAGAAATTTACTCTGAATTTCTGCAATATAGACTGGAGGCAGAGCAATAATTTCATTACTGATTTGAACCTAAGTCACTTTCACACTTAATTCTTCATAAAAATATTTTTCAGGGTATGAAAAGAATTAGAATTTCTTATGTTTGGACTGTCTTACAGTAAAGAGGTGGAAAATAGAATTAACTGCAACGAAATGGTGTGTTACACATCACTTTAAATTATTGATTTTTTTATTTCTTTCGTTGAGCTTGGGTTTTTCCTCATTATTGACCTTCAGATGCTTCTGGATATCTTTTCACAACAGAACTGAGTGGACTAGCATCTGGCCTTCCTAGGTTATGAAGTATGACTTGAATTGGCTCTCTTGGGACTCACAGCTGAGGTCACTGGTGTGCCTTTTAAAGGAGACTGAAAAATTGAATAGTCAAAGCCTGCTCTTTGAAAGTTAGCACCCACCTATAATCAGTCCGTTTGTTCTTTGGCCTTGATAATTTTAGTGATAACTTTATTATAAACTGATTTTAGCAGCACTTTTAGCAAATTCTAATATGGAAAAGAACTGAGCAACATAAAAAATAACATACCAAATAGTCAATGTTTGATGAAATCCTATAAAAACTGTCAAGGCAATCATTCAAGAAATGTACTGTGTTTCTAATGGCACAGTACGAGCACAGTAACAGCTATGTATGATTCACTATAGATCACCAATATTATCTTCCTGAACACGATGGTAGCGGACAAGTATAAAATGACACTTTCCCTCAAAGAGCTTAAAAGCTATATGGACAGACAAAGGATGAGAATGGTTACATGTATAAAATGGAGAGAAGGGAGAAGTCATGCTAGGCTGAAATACGTTTTAAATATTCCAATATTTGGAAATGGAATTGTAATTTGGCCACAATGCAAAGCAGAATTTGGGCTCAGTGAAGGAAAAAGCAGTCAGCTAAAGCAGGTGAAATAGCGTTAGCAAAGACACAGATGGGCATGAGCACTGCATGTCAGCAGACAGAGAGCATCAGCCAGATTGGGGGCGGGGTGCATCCTGGGGAACAAGGTTGGAGACACAGATTTAGGAAGGACTTAATACAACTAAATAGTGGAGAATCAATACTGTGTGTGTTCTTGAGCAGGGGAATTAGATAATGACATCATTCCTCTGAAACGATTAATCAAATTGATGCATTAAAATGATTGAAAGGAGAGAGGTGAGAGTTGGAGGGAAAAAAAATCATTAAGATTTCCAATTGTGAACTGCTGCTGAGAAAAAGGGAATGGATTGGAATGTATAAATGTAAGAGACATTTTAAGGAGGAAACCATTGCATGTTATGACTTACCGGAAGAAAATGGAAGTGAAAATACAGACAGCAATATGCCAACCTTAGAAATGACCAAATACCTCTAATAAGTAATAAAATGTTCCCCGTGTTTACTTAGCTCTGCCACCTTGATTGTTCAGTGAATTTATTCATTAAGAAGTAAGGTATCAATGTCAAGCCAGCATGCAGGAGGCTAGCAAACAACAGGACGTGGTCTCGCCTGACACTGCGCTGAGCCCAGAGAATGCATACCCATTCTATTTTATAGCATACCCTCATGACTGCTCAACAGGGACCACATCCTTCTCGTGAAATACAGCACTGCAGTTTCCCAACATTTGTTCTCCTACCTCCGTGCAAAACCCTCCTTTCTTTGTGTTTCATGCCACACTCTACTCCTCCTCGTAGCTGTCATTCTCCAATCACCTCTACCCTCAAAAATGTTTGAAGCATGAATACCTTCATCATCACTTCTTCATATTCTGAGATCTGACATGAGGAGGAGCAGCTGACATTTTGAAATCCAGCATGCCTGTGTATGACCACAATCTCTCATTCTTTCAAGTTCTCTCATCCCTCCGCTCCTGATGCCGATACTGTCTCAATGACCACCTGCTGCTTTTACTGTGACAAAAAATACTTAATAACATACTTATAGCCTTAACTCCCTTGCAAACCTCACATGATACCACAAAGCAAAGCGCTAGTCCTGAGTTATGCCATAATTTACTGCCTCCCCCTACCTCTTTGAGATACAGTATGAGAATATCCATGACCTTTAACCTCAGTAGATCATTTATATCCAAGGATGCAGCTAACCCTGGCCGGGTGGCTCCGTTGGTTGGAGCATCACCCGGTACAGCAAAAGGTTTCAGATACCAGGTTGGGGGTTCAATCCTGGTTAAGGCGTGTATAGGAGGCAGCCGATTGATGTTTCACTCTCACATCGATGTTTCACTCTCTATCCCCCTTCTTCTCTCTCTAAAATTAATAAAAAATATCCTTGAGAGAGGATTAAAAAATGCATCTAGAGAAGAAAATAAAGACAAATGTTTTCTACTTTGAGTATATCTGCCCATTCTCTGAAAACAAAAACAAAAACACAGCAAACTGTCAATGACTATTTCTCTAATTATACTGAGCTCCGTTTGTGCATGTTCATGTGTGGACTTATGTGTGGGCTCCTTTCCAGGCAAGAATTTGAATTAAGTGAAAGAAGAATCAAATTACTATAAACCAGCCCACACACTCTGCCGCTCTCCAATGTTCTCTAATACCTTATACTTCTCAAATGTCTTCCCTAGGCATCCCTAGCTTTATGCAGTATCTTATCTTTTTTTTCTCCTATAAATAAAATGTCTAGAAGTTTTCCAGATTATGTGTTGCAGTACAGGCATTAGGGATTTAGGACTTGAAAAAACTTTTCTCCACTGTTAAAATTTTAGATAAATAGAAAAAATAAAGGTGTTAGGTTGTATGTGTATATATAATTGTAGGTTATACATATTTATACCCAACCCAAATATAAAAATAAGAAAGAAGCTTTAAATTAAATGTACTATCATATTTACACATATCTCTACCATTCTAAGTATGTATTACAATATTCTTTTACTTAAAACAAACAAACAAACAAACAAAATCCCAACATGGTTCTTTGATTCTCTCATCAGAAGAGATTACTATTCAAGTTTTCAATAACCTTTAGCTGAAAAATGCATGTAAGGAAATGAAAAACAGCTGTGTTTCTACTTTTATCCATTTTTTTCTGATCTCTTCTGATGTAAAAATATTTCAGCTTTCGGAAAACTATTGTTTCATATCTGCATATGTTAAGGAAAGCTTCAAATAATTCGGTGCTATCCTGAAGTAAGCATCCATATAATTTTAAAATGTAAGGCTAAGCAATAAAATATTCTCTTTGAATTAAAGCAAACTCGCTGAAATGATTCATTAAATCCTTAAAAATAATGCAAACTTCGAGAATATATACTCATGAATTTCCTATCTAGCTTGCAAATTAAGTTGGAAAAATCTACAAAGGAATAGCTATTGATACAGTAATGCTGATAAGTCATACAAATTTAATGATTTTTACCATAAAAGATCATTAAGACATGAAATTTGCATGGTTTTCTCTTATGAGTAAATATAACTGGGAACTTCACATAGCCAGTGATTTCACACAGGTAGATTTTCTACCTTTCTAAGTGTGCTTTTAAATCCCCAAAGATATAAATTTATTGCAACAGTATTATCAAAGGAAGCAGAGAATGTAAAGACTTGGGACAAGTTTCTCAGAAATACCCAAGCCTCATGCAGTTTTGTTACCTTGGACTTGGCTTAATAACACCAGCCAAATAGAGTCAGTCTCATGAATGGTTCAAAGAGCAATTGAATAATATCAAGAAGTTAGAGCCACTGTGGAGAACAGTATGGAGCTACCTCAAAAAACTAAAAATGGAACTCCCATTTGACCCAGTGATCCCACTACTAGGAATATATCCCAAGAAACCAGAAACGCCAATCAGAAAGGATATATGCACCCCTATGTTTATAGCAGCACAATTCACCATAGCTAAGATTTGGAAACAGCCTAAGTGTCCATCAGCAGATGAGTGGATTAGAAAACTGTGGTACATCTACACAATGGAATACTATGCTGCGGTAAAAAAAGGAACTCTTGCCTTTTGCAACAGCATGGATGGAACTGGAGAGCATTATGTTAAGTGAAATAAGCCAGTCAGAGAAAGATAAATACCACATGATCTCACTCATTTGTGGAATATAGAGAACAACATAGACTGATGAACAGGGACAGATCCAAAGACTGAGAAACAGCGATCAGGCTATCAATCCCCAGAAGGAAAGTAGGGAAGGGCAGGGGTAAGGGGATGAGATCAACTGAAGGACTTGTATACGTGTATATAAGCCAAACCAATGGACATGGACAACAGGGGGATGGGAGCATGAGTGTGTGGGGTTGGGGTTAATGGGGGGGATGAGGACACATTTGTGATACCTTAACTAATAAAAAAATAAATAAATAAATAAATAATAAAATAAATCTGCAAATAAAAAAAAAGAAGTTAGAAATTCCATGGGGACCAGTACTATTTATTTATTGTCTAAGTAATAATTTTTAAAAGAAGGCCTCTTATTTTTGCAAAGATATAAATTATTCATATTAATTTGGTTAAGATATAACAATATTAAACCAATGATAAAAAAATTATAGATTTTTAAATTTCTTAGTTAACAATTGAGATAATTATATACAGAGATGTGAGTAATGTGAGTTCCTTGAGTTAAGCAATTGTGGTTAAATTAATAAGAGATCTTTACTTTTCATGAATAAAGGAAAATATATGTATTAAATGTTGGGCTTTTAGCTAGATGCTGGCTAGACATTAATACATCTATAAATATTTTAAAGTGACTGAAGCTCTGATAACTGTACAAAAATTATATTACTACAAAGTAGTAGGAGCAGATTATGGAATTCAGGTTGGCATGACCCTGAATATTATATTCCTTCCACTATACCAGATTTTCTCTTCTTCTGCTACTTTCCTCAGATTTTATATGCATTTTATTTTATGGTCTTTTAAATAACAAATACTGATTTCTGGTGAATATGCTATGAATGAAACATTTGAGAAAAGCATATTGGCAATAAGTAGCAGTTATCTATAAAAGTAAATGGGGATGATCTTTCTGGAAACTGCCTACCCCAATTAACACAAAGGGCCAGAATGTTACTGGAATTGGTGCTTGGATGTTGTTGAAGAAAAAAAGTATCCAGTGACACTTGTAAAAGATGGTAAGAAAGCCCTGGCTGGTGTGGCTCAGTTGGTTGGAGCTTCATCCCATATACCAAAAGGTTGTGGGTTTGATTCCCAGTCAGGGCACATAATTAGATTGTGGGTTTGATCCCTAATTGGGGCACATAGGGAAGGCAACCAATCAATATTCTCTCTCACATCAATGTTTCTCTCTCTCTCTCCCTCTCCCTCTCTCTAAAATCAATAAACATATCTTAGGGTGAGTATTAAAAGATAAAAAAAAGATGGTATTTAAGGGATGTCACTGCATTAGAAACAGGGTTTTGTAGTGGGAAAGAGAGAGTGGGCTCAACTCCAAATCCAGCATGAGCTAGAGGGAATTTATAACTAAGGAGTAGGATTTGGGTCAGTGATGGAAAATTACTAAAGAAACATCAGGGTAAAGGGAGATTTTGGCTAAAGCATCCTAACAGGAGTCTTGTGGAAGGCAGACCAGGCTGCTCAGACATCATCTGGGGAATGGTGGAGGATGAGGAACCCAATGAGATATTGATGGTGATCTGATCTAGTGGGGTTGGGGTTGTGTGTGTGTGGGGGGGGGGAGGGGTCTAGCTAAACCAGCTTAGCAGAAATCTTGCTAAAGTTGGACAATGCAGAGATGAACATGGAAGTCTAAAAATGAAACCCTAATTGAAAGAGTTCTGGGGCATCTGGTTAGAGTTTAGCCCAGGAGAAAATCTTTGTCAATGCTCTCAGGACTCTTTTATTCCACCTTTCTTTCTGCTCTTGTTTGTGTTCTGGCTTCACTGAAACTTGCTTTCTCTGCAAGGCTAAAACAGTGGTCACCAGCAGCTCTGAGCATTCAGTTTTTTAAGATGAAACAAAACTAGCTTTCAAATACCCTTCCCCCACTCCCACAATTTCTACTTATAAAACTCTTTGGCACATAGCCTAATCTGGCTTACACCGTGTGTCTATCCCCTGGACGAAACACAATCTAGCTAGGGCTGTAGGGAATAATGATAGGCTGACGTTGGATCAGATGCTTATCTTTCAACCAGTCACTGTTGCTGGGGAAGTAGAGGTATGTAAACAACAATTAAGCCTGCTCCATTCAAAACACTTTCCCTAGGAAGCGGGGAGGGTACTGTCCTGGAAAACAAGACGATAAATGTATCTTACATATTCCAAAATGTTTCCTCATTTGCTTAAACAAATTCAAACTTTAAATTATTATATAAAAATATTTTTATTATGTATGACAAACTATTCTAAAGAAGGACTCCAAAGGAAAGAAAACTTTCTATATCTACAATGCCCTTTTCAATGTAGTAGTCAATGTTACCACCTAGCATTGCATTTTCCACTCATCCTCATAATAATCCAATTTCCATATAGGTGTTGACTCCTCCACAGTCAAGGTGATCCACCACAGCCTCCAGGGTTGAACTTGATGGTCCCAGCGGCACCCCACAGTGATTAGTTCGATGACCCAGACCTAAGTCAATCAGCGAATGCCCTTCTGCTGGCCATGGGGCTCAGGTGCCAGGATGAACATAATTCATGAGGGTGAAATTGAAGGGAATTTTCCTGGGGACAACAGAAAAGACGTCTTCTGAGTCTTTATGAGAGAGAAGTCAAGGGGAAAAAGTTCTCCGTTCTGCCACACATTTAGATGTGTGGACATATGAAGTCTGAGACTGCTGGAGGCATTTTGCAACCAGGAAGAAAACTGGTCCTGAGAGGAAGCCACGCTCCTGGAAGGGCACAGCCGAGGACTCACAGAGGAGGGAAACCTTCGCCTTTGTGTTAACAGAACTGAAGTTTGTCCTACCTCTGGGTAGCCAGCTAATTAAATAAATACGTAGCCTTCAGACTTAACTCATCATCTTTTTTCCTGTTACTTATATAACAAGACATCCTGAGCCATGTAACTTTAATTATGATATCATTACCAGCAACACAAATGGTCAACCAAAAAGGAATGACAAATAAATTTTGAAATAGTCACTCAAATAAATATTTTGGAGACTTTAAACATTATAATCATAAAGGTTGCGTAACAGTAGGATACTATTTTTAAAAATATGTTTTTATTGACTTCAGAGAAAGGAAGGAGTGGGAGTGATAGATAGAAACATCAATGATGAGAAAGAATCATTGATCGGCTGGGGATTGAGTCTGAAACCGGGGCATGTGCCCTGACCGGAGTTGAACCATGACCTCCTTGTTCATGGGTTGATGCTCAACAATTGAGCTACACCGGCTAGGCAGTAGGATACTTTTAAGGTTATACATTAGTTATTTGTTTTACCTTTTATAACATGAGCTGCCAACCATTTAGCACCTGGCAATCATATTAAGTGTATTCTGTTGTTAATATAATTAGGCCTCAGAGTTCTGACATCACTGGGAATGAGGTGTTCCACAAAAGAGTCTACCCAGAATACTCCTGCTTTCTTTTTCTTTTTATGTTTTTTTTTTTAATACGCAAACTATCATTGGAATATTTTTATGATGTGCTAAATACTTCTTTTTTTGTCTTTTTTTTTAAAAATTAAATCTTTATTGTTCAGATTATTACATTTGTTCCTCTTTTTTTCCCCCCATAACTCCCCTCCTTCCAGCTCCCACCCCACCCTCCACCCTCACTCCCCACCCACTGTCCTCATCCATAGGTGCACGATTTTTGTACAGTCTCTTCCCGCATCTCCCACACCCCTTTTCCCCCCAAGAATAGTCAGTCCATTCCCTTTCTATGTCCCTGATTCTATTATAATCACCAGTTCATTCTGTACATAAGGTTATTTATTCATTTGATTCTTAGATTCACTTGTTGATAGATGCATACTTGTTGTTCATAATTTGTATCTTTACCTTTTTCTTCTTCTTCCTCTTCTTAAAGGATACCTTTCAGCATTTCATATAATACTGGTTTGGTGGTGATGAACTCCTTTAGCTTTTCCTTATCTGTGAAGCTCTTTATCTGACCTTCACTTCTGAATGATAGCTTTGCTGGATAAAGTAATCTTGGTTGTAGGTTCTTGCTATTCATCACTTTGAATATTTCTTGCCACTCCCTTCTGGCCTGCAAAGTTTCTGTTGAGAAATCAGCTGACAGTCCTATGGGTACTCCCTTGTAGGTAACTGAGTTTCTTTCTCTTGCTGCTTTTAAGATTCTCTCTTTGTCTTTTGCTCTTGGCATTTTAATTATGATGTGTCTTGGTGTGGTCCTCTTTGGATTCCTTTTGTTTGGGGTTCTCTGCGCTTCCTGGACCTGTAAGTCTATTTCTTTCACCAGGTGGGGGAAGTTTTCTGTCATTATTTCTTCAAATAGGTTTTCAATATCTTGCTCTCTCTCATCTTCTGGTACCCCTATAATTCTGATGTTGGTACGTTTGAAGCTGTCCTAGAGGCTCCTTACACTATCTTCGTATTTTTGGGTTCTTTTTTCATTTTGCTTTTCTGGTTGGGTGTTTCTCGCTTCTTCGCATTTCAAATCTTTGACTTGATTCTTGCGCTCCTCTGGTCTGCTGTTGGGAGTCTGTATAATATTCTTTATTTCAGTCAGTGTATGCTTACTTTCTAGATGGTCCTTTATCACACCATTGAGGGTCTCATTAGATTTCCTGTATATCTCATCAAGTTTATCGACAGACTCTAGAAGTCTCTTGAGAGACCTCAAAAGTGTGGTTCTGAACTCAATATCCTCCCTTGATAGTTTTGTCCTGTTTCTTTGTCTCGCATTTTTTACACTTTCTTGGTACACCCCCTAGTGGTCTTTGTGCGCAGCCTTGTAGTTAAGCCTTGGATTGTTGTAGTTAATACTAGAGGGATTTGACCTCCAGGCCGACTGGTTGTGATAATCAGCTGTGTCTGCAGTGGAAGAACTTGTGTCCTCTAGGGAGGTGCTAATCTAGCCTTTGCCTGAGGCTATCTGGCAAATGCCTCTGTGCAGGGCTTGGGCGGGGCAGGTCACACGGGATCAACAGGGCGGGCAGAGGGAGCAGTTATGGCTGCTCTCAGTCCGTCCCCAGGGGCTCTGCCTCTCTGTCCCAGCAACCGCTGCAAACCTTGGAGGGACCGTAGCCAGACAGTCCTGCTTCTCCCGTTTGAGTCTGGGTCCCTAGAAACTCGCCCGGATCTGGAGCTCAGAGTCTGAGGCTCCCTCCGGATTGAAACAGACAACCACGCCCTCAGCCACCAGCCCGCGCCGCGTGTACTCCACACCTTAGTATTTTACTTCAGCACTGCGCCTCCTCTGATTCTCGGTTCCTCCTAGTTGTAGAACTTCCATTCAGCCAGCCTTCCTGTGGTTCTGGATGATGTCCGTTCCGTCTTTTAGTTGTATTTTTGAGTGGTTGTTTGAAGTGGTTGTCCGGTGTTAACCTATGCCGCCATCTTGGTTTCTCCCCGTGCTAAATACTTCTTACCTTACTGGGGCAGGGTGCATAATTTAATGTTTTTGTGATGACACCGGGTCATCATTGTGCATATCAATTGTATAGGATATAGGAAAGTAATTATTTGAGGAGACATTTGCCTCACGATACTATGCCTTTTAAATTCCTAGGTCAGAGTGTTGTATTTGCTTTTTAAAATCTTTATTGTTAAGAGTATTACAGATGTTCCCCTTTCCCCCCCGTCCCCCACTGCCTCCCTCCACCTGGTTCCTGTCCCACTCCAGGCCTTCACCACTCTGTTATCTGTGTCCATAGGTAATGCATATATGCATACTGTATAAGTTCTTACTTTTTATAATTATTTGGTGTATTTATGGTTCCTCTGACTTGCCTCTCAGTCAGGCTGTCAGCTGTCATTTCTGGCCGCTCTTTGATGACCTGCCAATATGGTCATGTCCCTTCTAATATTCTGCTTTTAACCTGTTCTAGATGAGAAAGTCCAAAAGGCACACTTTTTAGAACTGTGCCCCCCAAAAAAGAGTCAGGAGTTTTTAGTGAGGGATTTGTCTAATATAACATGTTCTGGAACAAGGACACTGGTTTGCCTAAATACTTCAGAAGAGATACAGTCAGGAAAAATGATGTTTTGATTTGTTAATACAAAATAGAGAGATCATTTATGTGTAAAAGAAATGTTTCTGTTAAATCTCTTAAAATTAAAGGGGTTATTTTGAGCAATATTCAGATTGAATTCATTTTGATTTTGCCCCAAAGTAGGCTTGTTGCCAAGTGACATGTAAATTTTAGATCTGTGATGAGTCTCAAGCTAGAAAGCACTTTAGTCAAGGTGTCATATTTCAATATGCTGAGCACACACCAAGTTTCAGTGTGTTCCTTTGTTGTTCCCAGCCACGGACAGAGCTGGTCTGTTACCAGTACAAGGTTTTCATAGTGTGCAGAGCTCCCAAATGAAAACATCTAAGTAAATGTGCTCCTTTTTTTCACTAAAATTACACATTTTCTGCTGAATAGAGGTTTTTGAAACAAAATCTACTGACTAAATATCCTTTAAATCTTCAGTATCTTGAATTGATATATTTTTTACTGAGTTTAAATCTCAGTGGATAGTATTTAATATGACATCAATTTGAAACACCAAGAAATCATATGGAAATGATGCCTAAAATGTTTACTGGCAGCTTTCTATACAATTATTTTTATAGTTATTCTTAATGTACCTCCTTTGTTTAATATCAGCCTTTAGTCATTGTTCTTCCACCAGCTAAGGCATAATGGTCTGTCTGATGTAACAAAGTGTCATTAGAAGTAAAAGCTGTAATGTCTGATTTGCTAACTTTGGTTTTGCAGTTTTCAATCTGAAATGCAGGTGTGTAAATTGGCTCATAAAGAAAATATTCCACTAGGTCACAGTGGTTCTCAACCTTCTGGCCCTTTAAATACAGTTCCTTATGTTGTGACCCAACCATAAAATTATTTTCGTTGCTACTTCATAACTGTAATGTTGCTACTGTTATGAATCGTAATGTAAATATCTGATATGCAGGATGGTCTTAGGTGACCCCTGTGAAAGGGTCATTCGACCACCAAAGGGGTCGTGACCCACAGGTTGAGAACCGCTGCACTAAGAGAAATTTTGCCAGAAGCTTTTAAAATAAATATTTTTTCTTTTCTCGAGAAGGATGAAACTTTGTTTTTTGCTAAATCCAGTGGAGTTTGAGCCTCTAAATAAAAATAAATAAATAAATAAATAAATAAATAAATAAGGGGAGGATTCTAGAACTCTGGTTTATAAGGCAGGTGTTTGCTTCATGGGGAATTTCCCTCAGACTCAGTCCATACAAGTCCCCTTTAAAATGTTTTCAAGAGTTGTGCCTTTCGGCCTTCAGTTGAAATGAGCCTAACCCTTGAATGCTGCTGAATTTATAGCTCTAGTAAAACAAACTCTTCTGGCATTTCTTACACACAATTGGGTTTCTTAGCTGCTCGGAAGATTTGAGCTATAGTAGTTTGCTTCATTATTAAAGACATATGATGCCTATTGTACAGATTTCCCCTTGGGCAACGGAGCTGATAAAAGAATAAAGAATTTTAAAAATCTGTATCTTGAAAATAAGTCCCAAGGTATCTTTCTTTTATTTTTGAAGTTGTAGGGAAGCTTGTAAAATAATTTCCATTTTTATTTAGCTTTGTACTTATTGTGAACCTGTGTGAGAACATAGCATTTACTAGTTAAAATTATTTGCTATATGAAAAAACAAAAAAACAAAACGTGTTATTTTCCATTTTTGCCCTCAGTTGGTGATGTTAATGAGACCTTCCTGAAAATGGGAATTTGAAGTCAGTCTTAATCAGAATCCTGATTGCAGGTGTAGTATAATTCCAGGGGGAGCCAGTGTGGTTTACTCCTGGATGTTTCTGACTCAACATGAACACTCTTTATCCCAAGTATATGTTTTTGCGAGGTCAGTTGATAAGTATTTTAATGGTGGTACCTTACATCTGCTTGATGCCTTAAAGTCAGTCCTGTGGTTTAATGATCAGAATGTCATTTATTCAATCTATCAACACTTCCAGGCCCTTTGCCAGCAACGTTGGAGCAGAATGTGCAAGCTGCAGTGGGCACTGTGCTTGTATGGCAGGGGACAGAGGCAATCCTAAGGCAGAGTCCACCCATCTACTGGGCTGTGTAGCTTTCCACAGCGCATAAGCGACTCCTTTGTTAGCGCAGAGGACAATGCTGAAGTAAAGAGGGGAATTCAAATGGGGAGAACAGCTGTTAGAATCAACTTAGAAACACAAGCTGGCATTGCTCCAAAATGTTTTTGTTTTTTGTTTTTAGGCTTCTGCAGAGTTGCCATTGACAGATGGACTTGGATCTCAAGGTTACCAGGAGAAAAAAACATTCTAGAATTTAGCATTTAGATCCTTTGGCTGTCTAGGTTGAGTAACTTAGAGCTATACAAAAATAGTGCTATCGCCATACAGAAAAGGTGCTGTAGCTATAGCCTTAAAATACATTTATCACAAGTATAAAATCTTATTTGCAATATAGTCCCCAAATTTGCAGAAATCCCATTGTCTTCCAGCCCTGAGCCCAACACCCAAAGCCTTGTACATAGTAAATGTTCAGTGGGTAACTGTAAAATGTAACAATTCCAAACTGTTGCTTGATTAGCTATGGGGGAAAATGCATTTCCTTAACATATTCCTTGCCTCTAAATTTCCTCTTTTTTTAAGTTTGACAAATCTTCTCTTCTTGGGAAGCTATTAAAGAAGAAAATAATGAAAGTTTAAGGCTAAAGTAGACTTTGAAGAGAAAGTGTATATCAGAACTTTAAATTTATAGATGAGAAAATTGTGGCTTGTAGAGATAGAACATTTTGGTAAAAGTCACTAAGTTAGCTGTATGCAGAAGCCAGGATTAAAAACTAGGTCTTTTAAACCTCAATATTGTGCTCTCCACCTTTTAAATAATTGGAATGTGTCCATAAGTCTTACTATGCTGTGCAATGAGAGAAATGTTTTGTATATATTATTCTGAAAATAATAAACAATATTTATTGATCACTTATTTGACAGGCACTATTCTTTATATAATTTCAGTAAGTTCTTCCAACAATCCTTTGTAGTAATCAAGTAGCTTAATTTTACATGAGCCATATAACATGTATAGGATATTTATATGTTTATCACTATCTATACATGTAACTATCTATTTATTTATCTATATATCTATCTTCCATCCATCTGTATTTGTGGCTACAAAATATAGGTAGATGCAGAACTGGTTAATCACAGGTATAGTTTTTCTTTTGTTGAATTGTAGAAGTTTAGATTTAAGTCCTCTATTAGATATATGTATTACAAATACTGTTCTAGCTTTTTAATTTTCTTGTGTTGTCTTTTGATGAGCAGTTTTAAATTTAGATAAAGTTCAATGTTTTACATTTTTTCTTTTTTTAATGTGGTTTTTGCGTTATCTCAGAAACCTTAATTTATCCAAGGTTCCCAGAAATGTTTGTCTATGTTTAATTCTAAAAAAAAATTATTTTGATTTAATGTTATAACTCTATAAACATCTCAAATTAATGTTTTACTATTTTGAGATAGTGGTTATAAAGTTAATTTTTTTCATACTTTTATCCCACTTTTCCAGATCATTCATTGATAATACTTTTCCAGACTCCTGAAATATAGGGAGATAATTTAATCAATTACTTAGCTGATGCATAATAGGTGATGTCAATGACCTCCCCAAAGTAAACATACCCTGGCTTTCCCATATTTCACTTTGACTCAGTTAATTTGAAAGTTTACACTTAACCTCACCTGCAAAATCAATTTCTGTAAATTTGAATCTTCAAACTTTAAGTGTCAGGATCCCAATGATAAACTTGCTTAAAATAATAATAATAAGTACAAAAAGGATTATTATTAGTTTATACAACAGAAAAATCCAGAAATAGCAAAGCCAGCTTTATTTTATTATTTTTTAATTTTTAAAAAAATATATATCCTTTTATTGATTTCAGAAAGAGGAAGGGAGAGGGAGAGAGATAGAAACATTCATGATGAAAGAGAATCATTGATCAGCTCCCTCCTTCAGGCCCCCTCTGGGGATCAAGCCTGCAACCCGGCATCTGCCCTGACCTGGAATTGAACTGTGACATCCTGGTTCATAGGTTGATGCTTAACCACTGAGCCATGCTGGCCGGGCACAAAGCCAGCTTTAGAAAGAGCCATATTCAAAGATTATCCTTAGCACTTCATCAATCCTTCCCTATACCCCACCCTCTTTCCAGCTACTTCTTGCCATCTCTTAGTTCCTTTATTCTCTGTGCTGGCTTTCTTCTTTGGCAGGCTTTCACCATACAGAGGCCCTGGGCAGCCCTTGGCTTATCAATTTAGCTTCTCCTTCAGTGATTTCTAAGTCTTGGGCTTAACTCTCTGGCTGGAACAGGGTCACATGCCTGTCCTTGAGCTTCTCATTGTGAATCTGTTTGACTGGGTATACACTACTTGCCCTCCCTCAGAGCAGGATGGATAGCGGCCAGATTTACCAGAATCACTTTGCAAGGAAAAATAGAGCTGTAATTGCCAGGAAAAGGGAAAAATGCATGCTGAGCACACAAAAATAAGAGAGTATTACTTCAGTGTGAGGACTTCAAAGGGTTGAATTTGATAACCATGCCGAAGTACTTATTTTTAAAAGAAGTCTTATGCTATAATGTCTCCTCTACTTTTTGTGTTTTGTCCCAGAGCAAGAAGACATCAATTTCTTCTTGCAACATAATTCAAGGGGTCTGTGATGTGAAATGAATCCTCAGAGCTTATCTGAAAACAATGAAGACACACCAGTTTGTCTTGTCAAAACTCCTGACACATTTGGTAAGATATCAAACAATGTATCTTTTTACTTTTCAATAACATTGTTTGGCCAGTAACATAGTGGCATGAATGCATTCCTGGGCTGTAATCAGTTCTAAGCCATGTTTTGAGAGTTTATAATGTAATTTCTCTGAAAGAAATTTTCAATAAAATAATTGGCATTCTGATCTTTGCAAGGATGCTTCATTTTTATAATGATTAAAAAGTCTGTTTAGCTGATTTGTTGGCCTTGTAAAATTTCCTGTTAGAAACCCATCGGAGTTCATTGGAGAAGAGCCATTTTACATGGGTTAAAGGGAAGGAGAGTTTAAATCTTTTTGAAGTTACTTTTTAGTCTCTGATGCTAATCACCCAAAGTCTACATATAAATTAACTCCAGCATTACCTTGAGGTAAGCAAGCTTGTTTTAACATCACCTTTTGATCACTGGACAAAATGGTTTAGCATTTCCTTGGATCAGTGAGGCTACAACACTGTGTCACTGGCCTCAGGACACGTTAAGGGTTATTTTCAAATACCATTGCTTAGTAAAAATGTGTTAGAAAATGAATTGTTATGCCCTTAATAACACCATCTTTGCTTAATTTTAGAACTCACCTTCCTTGTTCCACAGTTAGGGCCTGAGAATTCCTGGGATAAATCGCACACCACTCCAGACCGTGCATTGAGCAATCCATTCTACTTGACCAGCATTTAGCTCAGAGACCAGCAAATTCAATTATCCTTTCCTTACTTGTAGTTATTTCACCTTGGCCCTTTCTAGCTTCAGAACACACTGTGATATAACAGAACTCTCTGGAAAATTCATTTCTCTTATAGCCATTAGCATCTGTTTTTTCATCTTCCCCTTGCTTGCCCCTTTCATAGCATTCATTATATATTTGCCTTCAATTTGTTGTTGAAAACATCATATTCTACTCTCCATCTCTTCTTTTCTTATTCTTTACTATATTTCTAAAGGTTAAAAACATGTCGAAGATATTTTTAATGAAATCTTATCAAGAAAAATAGCATTATGCAAGTTGTCTCTCTGTGTCTGTCTCTCGCTCACTCTCCTCTATCCTCTCTCCTTTTTCCCAGTAACCTCTGCACTAGCCTTCTTAGGTTGTGATCTTATATGTAGGGAATAAGGAACATTCCACATTGACAATGTGTCTTAACCCAAAATCTGTTCACCTGTCAGAGAAAAATAACAGGGCCTTCAATGCCCTGCCTGGTTTGGTTCCATGGATAGAGCACTGGCCCCCGGACTGAAGTGTACTCGGTTCCATTCCGGTCAAGGGCATGTTCTTTGGTTGCAGGTTTGATCCCCAGCCCCAGGTTCTCCCTCTGTCTCTCCCCATCCTTTCCACTCTCTCTAAAAAAAATCAGTGGAAAAATATCCTCACGTGAGCATTAATAAAAATAAAAAGGGCCTTCAATAGCATACTGGCTAAGATCCTTGTACTCCCAGGGGAGCATCCAGGCGAAGGGGAAGGGGAGTCAGAGATTCTTGGTCACTTCATGGACCTCTGTGGACTGTGGATCTACTGATTTCTGGGGTCCCTGCTCTTCAGTGGCTGCTGTTGAGGATTCTTTAGGCTTCTAACACAGAGATTCCTGAGTTGTCCCTCTGATGATTGTTTCTTTGACATGTGGGCTCCCCAGGCCCTACTATTGACAGAGTGGCCTTGTCCTATTCCTCTTCTATCCAATGTTGCTTCCTAGTGCCTGAAGCTCTTTGACAGCATATTAGACCAGTTATCAAAAATGCACAACATATTTTTGCTTGTCTATATTTTCTTATTGCTTACAGGTAGGGATCCCATTATTTTACTACTAAACTTAATAATTTCTCTGTTATGTCTTATTACCTACATAAGAAGCAATATAAAATAATGGGTGGAAATCATAGATCTTGGTGACACGCTGCCTACATTCAGGCTGCAACTCCACCCATCACCAGCTGTATGACCTTAGGAAAACTACT
Source organism: Myotis lucifugus (assembly GCF_000147115.1). Taxonomy (NCBI): domain Eukaryota; kingdom Metazoa; phylum Chordata; class Mammalia; order Chiroptera; family Vespertilionidae; genus Myotis; species Myotis lucifugus. Next base: position 2,013,759 of record NW_005871190.1, on the reverse strand, counting down.
TAACTGCCCCATGCTTCAGTTTCTCAACCACAAAACAAATATAATAATGATACCAAATCTAATGTTATTGAAAGAATTTAGTGTCTACGACCCCTGTCTAAAACTCTTTAGACTAACTATATCCTAAAATTAAGAAAATTTTAAAGAAATATTTTCATATAATAGATTACTCTATATATTACACAATACCCAACAACAGACATTGGTCAGCATAGTCAAACAATTCTACAGAAAACTATATTAATATTCACCCTCGGTCAAATAAAAAAAAGAGTAGAAATAGCTACATAGCAGTTCACATCAAGTTTTGCCATCAAATGGGTTCAAGTTGAATCAGGTGTTGCTGCCAAATAAGTTAGGAAAAACAGTGTGTTTCAGGCCCTGGCTGGTGTGACTCAGTGCATAGAGCATTGGCCAGAACACGAAAGGTCTCGGGTTTGATTCCTGGTCAAGGGCATGTACCTGGGCTGCAGATTCCATGCCCGGTCCTAGTGTGGGGGCAATCAATAGATGTGTGGAGACACATTGATGTTTCTCTCTCCTTCTTTCTCTTCCTCCCCCTCCCTCTGATCCACTCTCTCTAAAAATATCTTCTGGTGAAGAAGAAAGAAGGAAGGAAGGAAGGAAGGAAGGAAGGAAGGAAGGAAGGAAGGAAGGAAGGAAGGAAGGAGATAGGACCATGTGAATGTAGTGCTTAACACATAGTAAGTTCTCCAAAGACATTGTGTATCATTATTAATATTATTTTTCAATAAAAGCATTTATTGAGTGCCTACTACATGCTGTTTATTTTGACATTTTTTGGAACCTCTTGATTGAGGTCAGGGAACCCTTCTTCTTGTTATAGGCTCTGATTTATTCTTTGTGTGTTTATTTTATTTATTTATTATTTTATTGTTTTTAAAGTATTACATGACTCCTTTTTTCCCCCCGATTAACCCGCCACTCCCACCCCGAGGGAAAGCCCCCACCACCCCAGTGTCTGTGTCCATTGGTCATGCTAATATGCATGCATACAAGTCCTTTGGTTGATCTCTAAGCCCCCCTCCCCTGCCTTCTCCTTGAGGTTGGACGGTCTGCTCAGTGCCACCTTGTCTCTAGATCCATTTTGGTCATCAGTTTATGTTAATCATTACATCCTACATATGAGTGAGATCATGTGATATTTACCTTTCTCTGACTGGCTGATTTCACTTAGCATAATGCTCTCCAGGTCCATCCATGCTGTTGCAAATGGTAAAAGTTCCTTCTTTTTTATAGCAGTGTAGTATTCCACTGTGTAAATGTACCAAAGTTTTCTGATCCACTCATCTGCTGATGGGCACTTAGGCTGTTTCCAAATCTTAGCTATTATAAATTGTACTATGAACATAGGGGTGCATACTAGTATATCCTTTCTGATTGGTGTTTCTGGTTTCTTGGATTTGGTCCTAGGAGTGGGATTACTGGGTCAAATGGGAGTTCCATTTTTAATTTTTTGAAGAAACTCCATACTGTTTTGCACAGTGGCTGCACCAGTCTTCATTCCCACCAGCAGTGTACAAAGGTTCCTTTTCACCACATCCTCACCAGCACTTGTCTCTGTTGATTTGTTGATGATGGCCATTCTGACAGGTGTGAGATGGTACCTCATTGTGGTTTTGATTTGCATCTCTTGGATGATTAGTGACATTGCGCATGTTTTCATATGTCTCTTGGCCTTCTGTATGTCCTCTTTCAAAAAGTGTCTACTTGGGTCTTTTGCCCATTTTTTGATTGGATTGTTTATCTTCCTATTGTTCAGTTGTATGAGTTTAACTCTGAATAACTTTAATATTCCAATATAGTCTACATTGTTTTTCTAAAAATTATTTTTATTAAAGTATAATTGACAAGTGACATAAGATATTTAAATGTACAATGTGATGATTGATATATGTATCAGTGTAAACGATTCCTCCACATCCAGTTAATTAACACATTCATCACTTCACATATTTGCTTTTTGTGTGTGTGAGAACATTTAAGTTTTACTCTTTTAGTAAATTTTAATTATACAATTGTCCCCCTTATTTCTGGGGGCTTTGTTTCAGACCCCCAGTGGATGCCTGAAACTGTGCAGAGTGCTGAACCCTATATATACTGTTTTTTTCCATACATATGTAAAGTTTAATTTATAAACTAGGCACAGTAAGAAATTAATAACAATAAGAAACAATAAAATAGAACAATTATAATAACATACTATAGTAAAAGTTGTGTGAGTGTAGTTTCTCTCTCCTTGATAACTTCTGATAATGGAACAGCTGCTAAGTGACTAGTTGGTGGGTAGCTTATACTGTGTGTATATGCAGGACAAAGGGATAGTCTATGTGCTGAGCAGTACTAAATGGGAACCCGGGATTCGCCATCGTGCTACTCAGAAGGGCACACAATTAAAAGAAAACATAGAAATTGTTTATTTCTGGAATTTTGGACTGTGGTTGGCAGTGAGTAACTGAAACCACGAAAATCTAAACCATTGCGGGGGTCGGGGGGGCGGGCGCGCAGCTCTTGTCATCTCCTATATTCAGCATGTAATGCATTAGGTTCTCAGCCTGTGGAGAAGGCTCCAAGGAGAACTGGAAATGGCTGCGTCTCATCCCAAGCCCTCACCCAAGGCCAGGCCTCCTCAAGACAGAATGCTTCACGCCTCCCTCAAGTTCCCCCAACGCCTCTGGTGTCTGCTTCTGAGAGGATCCACCTTACTCTTTTGTTTTTGCGATGACAGGCAGTGTAGATATCCCATTACAGTAAACCCTTGATTTTCCAGATCTCGATTTAAAGGACAAAATTTCCAGTCCATATATGTCATATGTGAAAATTAACACCCTATTAATTAAAAATGCTTTTAACCAAGATTTGCTTATAATTAAATTTACAGGTTATTTTTTGTTATTAATTCACCGTTATTTTTAACAAATTTTAGTGAATAATCCATATGTTGGAAAAAACAACATAATAAATTTTGCCAACATAAATAAATATTACATATCTACAAATACAGTATAGTCTACATATTTAAATCCGAGAGTCACAGCTCCTAAACAATGTTCAGTGAAGGAGGGTCACATGATCACACTGCATTGTGCTGGGAACTGGTTCTGTTGTTGAGTGGCCGGACTTCCTGCCGCAGTTTTAAAGACAGCTGGCCCATGTTCCCATCTCCAATACGTGGTGCCCGCTCTGTGCATTCCTTTACTCCCAGTGACTGGTGAATGCACACATTTACTAGACCTATGCAGCATAAATTTAAAATTATTGTAATGCATATAGAAAACTTTCCTGTGAAATTAAACTTTTCATAATACTTAATTTTAATCACACAAATGTGCCTGTATAAGTAAAAACAGGTAAACTAACTAATTGGTCAATTTCTCAACATATGCACTCAGGAAACTTACTTTATTATATAACGTACTTTCAGCTTTAACTGACACTCCCTCACCCAAATTAGTCCCTTATGTGGAGGTTTCACTGTACAACATTTTGTTTCCTATTTGAGCCGCGGAGAAGTGGGCATCCCATATCTTCTCCTAGATATTACATGGTAGGGAGTACATGAAAAATGTTATGACAGGTTACAAGATACACAAAATGTAGAACACCCATGTTCGTTTTCCCTTCCCTGCTTAACTTACATAAATTATGCCTGGGACTGCAGCAAAGGAAGACAAGCTACCATTCACTCTAACCACAGTTTATTAAATCTATATGTTCACAGATGAAAGAAGCCTTGTTCCAAGCTAACTGGACAAGACCCTGACCTTCAGGCCAGACCTCACATATTTTAAACCCTAATGCATTTAATAACCTGCTTAAATGATAAAGGCCATCAGAATGTTTTTCAGAAAAATTTCTGTACCTAGCATGGTCCCCAGTTTTCATTTTTAAAATTTTTTTTCTGTTTTATAATTATAGACCAAGGAAAAGAAATAGCCTACAATTTTTTGTGTAAGTAGGTTGGTCACTCCTTTATTTTTTTTACTGTTAAATAACCACAGATTGAATATAAAATATTATTCATGTATATCTATACCCATATGGTATTATTGGATATATAGATATCAAAATATCTATGTAGCCATAGATAAATTAATAGATAGCTATAAACCAACAGCAATACAGACATCTCCTTTAAAAAGGCCATCTAAACTATTTCCCCAAAAAACCTTTTTCAGGACCCATCTCCTCTATCCACTCACTGAAATGTGAAGTTCACTCAGGAGGCCACTTTATTTCAGCCTGAAATTCCTAATTTCTGAACATTTAACTGTGGTGCCCTTCAGGATTACTGCCAGTGGAACCTAAATTCTGTGGCCATTACCCTGGAAAGTATTTCAGGCTGTGAAACAAGCTCTTAAAGGAAAGTAGTTTTTCAAGCCTACATTATGGTGCTTTTAAAGGGAATAAAAGCCTTAATGAGAAAATGAGTCTCTTGAGACTTCTGGCTCAAGGTCAGCTGTGCACACTTGCCTCCTGGTTGGCAGGGAATATGTTAAGGGACATTTCAGGGAGCCCATTCTGTAAAAGGTCCAGGATGAAATAGGATCACAGCCAGTTCTCTGGAGCCTCTGTTGGGCAACTTCATAATTCTCTGACAGATTTCCTCTGAAGCCATTCCCACGCAATAATACAGAGTAACCCAACCCCTCCCCTGCCACATACCATCCAAGGAGGGGACACGGGGTTGCTAAGGAACCTGCTACAGTAGCACCTGATGGAACTAACACTTGTCAGCTAATAACAGTTTAGTGTGAACAAATGTATCAGACCCTTCCCAAGTGGATTAATACATTGTCAGCTTCGGGAGGGCTTGGGCCCTATGTATATTTATCTTTGTATCTAGTCACAGCTAATGCAGTGCCACATAAATATTTTTGGAGAGTCAGCTAAAGTCAGTCTACTCTACAGTGTTGCCCTCAACTGGCTCCACCAGGATGAGAGCGAGGAGGAGAAAGAGAGCCTGTCCTTAGACACCAGGCCCCGTTACCTGTTGCTGGAGTCTCTCCCGTAGGAGGACAAAGATGTGGCAGCTTTCAGAGGAGACCTGGAGGCTGACGGAACTTACCTGCACCTCGCAGTGAGTGATTAGGGGAGAAAATGATGCTTCAGATTCAGAATAATGCGCCCAAAGCTAAAATGAGTATTGTGAATATTGCTGAATAAAGGATAATGGAAAATGTCTAAAAAAGGCTGTGCATAAGTCTCGCTAGGTGGTCTCCATTAGTTGGCGGTGTAGTTTAGGTGCGACTGCCCCTCTTCTGGGAGAGTGGTTAAAAGCAGCTTTGATAACAGGATACAGAACACAGGACTGGCATCATTTTATTCATTTCAGCTTCCCAGGCACCCACATTTAAGACTCCTTGGTAAGCCACAATGCCCACTTCAACAGTATGAGAAACGGAGATGACATTAAAGTGTAATTACATTTAATATACGGAATGCAGAATAATAGCAACCTGTAAACTAGGACAAGTAAGAGAAAGGGAAAACCTAATCTGAGCCTCTTTGCTCTCAACCTCTTGAGCATTAACCAAGGCTCACTGGAACATGTTTTAAAAGGAGATGAATTCACTGGGGTGGTTCTTTGTTATTTTACCTTCACCCAGAAATGTAATTAAGAAGCGAATCATATTACCTTGATGATAGAGACAAAGTATGTCAGAAATGGCATTACTACTGCAGAATTACACAAAAACACAGACTCCATTCCCACTTCTAATTTATCACAATAGTGAAAGAAGTTCTAAATGCTGCCAAGCAATGCAATTGAGTGAGAATTATTGAAATGAGAATTATCAGCATTTTGTTACTTATGGGCAGAACTAATCTTTTTTCACCCTTACCGAGTTAATTATATAATTTATGAAGCATTTTGCTGCTTTTGATAGTTGTGTGTATTTAACAGTAACACTCCTTTGTATTCTACTTGGAAGAACTTTTTTCTCAAGTTCTTGTTTGCCTATGAGCTCACAGATGAACTTCCAAGTCATCAAAGTGGTAAGTGAGTTACTGATAAGAAAATGAGACACAAGTTGTTTAGGTTTATGAACTTTATTCAGTTCAAGTTCAAGCAGCATGTCCTTCCTTCCCTGGAGGGGTGAGGACAACACCACTCACTTAACTGCACCGGCCTCCTCACCCCGAGCCTCTGGACGTGGTGAGAGCATCTGCACAGGCTTCCTCACCCGGATGAGACCTGCTGTCAGATGTGGCCGTTTTGTTCTTCCTGCTCAGACCAGAGCAGTCACCAACATGTGCCTGAAGAGGCTTCAAACATGTGTGTAATTCCTCGGGTGTGGCCTTCTCTCCTGCCAGCCCGTCCAGGCCCTGCATCTAATGCTCCTCTGCTGGGAGCTCTGGAAATAAATTGCACCATGTACCAGTGACCCTCTGAGCAGCCGTGGGGCTTTATGATGTGACATGCCGCACATTTGAGGAACCATGATCATTCTAGGAGGCTATTCTCAGTGTAGATATTTTCCTCTCAGGGAGTCTCTTTCCTCTTTAAAGGAAAGCCATTCTTCCTTCCTGACCCCTGGCACTTTGGTACAGTGAGCTGGTTCTTCCAGAATCTTTGTTAGAAGAGAATACGGGTAAGGGTTCCTTTTTTAGGGCAAGAGCAAAAAGAAAGGCTCAGAGCTGGGAGTGACATCAAGACAGACAGTGGTGAGTTGGCCTCAGCCCTGGGATCCTGGAACACAGTGAGGGTTGAAGAACACCTCCCACCCTTTGTGTTCCAGGAACAGCATAGACAGAGGTGCACAAGATGCCCCTGGTCACCTAGGACAAGGCCAGACACAGTCTCCAAATTTCCATTCTTTGCCTCATAAATAATTAGCTGAACCACGTGTCCCATTGATCAACCAGAACATAATGCAGGTTAACTGAATTTAAGTTTCTTTCCTTGCCCAAGGTTTTTGAACTTTGACCCACCCTCAGTAGACAGCCCCTCTTTAAGAGCCCTGTCCCAAACAGTCTGGCCTCACAGGAAAACATTCTCGGATCTGTCCCCCCAGGCCACGCTTCCACTTCCCTGCCCCTGGTTCTTTCTACCCTTGTTTACTCCTCCTTAGGTGGTCAGACTATTCTTCCTATTACAATAGTCCACCTCCCCTATTGTAATAGTCGCTTTCCCAACATTTTACCACTCATCTGTTCCCAGGTCATATTAAATGTGTAGACAATCCTTCATTCAACAAGTCTCTCTCTCTCTCTCTCTCTCTCTCTCTCTCTCTCTCTCTCTCTCTCACACACACACACACACACACACTTCTTCATAAAGACTCCAATGTGGCTATTTATGTTTCTCTAATAAAAGAATATGTGTGTGCCAAAACCGGTTTGGCTCAGTGGATAGAGCGTCGGCCTGCGGACTGAAAGGTCCCAGGTTCGATTCCGGTCAAGGGCATGTACCTGGGTTGCGGGCACATCCCCAGTAGGAGATGTGCAGGAGGCAGCTGATCGATGTTTCTCTCTCATCGATGTTTCTAACTCTCTATCTCTCTCCCTTCCACTCTGTAAAAAATCAATAAAATATATTTAAAAAAAAAGAATAGGTGTGATGATTGGACAGGTTACAAGTAGTAAATAGTAATTAAAAAAAAATTACTAAATAGTAATATTTTCTGTATCTCTGAATTTCTATCTACCTTTAAGAGTGCTTGTCAGTCTCAAACCTTGTATTAGGATCTCTGTTTTGTATAGGTGTGTCTTTCAAAACCATTGGTAAAACCAATCAGTTTAACTCGGAAGATAAGTGCAAAAAACAAGCAACTTTTAATTGTTTCTTTTTCTCTCAGTAAACAGCATGATTTGCCATAAAAACATTAAACTGCCATATTTGACTGAAAAAATTATGAGGATTTTAGATAGAATAAGTAATGCTTATTCTAACATGGTATTGTTTTGATATTTTTCTTGTGGGAGAGGATTCATTCATGTGTTTTAAGTTAAAAATAGTATTTGTTTTTCTTAGCATTCACTACTAAGCAAGGCCTATGCAGACTTTCATGATTTAAGCCTTTACAAATTAAATTTGAAGGACCACTATTCTTTTCTATCAGAGTAAAACACATTCTAAATCCCAATAAATCTATTTCTTTAATATGCCACTTGATGTATAATAGTGCAAACAAAAACACATAATGGATTCCTCTTGAGAAAGGAATATGTATTCACTCCTGATGAAAGATCTTTTGATAATTCACTCTTGGCTTCACTGCTTGATTTATATCTTCTTCAAACATTAATTTGTTTTTAATTTTTCCTGCCTTCTAAGGTTTTCTCATTTCAGTGACATATACGTGACAGATGAGGTTGATGAACTACAGAAGTAAAGATTCTAACTCAGAGGAAAAGCTTAAATTATTTTGCAATCCCATAGAGTCCATGAAAGAAACTGGGAAATCCGAATTTCCAAGGGCTTGATCATAGCATTTTAGAAACAAGTGATGAAATCTACAACAACAACAAAACATTAAAAGCGAGTGTATTTCTTTAGTCAATACCGAATGGCTCCCTTGAGTGTATTTTTTCCAAGTCTTTAGTCCATTCAATTGTATAATCTAGAAGTGATGGCAAAGCCATAGGAGCTCTATACAATCCACTGTTTTTATTATAGATCTTAATTTTAAAAATTCATACCTCCTCTGAACTTTATTTTAATTTAGGAAACAGTAAGTAACTTATTTAACTATCTTCAATTAAGGAAGGAAGCAGTATAGATGACAATGCCTCAAGGTGAAACTCATTGTTTTAAAAATATAATGCACCATCCCTTTACAAGTTCAGCCTGTGTACTTTCAGTCCTATTATTTCCCACCAGCCCAGTCAGAAGCTGTTTACTAGAGCATTTTTCTTTATTCTGTCTCAGTAATGGAAAATATGTTTTGGTGATCTATTTTCTCTATGATTATATTGCACGAATGTATTTTATCTATCACTTCAATTGTCCTTTAATTTCCACCATGGGCTTTGCAAAGATGACAGATTTGAGGCTATGACACCAGCTAGAATACTGGAATCCCAGCACTGCTTCCTGTGATAAGTAAGGGTCATTGTGTATGTTTCCTCATATGTAAAATGGAATTCTGGTGGAGGAAAAAAAAAAGATTATATATTTGAAGAATTGAATGCTGGGGATTGATTGGTTGGTTGATTGATTGATGTTTCTAAACTTAGTACTTCATTGAGGATGATATGTTCCATTTATTTAAATTATTCATTTCCCCCAAAGTACCTATGAATGTTGCACTTGTACCATTAATCTGAATTGTCTTAGAAACATCTAACCTAACTGACTGTGTACCCACTAGATGCTAAAAATGTCCCGGTTCTGTTTTTGGAGTAAGTTTGGCTCCTAAAAACAGGCAACCAGCGCAATTTATTTATTTTTCTTAAAAATACATTTTCTTGCCTGGCCAGTGTTGCTCAGTAGTTGAGCATCCACCCATGAACCAGGAGGTCATGGTTGCATTCCTGGTCAAATCATGTGTCCAGGTTCCAGGCTCAGTCCCCAGTATGGGGTCTGAAGGAGGCAGTCTATTGATGTTTCTCTCTCTTCCTCTTCCTTCCTCTCTCTGAAATCAATTTAAAAAATATAAACATATATAATACTAGGGGCCTGGTTCATGAATTTGTGCATCTTGAAAGGAACTGTGGGCCATGAGGCTGCGGTGGGCAAAGGGGTGGGTCTCGGCCCATCCTCCGTGCCCCAGTCTGGCCCCACCCACCACGGCCCCTGGTTCCCTGTCTGCTGGCAGCCCCGCTCCCGCTGCCACCACTCCCACACGCTGACAGCGCCAGCCCCACTCGCACCAGCTGATGGCGTGCGAGTGGGGCCAGTGCTGTCAGCAGGTGCGAGCAGCGACTGCTGCCCAATTGCCCCTCAGGAGTAGGGGGAGGTAGAGGAGCCCTCAGGGGCACTCAGAGCTGGCAGCCTCCATTCGCACCTGCTGATGGTGCTGAACAATCAGGACCAGCGCCAGGCATCAGCAGCAGGTGCGAGTGGTGGATCCAGCACTGGCTGTGGGTGCAAGTGGGGCCAGTGCTGTCAGTGGGTGCGAGCACTGGGCAGGACCACAGCATGTGGGAGCAAAGAATTTTCAGTAACCACCAGAGGCTCGCCCCGATGACAGCAACCGGAGCCCTGCCTTGGTCTGGCGCCCCCACTCACCTGTTCCACTATCCCACTGCAGCCGACACTTGCCATGTTCTGCGCTCTGCCACCTGCTGCCAATGCTCGCCATGTTCCATGTGTGCCCCCTGCTGGTCAGCACACATCATAGCAACTGGTTGTTCCCTTGTTCAGTTGTTCCGCCATTCGGTCTATTTGCATATTAGCCTTTTATTATATAGGATGTTTTCTTATTTCACATGCATATACTCCAACTTCATTCTATTACAATACTTTTGGGAAGTAGATTCTTCAGGAATAAGAAAGAATAATTTCAGATAGTAAAATCCTTAGGAATAAATCAGTTTGGCTAATTTGTTACTTAATATCCCTGAGCAATCCCCTTGTTAAGAGCCCTGGACTAGATTTTGGCTTATTTGTTTAAATTTAGGGATCTCTAAACTGCAACTAAGGCAAGGTAGGAAAAGGATTATCCTGTTAAATGGTGATCATTCCCTCAGCTCCATCATGGGCATCTCTGTGAAGCAGAGCAGCTGGCTATTTCAGCTTACACGTGGGAGATTCTGTGCAATGTGACAGCATGCAATATCTTCAAAATATGTGCTTGAGGATGGATTTGATCATTTAATTCTCACAGTTTAATTTCCACATGGCCACGTGTTTTCAAAGCTATAACATAAGTATTTAAGCTACAGAATTCCCTAGCAACCCACCCACACGACAGACTTATTTAGATGTGTTCCATGAAATTGTATATGAGGAGATTTCTTGAAAATCCCCCTTTCTTTTTGTGTTTTTTTTTTTTCATCAAGAACTGATACATTCATCACTGACAAATGGCCTAATAATTAACAATTATCAGTGTGAATTTTGGAAGAACCTATTTATAAACACTGTTTTAGTTTTCTACATTCATGCTGTAATAGAATATTTTAATAAAGGCATCCCCATGTTTTATCAGATAGTTTTTTTCTTAAAATCTGGTCCTAATATTCTTATAATTTATTGCCTGATCATTTATGGTTTTGAAATTAAGTATCTATTTATGTATCTTGATTACAAGAATTATTTTTTCAAGTAAGTATGATAATATAAAAAACTGACTAAGATGAAATGCTATAGCCATCATATTAATGCTAGGTGCTAGTCATATGTTTTCATTACTCCCCATGACAATCTTGCCAGGATATTTATTTTACTATATGATACAAAAAAAAAAAAAATGTGGCTTAGACAATATAACTTGCTCAAGTCATAGAGCCAGGGACTAGCAGCACTGGGATTCTGACCCAGTCATCCTTATCTAGTTCTGATACAGAGTTTTCCCCAAAAATTATTTGTTGAGTGATGAGTGAATAGTAAATATTTGATGAATCAATATAGATATACATATATTAAGTCTCCATATTGTATTTTACAGTTTCATAAAAACAAGGATAAATAGACATCTCACATGCCTGCCCTACTGGGGAAGCGTTTATCCTATATAATAAGAGAGAAACATGGAAATTGACCATCCCTCCGCTATGCTCAAGCCATGCCAACAAGCCACGCCCACCAGCCAATCAGGAGCGAGTATGCAAATTAACCCAACTAAGATGGCAGCAGCCACGAAGCTGGAGCAAACAGGAGGCTTGGGTTGCCCCTGGCAATGGAGGAAGCCAAGCTTTCCACCTGCCCTGGCCGGCCCTGGGCTCCGTTCAAGGCTACAAAGTTTCAATTATAGAAGATAAATAAATCCCAGATACCTGCTTCCAGCCGGCCATGGCATCTGCTCAAGGAGGGACTAAAAAAAAAAGAAAAAAGAAAAAAAAGAGAGGCTGGGAGCTTGGGTCGCCGGTGGGTGTGGCCAGCCTGAAAACGGCCATTAGCCCCTCACCCAGGCTAGCCAGGCACCCCAGCGGGACTCCCCCACCCTGAAAGGGCTGTGGGCAGCCTGGAAACGGCCCTCAGCCCCTTACCCAGGCTGGCCAGGCACCCCAGTGGGGACCTCCATCCTGAAGGGGGTGTGGCCAGCCTGAAAACAACCCTCACCCCCTCACCCAGGCTGGCCACACCCCCATGAGGTGAGGGTCTCCGCTGGGGGGCTTGGCTAGCCTGCAAACAGCCTGCAGCCCCTCACTCAGGCTGGCCAGGCACCCCAGTGGGGACCCCCATCCTGAAGGGGGTGTGGCCAGCCTGAAAACGGCCCTCAGCCCCTCACCCAGACTGGCCAGGCACCCCAGCGGGACCCCCACCCTGATCTGGGACACACTTCAGGGCAAACCAGCCGGCCCCCACCCGTGCACCAGGCCTCTATCTTATATAATAAAAGGGTAATATGCAAATTGACCCTAACAGCAGAATGACTAGGAATGACTGGTCACTATGACACACACTGACCACCAGGGGGCAGATGCTCAATGCAGGAGCCGCCCCCTGGTGGTCAATGCATTCCCACAGGGGGAGCTCTGCTCAGTCACAAGCCAAGCTGATGGCTGCCAGCACAGTGGTGGTGGCAGGAGCCTCTCCCGCCTCCTCAGCAGCGCTAAGGATGTCCAACTGCAGCTTAGGCCTGCTCCCCACTGGCAAATGGACACCCCCCGAGGGCTCCCGGGCTGCCAGAGGGATGTCTGACTGCCAGCTTAGGCCTGATCCTCTGGGAAGAGGTCCTAAGCCAGCAGGTGGACATCCCCCGAGGGGTCCCAGGTTGGGCTGAGGGACCACCCCCCTGCCCGAGTGCACAAATTTTTGTGCACCGGGTTTCTAGTTTAGAATATTTACAGAACAACAGAAGTGCAGATGTTGGGTTTGCCCATTGCACTCTGGCTAAAATAAATATCAGACTTGGGGAGAGACCTCAGCTTTTAAGCTGTGGGGTTTTTAAACTGTATAGTCACCCCTCCCTGTCATGATTAGAGGCCCAATCCTTGCGGTCGCAACTCTTTGGTGTATTGCCCAATGACATGACCTGTCACCCAAGCTTTCTTGGTTCAAGAAGTACCAGCTCCTCCTTGACTTACTTATGAGATGGAATCTGTCTCTACTGCTTCCGGGAATATGATGTTCCCCACAACCTGGACACCCTACCAGCATTATTTGCCTTAAGCACTTGTATTGCAAATTTCCAAGGAACTTTGCAATAGAGATCAACATGCAGGAAATCAGTTTGAATAACTTTTCTCTTACCTTGTCTGTATGATATTGTTGCTGTAATTATTTTATTTCATATATTTTCACAAAAATCACCATTGGTACCATGTCTCCTTGATATCATCTGTTTGATCTCTCATTGAGTTTATTTTCTTCTTTGTTTTCTTTTTCTCTTATGGGGTGAATATATACACTTATAAGAAAAGATGATTTATGAATGAAAATAGCAATGGTAATGGTTACAATGATAAGATATAATTAGTTTGAGAATTAGTTTGCTTAATACTCTTTTTTTTTTCCTTCGCTAAACAAGGCCTGATTTGTTAAGAAATGAGATAGAGTGAACAGTTACCTACCTTGTGTGATAAGTGTCATTAGGGAAACTTCCTTGTTTCTCAAATACTCCCTTTTTCTTTTCTTTGACTAAGCTTTGAAAATTCCTGCAGTAAAAGATTGTTCTGTTTAATTAAAGGCTTAAAATGACAGTTCTCCTGGGATGGCTTATACTGAGTAACTAAACTATCAATCCCTTCTGTGTGAATAAATTTCTGAAGAGTTAATATGAAAAGGAATTTAGAAGGACCCATAGCTAGGAGAGCCTCTGTAATCTTACTGAATAGACTAGGAAGACAAGGGTAGCCACTCAATAAGAAAATGTAGTTGCTGTCATTAAGGCCACATTTGTCTCTTCAAAGATTTTTGTGCCTAATGCTGCCCTAACCTATGACTTATCAAGTGACAGTTGCTTATTCTATTTCTAATGTTCATGCTACATATGTCCAACATCTGGATAATTGAAAAGTTTCATTTAGACTCTCAATATATTCGGATATTTAGACATAAATGGCTAATCAACTACTCTTAGATGTTTTCCCAGATTCCAGGATCACCTTGAACATTTTAGTTTAATCTACTTAACAAAAGAATACACATGAAAATGATAAAATACATAATTTTTTTCTCTAAATTGAGTATTATAAGTAAATCTATGGGTCTATCTCATTCAGCTAAGATTATGTACATGTGAATTTAGCTTGTGTATGCCAGGGGACTATAAAGACAACATTCACTTTACTTATATTCTATTGCTTTTCATTCAATAGAATCATTAAGTAAAAGTGCAAAGGATGTTGTATGTAATATGCTTTAAGCAATCTGTTGCCTTTTCTAACTTGGTCTTAGGCTACCTTCTATATATTTTTTGAAAGGCACTAGTGTATAAATCATTTGCTTGCATATGACAAAATATTCTCATACTTACCTAGGCAGAACCTGGACAATCTTGGTATATTTCAGGAAATCCAATGACAGGAAGTATAGCCAGGCTCCGCAAGGGACTGAAATTAACAGCCCCCAAACCAAGGCAATGAAGACAACTCTGAAACCAAGGTAGCCGACTATTGTCATCTCTCCCTTCTTCTCCCTGGGTTCACATGGCCTTTCCTTCTTCCCTCTGCGCTTCCAGTGAGACCTCCACTGTTTGCCCAACAAAGCTGGTAGGCAAACATGATTGTCTCAGTCCTAATTTTACATGTTTTGCAGAATCTTACACTCAAAATTGGAATCTGTTCCAATTTAACATTCTTGAGAAAGTGAATTTGGGTCACCATATCATACATTTATAATCTCATTCATCAATATCACTTGAGCCATTTTTGAATCATCAAGGAGTTTCCCAGGTTACTTCATCTTGCCCTGTCTAAATATTTTGAAGTACAAAATGTTAGACTTGGTACACAATATCTTTGCTTGATATTTGATTCCATCCACAAGTAGTCATTTTGATAATAGAATCCTTGGTATTTGTTCATATTTGTAGGCATGTGTTACAATATCCTCAAAATAAATAACTACTGCATGGATTTTAAAAGTTATCTTTAAATCTCTTATTTATCATAACACCAACCTATAAAATCATGAGATAAATCCTCAAAATTAAACACACAATTTTTTTGTCACCAATTTACTCCATTCTTATATATTTACGAGATTCAGTCAGATCTCTTCAGTATGAAAAATGAATACTTTTTAACAAACATAACACAACATTTCTCCCCATAATGTAAGATTTTGCCCAGTTATCACATCTTAATGAAGACACCCTTCTCAATTTCCCCCACAAAGCCCAGTTTGCACCCTCCTTCCTACTCCCATCACACATGAAACATGCCACATTGGCAATATTAATGTTTTGCAATTGTTAAATTTTCTCATTGTTGGATTAGGCAATCAGGTTTGACAGGGCAGTAATTCTGACCTGTTTAATTTATATGTGCAGTGCCTACGACCACAGTGATAAGTATGCAATAAGCTTACAGTAAAAGCCAACGATCGCTAGAAATGGCTAAGTGTAGCACAGATGACAATAGTATTATGGTGCTTGTAGTCAAATGAAGTTCATTCAATTCTCAGTTACAAATGTATCCAGAAATGATTCACTATTTGTCTTGCATTTAACCTTTGTTATACATTTACCTTTTCATGTATTTTGGAGGACTCCCAAGAAAAGTTTTTGTACATCACAGTAGAAAGAACACCAGTTTCATAAATGATAAGTGTGTGAAAATTTGTGTGACACCTGTAATATTGACATGTAGCAAAGAACAATCCATTAGCATCTTTGGAGCACAGTGAAGTGAGGAGTTAACTACTGGGTTCCAAAAATATTAGCATGCAATGACATTGTTTCTGACTCAAGCATTTTATGATAACCTATGTTATATTTTTAGAAATCACCTAATGATTTTCTTAAGTTATAAATGACAAGTCGGAACATTTTAATGGAGAGTAAGCATGAGAGAAAAGCGAAGGGTAGTAGTGTCACATTTTAAGTCACAAGCTTAGCAAATATATCGCAGTTTATTCCAGTTAACAATTTGTTTCTGTCTTTCTCAATATCTCTGTGGTACATATTCAGACTTACAGGCTTTGTCTCCACCCCCGCCCTCCCCTCTCTTTACTCCTCTCTCTGGGTGACATTTGGACACATTGAGAGCATACATCATGTTGTGTTCTCCTTATCTGCTGGCTTCCAGGTATCTCCAGTTGAGGTGTCCATCATCTTGCCTCATTTCAGTCCCTGATTTCTATCCTTGCTGTATCTCCTGTGAAGTGTTTTAATGTCACTTCTCTCTGCACAAGAAAATTCGTGGGATGCTGGCCATCTCCTTCTGTTACCCAAGACATACACCTGAATTATTCCTAGCAAGGAGTCTGACACTGTGATGGTAAAGTTGTGACGTTGGGCTGTCCACCACGCGCCCACCAAGATGTCACAGGAGCATCTGGATTTCTTTCACACTTCCCCCAGGCTTGGGAGAATGAGGAGGTCAGGACCTGTTCTCTGTTCTCGCCTTCATTTATACTCTGTGGTTGCTGCCTTATGTTGTCAGGTTGCTTCTCCAAGGGGCTTTGTATTTTATGAGGTATAACCTAAAATCAAGGAATAAGCCCTCTTCTATTTATATGGATATTTCTAATTCCAAGGGAGATAGTACTTTTATGTCACACAACTGCCTTTCACTTCCAGTTTATTCATGTCTTTTTTTCTACCAGGACTGCAAGACCCTTTCGCTTTTTTTGAAAATGTATCTTTATTGTTGAAAGTATTACAGATGTCCCCCTTTTTTCCCATTGACCCCTTCTAGCCTGCTCCTGGCCCACACCGCAGGCCTCATCTCACTATTGTCTGTGTATATTGGTTATGAATATATGTATACAAGTTCTTTGGACCCTTTATATGGTTTTACATTATGCTATGGACTGAATTGTGTTCTCCCTCCTCACCTCCCTCCCCAAATTTATATGTTGAAGCCTTACCTCCAATCTGGATGGTATTTGAAGAAAGGGCCTTGGAGAGGTAATCATGTTTAGGTGAGGGCATGAGGGTGGGACCCTCATGATGAGATTAATATTCTCGTAAGAGGAAATGTCAGGGAGTTTCCCTTCCCTGTCTCTACTGCAAAGGACACAGCCAGAAAGTGGCTGTCTGAATGCCAGCAAAGTTCTCACCAGAACCTGACCATGCAGACACCCTGACCTCGGGCTTCCAGCCTCCAGAATTATGAGAAAATAAATTCCTGTTGGTTAATCCACTCAAGGCAATTGTGTTTTATTATGGCAGCCTGAGCTAAGACACATTATATCCTTCTTCCTACTACGTGGCTTAATCCCAATAAGAAGTATTGTTGGGGTACCAAATGCGATTTACCAAGAAGGCAAACTGTACTAGAGATATTATAAAGTACATTGCTGTTATGGATAAAGTAACACAACGCAAACCACAAGTTCAGACTACATAATAAGAAATCAAGCATATGTTATTTTTCAAACTGTGGGTTACAACCCATTAATGGGCAATGAAGACAATTAAGCAGGTTGTGTTTAACCCTGTTTGCAATGATATAGAATAGAACAAGATGAAGTAGAAAACATCAGCGCATTTTGTGAATATTTTTATTATTTAGTTGTGTGCACATGAGCATGTTGGCTTCATGTGTTTGTATACCAGTTAATAATATAAAACACACTTCTTCCTGAGATGTTAACTTCTAGCTACATTCAGCAGGCCCACATAAATCCTCCCATGTCATGTTTTCACCCCTTCAACAGAACCATGGGCAACAATACCTCCCAAAAGGGACTATGACTATTTTGGAGATCAGTGTGAGATTCTGTCCTCCCGTCTGTCTCCACACCCTCACTACCAGTGGGTTGTCTGTATTAGATTTAAAAATTGATAATGATGCCTTCCTAATCACTTTTGTTTCTTTCCTTTTTTAAAAAATAGTTCATTTTATAGACTCCCTTCAACTTTTCCACCCTCCTCCCAATCTACTTCTGTCACCTTTAATAGCCACTGGACATGATTTAACTTAACTGAACATAGTTTTCCTTATTTTTATTTTTTTAAATATATTTTATTGATTTTTTACAGAGAGGAAGAGAGAGGGATAGAGAGTTAGAAACATTGATGAGAGAGAAACATCAATCAGCTGCCTCCTGCACACCTCCTACTGGGGATGTGCCCACAACCAAGGTACATGCCCTTGACCGGAATCAAACCTGGGACCCTTCAGTCTGCAGGCCGAGGCTCTATCTACTGAGCCAAACCGGTTAGGGTTAGTTTTCCTTATTTGGAAAATAAGAGATTTGGCCTTGCTTTTATTTTATGGTTATTCTTTATGTTAGATAGGTGTTTTGAGTAGATCTGAATTTATTATAAAATTCTATCATTCTTTTGCTATTACTTTAGACAATTGCAGCTATGGCAATGTTTCTTGGCCTGGAATTTTATGACGAGCCTATCTGAGGATGTATTCTCAAGGATTGCACAGCTTTAAAATTTATTGCCATATTTTTTTGTTTGTTTTCTTAGCCTTGGGCACTCAGACATGTTTTTTTCTGGATGAGTGACGTATGCAAGGGCTCGAGAGCTTCACGTAGTTTAGCATAACCGAGGCATATTGTGCTGTATGTGGGAATACAGGCTGAAGTGAGAGATATAAGCAGGGCTTGGACCATGAACAGCCTTTTGAACTTTATCCTTTTGAACTTTATCCTGAGGTCGGTATGTGAATATGTGGAGTGGGGGTGGGTCATGGGGACATTTGTAGTAGATGAGTTTAGAAAAAGCATATTCAAAGAGAGAGGAAAAATCAGTTTTTAATGTTTAGAAACACTGCCAACGTAGAGAACAGGTTGGAGTTGACAAAAGCCTAGGTCTAGTCAGAAAGGCTTTACTGTGAGAGGAAGAAATAATATCTGCCTGCAGCATTGGCATCAATGGTCAGTGGGAAGGAGAGAGGTAGAAAAATTTGAGGTATATTTTATAAACTAATTAATCATAACTTGATATTAGACTAGATTTGGGGAATAAGGGAAAAGGAGGTGGAGGATGACTTTGGCATCTGGTTTGTGCTGTGAGGTAAGGGGATGAAAAGGTCACCTTCTGAGAATATGTGAGGAAATGGTGGAGTGGGAGGTAGGGAGAAAATGGGGAAAAAATAGTTAACATGAAAAATGGGAGAGAAAGCTACCTAGACACATTGTAGTACCATCTGGCAGTGGGAGGATTCATTGGGAGCAGGGCATTATGAATTTGTACTTTTTCTCCAGCAGCATTCAACAGCCAGTAGAAACTATGTAGTTTTATTGATCCAGAATTGGGGAGGATGCAGACCATAGATAAGAGTGTGGAGGGTATTCTAGACATATCAGAGCCCCATAAAATGATGTTAGATAGATGTTTTACGTAGATCAGTTTTGATCTTGCAATACACATAGGATTAGCAGCCACAGGAGAAGAATGGACATAGGATTGGGCAGAGGGAATATTGAAGCACAATGCAATGCTAAGTGCCTCACCCAATTCCACCAGGATATCTGGAGCTGGGATGACCCTTTAAATTTGTCTCTTTGGGGAAATGGGCCTGGTTTTATGCTCCTGATGGACCTGGGATGCTATGTGGAGGGAGGTGTGACCTGGGGTGTGGCGGCTCTCTACAGTTTAGGCAGTGATTCTCAAAGTGTGCTTCCCAGAACGGCATCATCAGCATCACTGTGTACTTGTTAAAAAAGTAGACTATTGGGTCCCACCCCCTGAATTACTAAATGAGAAATCTGGGGGCACAGCCATTCGCATTTTAAGTTCTTCAATGATTTTTCATACTTGTTAAAGTTTGAGAACCACTGGCTTTGGGACATTTTGCAAATTTTGCGCCGTTGAAAATTGCCAGCAGTCTGGACTCTCAGCAGCTGGGTAGTTAGTGCCTCACTCTTGTGTGGGAGAAATGAGGGCGCACACTACATCACCAACAGGTGAGGTCAGAAATACCAGGCAGGAGGCAGTGGCTTCTATGGATTAGGAATAGTGAGGGCAGGTTTAGTAGGAAGGACATAGGGGACAAATTAAAGAATGTGAACATTAATTACAAAATGTATTGTAGAACATCCTCTTCATTTATTATTTTTATTACCAGTATTCATCTAATATACAAAATTAAGTATTCTTTAATATCAACAACTCTTCTGAAGTCAACTATGATTACAACAAATACTTATGATAAGGAGTTTTATGTTGTGATTAAGCAATAGAATATCTTCCTAGTTCAAATAATTAACTGTAATTTACAATATGTTATTTTTTTCTTTTGTATGTACCAGCAGGTAATAGTTAAAGGGGGGGGCACTTGAAAGTAAATTAAACTCTATTATAAAGAAGTATGAATCTAAAGCAAATACATTGCTCCTTAGCTGATTAGCATAAAAGTCAGGTTTTTATTAAATAAAATACCTAATAATTTATTAAAGCACTTGTGAGCTTGTGTAAAACTTGATTTTAAACCCAAATTAAATTGCTTTTTCCCCCCAAGGCTGTTGGTTATTATACACTTTATTTCTGAACTTCTTCATCTTAAATCCTTATAACACCAACCTTGACTATGGAAATATTTATTGCCAATGAATAATTTATTTAATGTAAAGAACAGTTTGATGGTTTAGTTCATTGGAGTCTAGATGCTATGAAGTGGACATTTTGAAATTTCCCCACCTCTCAGGGTTGGAGTCACCTGGAAAATGACAATCCATCTTAAAAGGGGATATGGAGAAAAACTGTCAAGTCACTTAACCTTTTTTTTTAGATTTCATGCAAAAGAATTACATTAAGGTTTCTGTGCCACTTGAAATAGAATAAATGCTTTCTAGTAAATATAAGCAAATGAAGACATAACAATTTTACATAGCCCTGAAGAGGAAAATTCTGACTTTTGGTTTAGTCACTACCCAAGGATAACTAGTATCTCTTTAGGAAAAAACAAAACAAAAAACTAAGGTGTAAATTTCTCAATGGAAGTAATTTAAAACAAGGTAAAATATGGAGCGAAGACCAAACAGAGTATTATAATGCAGAAATAGATGTCTCAATTTGCATGTGGTAGATACTTTCTAGCTTTTAAATGACAGAATCTCCTAACAGGCTGGAGTTGTGTGAGTTATTTGTTCCTTGTCGGTGACTAGTTAGTGTTCCTCCTGCCTTTTTATTATGCATCATTGTACTGGTGTGGAGAAGATAATAAGCAAAACTGGACAGTGGATTCATGGCTGCTTAGAAGATAAAAGGGAAAGTTGAACTTGGTAGCTTGCAACAGCTTTTGATTAGCAGTGCTACTTTGGAATCGTAAAGGCAAATGGAAATGGTTGTGGAACTCCGCTATGGGGGGTGCAGGTGGATATCAATTATCCCTATCTTGTTAGGTAAAGTATTCTCATTATTCCCATTAATCCTTTTAATAGGTGAATTATTTTCAAGGAAAACTCTATTGAAATGATATTCTTTGTGTATTCTATTCACATTGCCCAAATACATTACTGCAAAGAGGAATAGCTTTTAGTGTGTGTTTTTAACATTAAAGCCAGAGTGTTATATCATTTACTTGACTTCTAAGTGTACTCCCTCTCTTGGTACACTACCCTGATTTTACTGAACATCAATTCCCTGCTCCCATAAAGATCATGTGGTGTAGAAAGCTGACTTGATTACCAGGTACAGAGGGGCACATGGCTCCCTGGCCATGGTGAGTTGTTCAGAGGTGGGCCTGTGGGTTAGCTGGTCTGATCAAAATGAATCTTAGGTCATTTATTCCGATTTTGTGGCAGAAATGCTCTTCTCTGCTGGATAGAAGGTATGATTTCTTGGGAGCCACAGTCATCCATCTCCGACAACGAAGAAGGAAGCTTCTTTTGGCTGAAGGAAACACCTAGAAAGAGGAGTGGAGACAGGCAAAAAGAATAAAACAGGCCTGGCAATCCTTTGGAGCTGTGGGTCAAGTACTAATTAAAAGACTTTGCAACCACAAAACAATAAATTATTAATTAAGCCTGTTTGAGTTGTGTTTTCTACTACTTGGAAACAGAAGCATTCTGATAAATGTGGTAATCCTCTTTTCTCCGATCAGTAAATCATATTAAAAGAAAAAAGAATAGAAGAAACAGAAACAGATTAACATAAGCAGCAATATTTCTGTAACAGTTTAACCTTCTCTGACTTTCCTGAATGATTTGTATACCAGGGATGCACACAATACCTTCTTTTAATTGCTTATCTTGTAGCAACATAGTTGAAGCCATAAAATACCCAATATCAGTGACAAATTTAAAGATTGCTTACTTTATTTCCTTTTCCTTCATTCATTGCAATGTAATCAAAGTATTATTTAGGAGTCAGGAAGGTTTCTCAACACTATAAACAAAAATTCTGCTCATGGTAATAAAGAACATAGAAAAAGAAAATGGGAAATCAGAGAACAAACAAATTGTTTCTTCTCCTATTTCAAAGGTTACCTGGAGGTATCTATTGCCCTTTGCTATATAATTAGAAAGATGCATTACTTGATGTTAAAATTTCCAGTGAATAAAAAACATGTTTTCATGAATATATTGATTTAAATAACTTAGAAAAACTCATATGCTTTTAATGCAGGTCAAAAACTCACTGGTGGAGATCCATCATTAAATAATAAAAAATGTCTGCTTTTTAAACTTGAATGCTTAGGTATGTTTATATAATAGTTGTTGACTGCACATTCTAGTGTTTTTTTGTGTGTTTTTTTTTTTTGTATGAAGGGACTACAATTAAGAGCCCACTAGGAATGTTAACAATGAAGGAAATAATTGGCTCTCTGGGAGATAAATGATAAATCAATATTAGATAACAGACCAGCAGACATATGACAGACCAGATGTCTCTGGTTGAAATATTAATATATTTAAAGAAAAAAAGATGCCACACAGAAGAGGCATCAGTTGACCATGAAGATGCAAGAAGAGAAGCCATAACCTGAGCAAATTATAACAATTATGAATTTAAAAGGGGACCCTAGTCTTTGGACTTTAAGTTACTTATGTCCCACTGGCAAGTCTGACCCTTAGGTTTGGAGCCAGGGAGCCCTCAATTCTTTCTGATCTGAATGGAAAGTCCAACTCTATTGTGAAATTGAACAATAGGTATTCTCACCTATTGCTATTAAACATTCAGTTCATCTAACTCCCTTGTTTTGATTTCATGCTCACCAAGAAATCTGTTTCCTTTCTGTTTTTGGTCCTTGTCACTGTAATATTTGACAATAAGTCAATAAAACAAACTTTGAGTGGCCACACAGTTTGGTCACTGGGAGTCATGTGCCAACCCTGTTAACTCAAATCTTCACAGTTTGTGTGAAACTTGTATTTCTTAGTCCATATAAATAAATTGATCCTTTGGATATGTACTTATGGTTGTTTATCAACAACTGTGAACCAGTCTTTCAGGGCTTGATTCCACTCTGGGACACGAATAAGAGAGTATATTTGGGGACTTCGCAATGAAGGAGCATTACAGAAAGCTTTTTTCTGTGTGATACTACTTACTTACCCATACAGTAATTACTAAAGTATCCATCAGAAAATTGCCAGGCATTGTTTATACCATGTATACAAAGCTTGATAATTTGCTTAAATTTTTTCATAGCTTCCTATTGCCTTCAGGATACAGTTTGGGCTGTTTAAGGTGACATGCAAATCCCTTCATGATCTGACTTCTTTAACTTCATATCCTGACACCCTGCAGCCTATAATAGATGCTTTATTTTTGGTCTCTTATCTGAACTACTTACACTTCAAGATTCAGCCCAAAGAATTTCTTAGGGGAGTCACTATTCCTGTTTCTTCTTTCCCCTGCCTTAATACTGCCCTTTTTTGGAGCTTTAGACTTTGATCTTATAACACTCTTGGCAATACTATGGTGTATTGTAATTATTGACTTGTCTATCTCACCCATGAGATTACACACCTTTTTAAAGATGCAACTCTGAATTTTATCTTGATATGTCTAGGGTCTAAGAGCAGTTGCTTATATATGAAAACCAAGAGAGTTTACTGAAGAGATGAATACATTAATAACTAAATAGAATAGAACTTGATTCCCAACCCAATTCACTTTCCTTGTTACTAATTACATTAGACTGACTTGATGACTCAATTCTTCACTTCTTCCTGTGTTCATATCCATTGTCATATACGTTTGGTAGGGCCTTCACACTGACTCTGGAACTCGACTAAGTGCCTTCATTTAGCCAATAAAATGTAGGTTAAAAAAGATGCAGAGACTGGTGGAGAGGCATATGAAGTAGAACCACTTTGCAGAAGAATGAATTAACCCAGGTAAGCTCACACCACACCATGCCAGCCTAAATCAGCTGAATCCCAGTGGTGCATGATAATAATATAAATGCTCACCGGTACAGGCCACTGAATTTCTGAGTGGTTTATTATGCAGCATTGTCACAATACATAACAGATACACCCATGATCATTGATGATCTTAAGTAAGCAATATCCCTAGTAAAAGCAAAGCAATAATTAGTGTTGACCAGAGGCAGTATGGAGTAATAGTTCAAGTTGTATGATCTAATGCCAAACTGCTTGGCTTTTAACCTCATCTTTGCCACTTACCAACAGTTTGACATTGATCAAATTACTGATTCATTCCATGCTTCAGTTTTCTCATCTATAAAATGTGGAAGAATAGCATATGCCTCATACATTTTGTTATAAGCAGTAAGTATGTGAATACATATAAAATACTTAGAATTGTGTCTGGCATGGAATAAGTGCTCAGAAAATGTTATTGTTCTTATGTGTAAATAGAACCTTGTTTAATGAATGTCCTCATTGCTCTATCCCTTGAATCATTCTGCTATGCTCATCTTAGCCATGATGTATGATTCTATTTGTCTGTGAGGAATTATAAAATATTAATGTTTCATCATTTCATTCAACAGCATAGCTCTTTTCAACTCAGAAGTTGCATTCCCACTTATGCAACTATAAAAATGGGAATGACAGATTTCTGAGATAGGCACATGACATATCCTAATAAAAGATGAAAAATTAGGAGCTGAGAAAGTAAAGCCTATTCATGACAAAGCTAATA
This sequence comes from Myotis lucifugus, assembly GCF_000147115.1. Lineage (NCBI taxonomy): Eukaryota > Metazoa > Chordata > Mammalia > Chiroptera > Vespertilionidae > Myotis > Myotis lucifugus. Next base: position 1,988,497 of record NW_005871190.1, on the reverse strand, counting down.
TCCAGCTTCCAAAATCTTGATACTTCTTATCCAAGTTCACTTCCTTTCCAAGCTATCCAGAGAACAACTCACTGGCGGATCAGCTCAAAAGAGCTTGGACTGACCTTTAAACCTACTGCATTTTTTTTCATTCCTCTTAGGGGGTCTCCATTAGTTGGTACTGTGGGTTATCTTAAGGATCAAGTGATGAAAAGGGTGTGGATTCCACCCTTTCACTGTGAGAGCCTTTAGAGAAGGAACACTTGGTAATAATATTTTTTCAATCTCCTTAATGACTCTATCATTGTGCATAAGGCTCTCAGTTACACAGAAAACTCAAGAAGCTGCTCAAGATAATATTCAGCTTTGCCAGAAGTTGACAGGGCAGGCAGATGAAAAACAAGGAAGCCCTTGGACTTAGCCAGATCCTTGCCAAGGTTTTCTAGACAAGAAGGAACTTCCTAGACATATCCACGGATTCTTCCCTGGCAATGTGTCTCAGGATGCAATGAGCTTGTCATCACCATCTGTAAAGAAGAGAGTGAAATGCTGACTGCAGCAATTGTCGGGACTTGCCATCTCTCTCCCACACGGGCACATCCCTGCATGATCTGCTTTCAGCCCGTTACTGCGCAGTGTAGTGTTCCAGCGTCACTGGTAGTTTCTGCTTTCAAAAAGTGCAGTATCCTCTCGATAGGAGAGAAATACAGGGAGTTATATGAACAGCCTGGATACATTTCTCAGCACTTTGTCGGAACATATTTTCAATGATTAACAGGCCAGAATTGTGGTACAACACATGTGGATGTGAATAGAATTAATTATGATCCAAAGCTAGTACAAGAGGACATGGCCTTGTGGGTGACAACCGAGGGGCTATGTTAGAGCCATTGCTCATCACCAATGGTGTAGAAGTGTGAATAGCTTGTAGACCTGGCCTCAGGGTTACCTTTTCCCGACAGCCTGCTTAGGGAGATGAGAAATGAGGATTATGATATTAGAATATCAATTTAGCCTCGGGAGAAGCACTTCCAGCTTTAAAAACTATGGGCATCTTTAAAACACTCAGAAACCATTCCTCACGCACAATAACTCACAGGAAGTATGGAGCTGGCCACACAATGCAGCCATACACAGGAGAGTGTCTTCATTCAGAAGAAGACAAATAACAGCACTGCCTTATGCTGTGATGACCACTTGCAATGCTAAGGGTAGGCCTTGGAAATGAAGGCTGCCAGGACATTCTGCTGGCTTGTAAGCTTTCTGACAAATGTGGTTAATAGCAATAAGTGAAAAAAAAAAAGGAGGGGGGGCCCGGCCTGTGCTTGGGGGTGCTGAACTAGCTTGAAGATCCAGGGGAGTTTACTAAGCATTACCCCCTTTCCAAGACCTCCTTTCAACGTGGTGAAAAATGCGGCACTAGAGCAGGTCCTGGATGCCAACTTTTCACTCTGGGACACGTGGGGAAGACAGCCAGGGTGGGACTAATTCATTAATCTCCTTCAAGCTTTCTACCATTACTCACAAGGCTTTACATGAAATGCTCTGTTTCATTTTTTCTGGAAACAGTGGAGCTCTATTTACATCAGAAGAGACATCAAGTACCACAACAGTCACTAAAAATGAAACCCTGCAGCTCAGCCTGCCATGCAGCATGGAAAGTGTGCAGCTGTAAATGCACTTCACAAGGCGAGTCACGCGCCAGGAAGGGAAGACAGCCAGATGCCAAAATAGCTTACGGAGAGCACAAGAGAGGGGCAGCCCAAGAACGGCAGGCAAGAAAACCTGTAAGACTCACAAAAGAGAAATCGTTGGTTTAGCTCTCTGGAAACAGATAGACAGAAAGCAGGATAAGAGAGAGCAAGTTGGGTCTGCAAGGGCAATGTCAAGCCCAGAGATAAGACCTGCCCAGAGGGCCAGCGGCTGCAAAGGCCAAGTCATAGCCATTTGAACCCAGGGTTTAGAAGGACCCTGAGTTATATATCAAACTTGACAGCTGTATTTGATACTCTCACTGTCTTCTGAGTCATTGTTAAATATAAAGGGCAGGAAACTAAAGAGTTGCAGAAACATCTTAAATATTAAAGCTATACAAATGACACTCTCAACAAGAGATCACAGCCATAAACATTTCAGAAAAGGTTGTCTAAATGCTCTATGTATCTGTTCTTTTTATATACTCTGACACCTCCATGTAGACCACAAAAATGGGAACATATATTTCAACTTAGGTTAGCATCTTCCTTTCTCTGTTATTCTATTAGCTTGTTGGCCTCTGTTTCCACATATCTGAGAGACACAACACTTAGAAACAGTGCAAGTGTGACTGATAAAATAGTTTCTTATAGTCTGCATCCACATGTATCCTTGTTTTCTAAAATCTGAGCCCATTCAAATCTTGTGGGAATTCTCCTTGCTTCTCAAAAGATCTTACAGTACTTAATCTCTATTCATGTGAAACAAGAAACAATGTCCTTCTCATTTTATTCTAAAGCCATCTTTAATGCCAAAGATGAGTGTGGATATGAGGGAAGTTGACATTTACTCAGAATTATTATTCAATCAAAGTTCTATTTCTTCCTTATGATGATTTCATTTCAATGCAAAGCTTGTGATCTCCACACCGCCCCCCGCCCCAGCCCCTAAGCAATTGATGCTACCATCTGTGTCACCTGGGGCTTCTTTTTGTAGACTATTTTTACATTGTAGCCTCTTGCAGTGTGACACAATGAGAACATAAATAATTTGAGCATTGTTTTTGCTGGGAGAGACTGCTCCAGACATTAGTATGTTGCCAGAGTACTGATTCCAGAGGAGGTAAGGCAAAATAATAGTCTTCTCACAAAAACAGGCCACTTTTTTTCATCCTCTTTAAAATTCTTTGTTTAGTTTGATTACAGATCCACATCAGAGGCTTCTTTCAGGTCATGGGATCTGCCTGCCTGGGAACTTCCCACGGTGCTGATGAAGCACCATTCACCCCGTCCGAGCCTCTGGAGTCAGAACAACCCCAGGGCATTTTTGTTTTCTGTTTTATATCTCTTTTGTTCTTTCCCTTTGTTCTCTTCTTATTCAGAGGTAGGTGAGTGCTAATGCCAAGTTGTTAAAAGTGTATCCAGCAAGGGGAAGATATGAGCTGTTTGGATTCTTTAAAATAGTTCTTGCTTATTTTGCCCAGTGCTTCAGATAACAATTAGAGGGTAGTTTTCCCATTGATACAAGGGGCTTACTCCTCCCATATCTTAGGTTAGAAATTGTGTTGCTCAGTAAAAGCCTATAGACTTTGATGGTTTGCCCCAGCTCTCTCATAGTTAACTCTTAGCCTCCTCCCTCCATGCCCAGTAGAAATGCTTTTTGGCTATTCTTTCTATAACAGAGCTGTCTTCCAAAAATTAGATACATTGGAGATTGACTCTGAAAAGTTATGTTTAGAGAATGCTGAATTCCAGCATGAGTTGTATTTGCTGCTATCTTTCCACAGCAGGCATTCCCTGGCCTGGCCTCTTGGAATAGCATGAAAATAAAAGAACATGCTGAACTAAGTTAATAATCTGGTAGTATTTTTTAAATTTAATTTTCAGAATATATCATCAGTTGGGGTGTAATAATAAATTAACATCTTTGTAAATAATTTTAAGAGCTAGAGTTTTTGCCCTAACCGGTTTGGCTTAGTGGATAGAGCATCGGCCTGTGGATTCAAGGGTCCCAGGTTCGATTCCAGTCAAGGGCATGTACCTTGGTTGCGGGCACATACCCAGTAGGGGGTGTGCAGAAGGCAGCTGATTGATGTTTCTCTCTCATCAATGTTTCTAACTCTCTATACCTCTCCCTTCCTCTCTCTAAAAAAATCAATAAAATATATTTAAAAAAAAAAAGAGCTAGAGTTTTGAATCAAAGCTCATGTCAGGTTATTGACCCATGCAGCCTCCAGGTTACTTGCTTCTGATTGATTCTTTTTATTTTTACATGTTTGTGCTCTCTCTAGCACATGCACATAGTCTTCAGAAATACTGGTAAGCATTTATTGGCCACAGAAAGTAGATTCCTCTAATACCCTCTTATGCCAGAAAAACCATAAGGAACCATCCATTTTCCTCCTTCACATATTTCCCCCTTCACAGCCAAAAGAGAGCCAGATTTCAAGCAGCAGAACTTAGAACGAATAGGTGCTAGAGATTTTGACTTTCTACATAATTCTTACACAGAAAGGTTGATTAAGTATGTTTTACTCAATTAACCACAAATGAGCCCTGTGCACCACTAGTTTGTAATTGCCCTAATTGATTCTGAGGAGAGATCTTTGGTCAGAGTCAAGCCAGATGTAGGCTGTGTTAGTGATTTTGATGGAAATGACCCCAGGAAGCTTCATTTTTACAGCTTTCATATAAAAATGTCCAAGAAGCTTGCCCAGGCTTCTCTGCTTACTTAATTATATTTTTGATAATTTATTTTACCATTGACTTCTAGTCAGGCCAGGTTATGTTTGATCTTGATGAGGTTGCGGGAGAGAAGGAAATGTCCTAGCTCATTATCTTTTAATCTTGCTTTACCAGACCTGTATTCTGGAAATTGTATGCAAATTCTGGTTCTCATATTTTCTTTATAAAAAAAAAACGGTTTCTTCCTTTCTCTCCTAATTTCTGAATCATTTCATTACCATAGGATGAATTGTCTGTTTCCTGTCTTCTAATCACTGATGTTGAAGATCTTCACCATTAGCCACTTATTTTGCTACTAGAGGCCCAGTGCAAGAAATTCATGCATGGGTGGGGTCCCTAACGGCTGCCTGCCACTGGCCAGGGCCTCCCTCCCCCCAGCTGCTGGCTTGGGCCTCCCTTCGCACCCACCTTGGCCTGGTACCACCCGCTCACCTGCTCCACCATCCCACTGTGGTCCCACTCTCGTCGGGGCCCACTGGGGCCAGCGGTACTGGCCAGTCGCCGATGCCCTCTATGTTCAGGGCCGCCTCCCTGGTGGTCAGTGCATGTCTAACTACTGGTTGGTTGAATGCCTGCCCATAGGGACAATTCGCATATTAGCCTTTTATTATATAGAATCTTAGAAGCACTGTTTTCCCAAGCCTATTCAAATAACAATATAGTCTTGGTAAAGTGAGGCTTTAAATAGAAGATTGGGTTAAGATAAAGTTCTATTAGGTACTACAATCAGATCAATTCAGAATTCTCAATTAATTCTTAGAATTTAATAACTAAATAGTGTAGATATTAAGGTTTTAAGAGATTAAAATTCTAATGTATATAATTGAAGCTACTTGAAACAATAAGAGGGGACAACAATACACAAGAATGTGCTTTGGCTAAGAAAAGGTGTGAGGAGTAAATTTGCATTTTTCTTAAGGGAAATGAGTGCACTTTTAAAAAAAATCTTCTCCTAAGGATATTTTTCCCACATTGATTCCCAGAGAGAGTGGAAAGGAGGGAGGAGGGAGAGGAAGAGAAAAACATCAGTATGAGAAAGACACATTGATTGGTTTCCCCTAGGGCCAGGAATTGAACTTGTGACCCTTTAGTTTGAAGGCTGATACTCAAACCATTGAGCAAACCAGCCAGGGAAAGAGTACTTTTGTCTAAACTAGAACTTCTGCTTATTAAGGGCAATCTAAATGTATACAGAAAAGTAGATGAGAAGAGAAAAAGAGAGAGAGGAAAAGAAAGAAAGACTTTTACCTTGTTTAATGAAGCTGGCTAAAAATTGAACTATTATTATAAAGTTTCTAAAAAGTAAGTGTTAATATCAATGGTGTTCTTATTGAAAGCTAAAACAATTTTTTCATCTACTAAAAGTATTAAGTATTCTTGGACTGATGGTCTACTCCTGATAAAAGATTGTAACAGGTTTTTCTTTTCAAGTAATCTGCCAAAAAAAGCAAAGATTTTTTGTTTTATGAAAATAACTAGAGGCCCAGTGCACAAAAATTTGTGCACTCAGGAGGGTCCCTCAGCCCGGCCTGTGCCCTCTCGCAGTCTGGGACCCCGCCGGGAATGACCACCTGCTGGCTTAGGCCCTCTCCCTGGGGGATTGGGCCTAAGCTGACAGTCAGACATCCCTCTGGCAGCCCGGGAGCCCTCAGGGGATGTCCACTTGCAAGCGGGGAGCAGGCCTAGCTGCAGTCGGACATCCTTAGCGCTGCTGAAGAGGTGGGAGAGGCTCCCACCACCACCGCTGTAGTGGCAGCCATCAGCCTGGCTTGTGGCTGAGCAGAGCGCCCCCATGTGGGAGCACACTGACCACCAGGGGGCAGCTCCTGCATTGAGCGTCTGCCCCCTGGTGGTCAGTGTGTGTCATAGTGACCAGTGA
>NW_005871190.1:1965770-1981040 GCF_000147115.1 Myotis lucifugus | reverse complement strand
GTAGCCTTGAGCAGAGCCAGGGCCTTCCAGAGCAGGTGGGAAGCTTGCTTCTCATTACCGGGGCAACCAAGCCTCCTGCTTGCTCCAGCTCCGTGGCTGCCGGCCGCCATCTTGGTTGGGTTATAGTCGCTCTGATTGGCTGGTGGGCGTGGCTTGGGCATAGCAAAGTTATGGTCAATTAGCATATTTGTCTTTTATTAGTGTAGATTTTCTATGTTTTATGTTGTTTTAAACAGGTCTTTGTCCTTAATTACTTAAGAAATTGAATCTTCTCAGTAGTAAGAGCTAGTCTTCTGTACATGTCCTTGAAATCTTTTATTGTCGCTTTGATCAAATAGATAATTACGTATTATTTCATAATAATCTGTGATTTATTTAGTTCAGTGTTTTAAAACCTTTTGATAATTTTGCCTAACTTTTCAAGTGTCAAATTCTAAATGATGGTTTTTGACCACATACTATCTTTAAAGTTTTTAAGTAGGTCCCTTAAACATTTCAAAAGATTTGTTCTCTCCCCTTGTACAAAGGGAGATATTAAACCAGGGGTTTAGTATCATGCTAAAGCCCATGATGACCAAACCTACATTTAATATCTAACCTAATTGCAGTTTCAACCACTTCAGGAAATGTCATCTTAATCAACTGGTTTGGACTTCTGGTCAACACCAATGACAATCTGACAAGTGTCCCTCTCCATTCCCATAGAAAGAAGAGGCAATCTACATGACAAAACCCATGCCCACCCTCCTCCCTCTCCCAGCTCCATCATAAAAAAATTTTATGGTCTAGAAAGATCCCTTTCTTTTCTTTTGCTAAAACTCCCTGCTACACCCTTCTGCTTATAAAAACGTATACTGTACAATTCCCTTGGAGTGCCCTTCTGGTTGCTAGATTGGATACTGTCCTATTCATGAACCACTTAATAAAGCCAATTAGATGTTCAAACTTACTTGGTTGAATTTTTTTTAACAATATGAAATACATGTCTGTGTGAATATATATATGCACACACTAGTGGCCCAGTGCACAAAATTGGTGCACATTAAAAGGGAATTAATTAGAGGAAATCTACACTAATAAAAGAGAAACATGGTAATTAGCGTACGACCGCTACCCTTCCCATTGGCTAATCAGCATATCCTTATGCAAATTAAATGTCAGCCAAGATGGTGGCCGGCAGCCATGCACTGAAGCGAACAGGGAGGCTTGCTTGCTCCAGTGACTGCGGACTCCAATGTTCCCAGTCTGACTTGCCGGCCTCTCAGCAGCAACTCTAAGCAACTATGTTACAAATATAGAAGCTAAACAAAACCCCAGAAACCGGCTTTCAGTCAGCCGAGCTTCAGCCAGCCAGACCGCAACATTGTATCAAATACAGAAGGAAAAACAAAGGCCAGAAACCGGCTTTCAGCAGCCGAGGCCTCAGAGCTAAAGCTGGCCCAGAATTAAAAAAGAAAAAGAAAAAAAGGAGCGGTTGGGAGCTTCAGTCACCCGCCAGCCTGAAAACGGCCCTCATCCCCTCACCCAGACTGACCAGGCACCTCAGTGGGGACCCCCACCCTGATCCAGGACACCCTTTAGGGAAAACCAGCCAGCCCCAACCCATGCACCAGGCCTCTATTCTATATAGTAAAAGGGTAATATGCCTCCTGGCACCGGGATCAGCGGAGCAGCGAGGCCTCCCGGCACCGGGATCAGCGTGACAGGGGGCAGCGCCCAAACCCCCTGATCGCCCTGTGGCTCTGTGTGTGACAGGGGGTGGGGCCACAACCTCCCTATCTGCCCTGCTCTGTTCGTGACAGGGGAAGGCGCCCCAACCCCCTGATCCGCCCTACTCTGTGTGTGACAGGGGGGAGCTCCTCAACCCCCTGATGGGCCCTGCTCTGTGCGTGACAGGGGGTGGTGCCGCAACTTCCCTATTGACCCTTCCTTGACTGTGACAGAGGGCGGTGCCCCAACCCCCCAATCGGCTCTACCCTGAGCTTGACTAGGGGTGGCATCGCAACCTCCCGATCCACCCTGCTCTGTGCATGACAGGGGGCAGCGCCCCAACTCCCCAATCGGCCCTGCTCTGAGCCCAACCAGGGACTGCACCTAGGGATTGGGCCTGCCCTCTGCCACCCGGGAGCAGGCCTAAGCCAGCAGGTCATTATCTCCTGAGGGGTCCCAGACTGCAAGAGGGCACAGGACAGGCTGAGGGACCCCCTCTCCCCCACGAGTGCACAAATTTTTGTGCACTGGGCCTCTAGTATTTTAATATTGCTATTTGCCCTTTCTCTATAATGGAAGTGTCAAAGATGAAAGAAAATTAGTAAAATGTATATGAAAATCTTCCTCCTGTCAGAGTCTGGGGTGCGCCACAGGACCCAGAGTCAAGTCCCTGCCCACCCATGTGCACCTCAAAATTGCACGAGACCCAGACCCAGCTGGCCCCACCCTCATTGGGCTAGATCCAGACCTGGCCGGCCCCACCCCCATCAAGCCCCACTGGGTGGAGGGTGCAGCCTCAGGTCCCCAGCCTGGGGTGGGGACATGGCCTGAGGTCCCCCGGCCTGGAACCAGGGTGGGGGTCGCGGCCTGAGGTTCCCTGTCAAGCCCCGCTGGGCGTGGGGCACAGCCTCAGGTCCCCCACCCTGGCCTGGTGCCACGCAGCCTCAGGTCCCTACTAATCGCTCATTATGGCTCATTATGGGAACCCTGCCTCTGCTGTGGGCACAGCCATCTTGTGTTACAGGAACCCCACCTCTGCTGTAGGCACAGCCATCTTGTGACGGTATGATGGCATGAGGGTTAATTTGCATATTACCTCTTTATTATATAAGATATATGTGTGTGTGTATGTGTGTGTGTATTAAACAAAAGTGATGGGTAACTTGATCAGATAGCTTTTTGTTTAAAAAATAGAGCTGAAGGAATATTGTTGTAGACTACAAGGGGTACAGCTTTTGTAATGGAATCATGGAGTGTCACAGAATTTTAGAATTATACACTGAAAACTAGACCAAAACTCCTGTTTTTAAAACATCCTTTATTATATTGAGTTTTAAATTTCACCAAACCATTTTTCCTGGTGCTGCCATTTAAAATTACTTCTAATAAGAAATTCTTTTTATACATGGTAATTCTTCAGACATTTGAGATTAATTGTAGATAATAATAATGCAATACTGATACCATTGTAATTAGTTAGTTATTTAAAGTAGAAAAGGAGCAAAAGGGAGGCCAGACATTATAAGCATGGCCATTTGGGCAGCTTCACCAGAAAGCTGCAATTTCACATTCCCCAGAGAACCACAGGCCCATTCCCTGTAGAATTACTATGGGAAGAGGTCCAACAAAGGGAAGATAGATGCATGTGCAGTGAAGTTGGGGTGATGAGGGATGGTGCTTGTCAGTCATACCAGGGAACAGAGATCATTGACCAGATTGGGTGTGACTGCTACAAGCCTTTGATAATTTGGGAATAAATAATTCCCTAAAGGAGTCTGCTCTCTTGTTGTTCTTGGCTTGCTCTTGGCTCCCTGATTCCTTTGGTTTTGCTCTTGCTTCCTGGCATTTGCCTGTGTTCCCTCCATAGCCACATGGCCCTGTGGACCCACAAGCAATGGACTAATGGACCGCAGCAGGGAAGTACAAACTAACCTAGCCTGATACTGAATTGAACTATGCTCTAACAAGGAACAGAAACTCTGGACACGAGCTGCACTTCTTCTCTGACTGGACTAAGGGAATGGAACCTTGGAAATTCAGGAATGTAATTCCAGAGAAATAAAGCTTCCTATGCATCCCCCTATGCAAGTCTCAAAAAATTCATTTTCTTGAGATATAGCAAGATTTCCATTCCCATAAGCAATTGGTGTGGGTCAGAACCTCTCCTGGTAACAATACTCTCTTATATTTGGGTAGTGCTTTCAAGTTTTCAAATATCTCTTATTTTATTTCCAAAAATATATATGAAATTAGAAAAGTTACTCTTAGAAAAGATAATCAGATTAGGAATTTTCTTGGCAGTAAGTTAGGTGGTAGATACAAATTTCAAACATGAAATAACAAAAGGAAGAATGTTGATTCCAATGGAAGGTTGAACAACCAGGCAACCAATACTACAAGATAGAGCTGACCTCAGAATGACTCACCCAGCCTAACAACAGGACTTCTTCTCTATTTAACTATCTTGTTTATCTCTCTGTTTATCAGCTTCTTTTTTACTGTGGGTTGCTTTCCTTTCTTTGCTTTAACATCATCAGTAGTAACTTCTTGGCTGTTATCTCCAGGCTTTGGCTGTTAAAGATCATCTGGTCTCCCTCTGGTTCACAAATCCCATGCAGGGCCTCATGGACTCATCAGGATCATCTTCTTACACCTGCCAGAACAGTGTAGTTAGACACAGTGTAGCAGGTCCCATGGGAATGGTGGATAGTTTCTAGGAAAGGCTGTTGTGGAGATAGTCACACAATTGCCTATTATATCAATCAAAATTATAGATTAGAAAACTGAGACTTAGAGATACCAAGCAATTTATACAAGAGAGTACAGTATCTCTTACAATTGACAGGTCAAAAAATTCAGGTCTTCTGACACCTTTCCTTTCTTTGATTTTTAGCAGTTACCTTTTTACTAATTTGCATTACTCTCATTTTAAGCTAACTATCCTTATACAGTCATTCAATTACACTTTTCTGCAAATGTTCAATTCATGAATATTTTATTAGAATTTAGTAAAATTAATTTACAGAGCGAGGAAAAACAATCTAAATATTTCCCCTAGTGTTGTTATTCAGTTAAATTAATTAGTTATTTTGGACATCTCTGCAATATTCTAAAACTCCTCTACATTTCTCACTTGAATAGATCTGTTGGTGGGACTTAATATTATGCTAAAAATATAAATCTCTTTGGTACTTTATGTTCTAAGTTTTAACACAGTTTTTCTTTTGGTTTCTCAAAATTTCTGAACTCCTTATTCTGTCATTTACTATATGTCAGTTATATTTTTCTAAATACAAACATCTGGATATATGATCTTATGGATCTTTGTGCTGCTTCCTGGTATGGAATTCCATGTAGCCACACACATATTAAAGTTTCCTGTATAAAACTAGAATACAGACAATCAGTTTTCTTCTTATCCTCTAGCTCTAATTCTGCCCTTTGGAGCTAAGAAAAATAAGAGATTCTACTGAAAAACCTGAATCAGAAAAAGTAGGGTTTGACTCTATTTTTCAAGATTCCTTTGGTTCCTAATGAAACCATATTGCCAAGCCAGTTTGTAAAAATGAAAAATTATTAGCTCATGTAAATGTGAAGTGAAAGGGCAGAACTGACTCAGGCATGACTGGATCTATGCACTCAAGTGACAGTCTCATGGCACTGCCTCTCTAGTCATTTGATCTACTTCTTTGACTTAATTCTTAGGAAGGTATTCCCATACTGCAGGGCTTTAGGAGCCCCTAGTGGACATCCTCTGCATTTTTCACCATCTAAAACTAAGAGAAAATCCAGGGGCATCTAAAAAGCATTTACAGAGAAAATCTCAAGGTTTTGTGTTGAGAAAGACAAAGTCTATTTCTTAAAAAGAACGTGACACTGAGTTACAAGAATGCTTTGAAAGGGCACCCAGCTTGTGCATAGGAGAGCAGAACTCAGCCTTCACATGTATACCTCATTTCAGTTTAACGTGCATAACCCACATCAAAAATTTTACAAGAAAAATTTCTAATCTTTATATTCTTTGGAGGATACATATATGTTTGTAAAAAATAACTTATTTATACATATAATGGTAAATAAAAAAATCTTATCAATTTTAGTCATTTGGATTTTGTTTAAATTTCTATGTATTGACCACAAATAATAATTAATATACTTGGGTTTTATTAGAAGATAGATCTTGCTTCTGTAATATTTTAAAATATCTGTTCACACTCAGTTAATATTTGCAAAAATAAGAATTAAAAACCTAGGTATTTAATTTAGCTCTGTAATAGTTAACCTTCAAAATACAACTATAATAGAACCAAGAGTATCAGTTAAGATTCTGCTAATTTCAAATGTTAAAAATAGAACTAGAACAAGCTTAAATAAAATAGGAACTTAAAGAATGGCTTCTATCTAAGCTGTCTCCCAGATTGGGAAGATAACAAAAACAAAAAACAAAAAACAGCTTTGCCTCACAATTAACTGTAATCAGGAACCTATCTATCCATTTCTCCCTCCCTCCCTCCCTCCCTTCTTTTTTATCTCTCTCTCTCTCTCTCTCTCTCTCTCTCTCTCTCCCTCCCTCCCCTCACTCCTCTCATCCCCCAGTTCAGCCTTCTGCACCTCTACATTCTAAACCAAACATAATTACTGATAACTCCATAAACTTTATAGCTTCAGTTGTAGACAGAGATTGGTCCTCTTTTCCACTTTTATAATCTTTAGGGAAATACTTTTGGATTAACTTGGATCAAGGACCCATCTTGGTGACCAGAGTTGGAATGTTGAAAGAACTTTGTCCCAGCTTTTGTTAGATGCTTATGCCAATTGGGTTAGATGCATGGTTTAGTCAGCAGCTGGTACTATGTCACGCTAAAATGTTGTTCCCACAGTTACTATGTGTATGGGAAACAGGCTCTCTTTCAGAAATGGGTTTATATAATAAACAATATGTTAATTGATTTTCTTTATCAATTTTAGGATATCAGCTCAACTCCTCATTGAAAAGGTAACATATGTATCCTAGCTACAACTGGATTTTATACTTCAGCATTCTTGCTAGAGATGTCATATACAAAGTGGACTTGTCCTTTTCAATGTCATTTGCATATACTTTTAATGATCAATTCTCTTACTAATTTTGTTTCTGTTAGTCCCATAAAAACCCTTAAATGTTAAAGGCATTGAAAATGAATATTTTTAACTTGACTAAAGGGATAACAGTAATCATAGAATTAAACACATATGCATGATATATCACAAAAAGACACATATTTTGGAAATTAGTCCTGTTAAATATTTGCTCTGTGAAGGGCATGCTTGAGATTTTAATGACAGACTTGTACACATGTTTTGTGCTTTATATTTCTCAAATGACTGTTTTATTATTCTATGAGATTTCTGAAATTTCTATAATAAAAACTGTAACTAATCTTTATAATATAAAGACATAGTTGATTTTAGAAACCAGTTGAAATCATTTCTCAGATTACACTTTTCCAGAACATTCAGTATACCAAAGAGACACTACTAGGAGATAGTGGGACACCATCTTGATATAAGTAGGTTATCCCAAAGAAAAAAGTTGAATTTTAGAAAAAATACAATTCATTTTTTCATGCATTGTTTCATAAAAGCACAAATATATCTCAGTAGCTTATTAAACAGAAAATCATTTCAATATGTGGATTAGACAGAATAGGTAAGAAACTGTGAATTCAGGCCAGTCATAAAAATTTACTAAAGTTTGCCATCTAGAGGTCTACAGGGGTATATTTTGGAAAGTATTTTCAGATGCATTTTCTATAATCTAAAGTCCTAATATTTGATATGTTTGATGTATTAGATAAAATAAATACTAAGGTAACGGGAGAACACTTTATTGATTACTGTATCTATACAGAATACTAGTATTTTAAATTTGGACTTTTAATCTTAAATGAAAGCAAATATGCATCTATTTTTACTTATACAATCATTTTGATAGTTACATTATAAGAAACCTTTTTGGCAAGCCCACTTACCAATTGCTTCACATTACATGAGATAAAAAAAAAAGAATATATTACACATTGGTAAATGTATCATGGTGCATGTGATAATTAACATTTTCTTGATTAGCAAGACTGCCTATTTTAGGATTATTTGTATTCCTGGTGAGTACTGCTGTTTGATGGATAAAAAAAGAAAGTTGTTCATGTCAAATAACTATAGTAATGTGGAAAGCAAAATTCCTGATAATATAAGAAAAGGGCATCACTCTAAAACTTTGTTCTGAGGCCTGATACTACATCCTTAAGTGTGTGCACACACGCGTAATCAATGTGAATTTGTGAATTATGGTACTTTAAGAAGTAATTGTAATGCATAGATCATTGCTGAAATAGATTACCCAGTGGAGGCATTTATCAAGACTGCAATTGTGTTTTCATGAATGTTTTACAGTTGTCAGCTTATCAATGCTAAAACAGAGAATAATGAGCTTTAAAATGTAGGTTATAGGGACACAATAGAACCTACTTCTAATGAAAACTTTACAATCAACTGAGTTGAAGGTTAGGAACGTTGAATTCTCACAGTGTCACAGGGTGCTGGTTTTGGTGGTAAGAGAGACAAGATGTTACTGTTGCTGCCACTATTAATGCTTTACTTTGTCAGGAGAAAGTAGTGAGCATTCCATGTGATCCAGATAAACATGTTCAATTTTTAACAGCCATGGGGAAAATACTGAAAGGGCTCTGATTAACATTTTTTAAAAAAATTTTTATTGAGAGGGCGAGGGAGAGGGAGAGGGGGAGAGGAGGAGAGAGAGAGAGAGAGAGAGAGAGAAGAGAGAGAGACATGGCTGAAACATAAATTGACTGCCTCCTGTATGTCCCCTGCTGGGGATTGAGCCCACAACTGGGGCATGTGTCCTGACCAGGAATCTAACTGGCAACCTTTTGGTGCACGAGATGATGCCCAACCAACTGAGCCACACTGGCCAGGGCCTATCATTAAATTTTAAAAAATTATTTCTGTACCATACCAATAGTAGATCATTTTATTTTATTTTCTATTTTAAGAGACCATTTAGTTTAAGATGTATCTTGGAATTAAAATCAACATTTAGGGGAAGAGTATCACCTCACTAACTTTCACATTTACATTTGATTTCAGGATGTTAAGATGCAGTGTGATGTCAGACTTCCTACATGGAGACAAAAGTGTTTCTTAGAAATGAGAAATTGCTGTAATAAAAATGGCTTTATCTAGTATAAGAAATATGCACCTCTGTAATTAGGTATCTCATGTTATGGTGTAATTACTCCATGTCCTTACATTGACCTCCAGGAAAAGAGTGTCAAAATATTACATTACTAGTGGCCTGGTGCATGAAATTCATGCATAGATGGGGGGTTCCCTCAGCCCAGCCTGTACCCTCTCTAATCTGGGACCCCCTGTGGGATCAGGCCTAAACGGGCAGTCAGACATCCCGCTCGCAATTTGGGACCACTGCCTCCTAACTGCTCACCTGCCTGCCTGCCTGATCATCCCCAACTGCTCTCCCCTGCCAGCCTGGTTGCCCCCAACTGCTCTACCCTGCTGGCCTGATTTTGTCCCCAACTTCCCTCCCCTGCTGGCCTGATCATCCCTAACTGCCCTCCTCTGCTGGCTAATTTGGTTCTGATTGGTTGGTTTCTATGCCAGTCAGCGTCAAAAACTCTGCCTCCTAGGCAGCCATTGGCTCCTCACACTTCACCCAGATTTGGTTCTGATTAGTCGGTTTCTATGCCAGTCAGCATCTTTGGGCCTATCAATGGGGCCTGATCAGAAAGGCAGGGCTGATCAGTAGCCCTGGTGGAGGCCTGGAGAGAAATGGAGGTGCAGCTGCTGGCCCCAAGGGGAGAGAAAGAGAGAGGCAAATGCTGATCAACAGCTGCCACACAGGCTATGGATCAGACCCTGCTTCTCTCTTCAGGCTTCTCTCTGGGCCTGATTTGCAGCCCCCTCAGCAGTTAGTGCTGGGCCACCAGGCCTGCAGCCGCAGCAGTCAGTGATAGGTCACCACGGCAACCCAGCGCTTACTGCAGGACTGACTTCCGGTTGGTCAAGTCTCCGGTTGTGAGGGACCCAGAGTTTTTGTTAGGATACTTTTAGCATTTGTCTTTTTAATAGTCTAGGTCCTATGAAATGCAGTGCATTGTGCTGATAAAATATCCAAGACAATTTCCGGAAAAAAAGGTTATGCCAGTAGCAGTGATTTGCTTTTGCCTCATTTGAGGACTTTTATATCTTGAAATTGACTTAAAAGCAATAGTAAGGTTGAACAGATAGCTCAGTCTCTGTGCTCATCAGTGTATGGACACCATGTGAACCGTGGCTGTGTTCACAGCCCACTAAAGACAGCAAACATTTTATGTTAACAGAACCAAGTCTGATGATGAGAAAAGCTGTCTTGGAGTGTTTCCTGAACCTAAAGCAACCCTTCTTACTATGGTCAAAGTATGCTGTTCATCATAGCAGGAATTCCTATCTACTGGTAAGTTGATAAGCTTAATGCCATATGGGATTTTCCTGACCCCAAGAGCCATCTTCTCATTGTGATTGTAATTGTGTGTGTGTGTATTTGTTGGTGAGGATACTGTGCTGCTTTATCTTCAAAATAGCTTTGTATATATTTCGGTAGTCATTATCTTCAAATTGTTGCCTTATCAAGGGAAGGTAATTCATTTTCTTTTAAAAATGGAATCCACTAATATAAGTCTCATACATTTAGGATCTTATAAGTCTCATACATTTAACTTCTTTAAAGATGCTAACTTGGCATTATGGTTAATCTTATGACTGTGTAATTAGACCACTTATGTTTATATATCCCAGTTTCTGCCTAGCTCTGTAACCTTGGAAAAATTACTTAAAATTTTTCTGTGGCACAATTATCTATGATTCAAATAGGGAAAATAATTGTACATACCCTTATTGTGAGGAAATAGTAACTGAAACAAAAGAGGTAAGTATTCACTATTAGTATGATATTTAATCACCAGTCAATAGCCTTGAGAGCTGCTTGCTTATCAAGTTTATTTCTCCATGTCAACACAATCTCGATTACTCTTTCTGACAAGAGACTCTTAGGTAAAAATCAACACCTGGATTTTACAAGAAGGTTTTGAGGTTATTAAGTGTAAGAGGCAAACTTAGTTTCAATTTGACAGAATTCTGCAATAATTTTAAAGATACATGATTTTTTAAAGAACTAAATATAGCACACTCTACAATATAGCACATAATATTGAAGAATAATGGAAGGCAGTGTTGTTATTAGAATGAGTGTTGGTATCATACCTGAGTTACAATTACAGGTCTGTCACTTGGTCAGCATCTTTAGGTCTTATATTCCTCATCTATAATTTAGAATAATAATGCTTTAGGGTTGTTGTGAGTCTTAACCAAGATAATACAATTAAATCATAAGTAAGAGCTGATAAGTAGTAATTTTCTGTTTTGTGTTTGTTTTAATAAGGAGAAAAGGCAACAGGGCTGGAGCTGGCGAGATGTGCACATATTGCCCTTACTTTCCCTTAACAATTCTGATTGTTTTTCTCTGTTTGTATGAACTATACCCTGTGGCCCTCCTTACTTACCACTTCTACTAAATTCTTCTTTTGCTTCATGTTTGTTTCCTCTTCACTTCCCCTTTTTTCTTACTGTTATTTTCCACTAAGCCCAAAGTAGCATTTTGATGAAAATATTTTTCTAAGTTTGCTAAAAATGATTCATGTTGAAAATTGTCTATGATGTAGGCTATAACATGGCTAGCATGCATGGTTTTGAATAAAGAAAATATAAACATTAAATATATATATATATATATATATATATATATATATATATATTTATCACCAATTGATATTCTTTAAGCCAGAGATTGGCAAAAATTTCTGCCAAGGGTCAGGTAGTAAATATTTTATACTTTGTGGACCATATGGTCTTTGTTGTAATTATTTAACTCTGTCATTATAGTGGAGAATCTGCCTTAGACAATACAAAAAAAAATGAGCATGGTTGTGTTCCCATAAAACTTTATTAACAAACACTGAAATTTAAATTTAATATAATTTTTATAAATCATGAAAAATAATTAAATAAAAATTTCAACTCTTTAAAAATGTAGAATTACCATTAGGCCATAAGGCATACACATACAGATGATAAGCCGCATTAGGTCCATGGGTCATAGATGGGAGTCCCCTGCTTTAAGCTATGAGATTTATGCTGATATTAAGGAATTGTACATTCAAAGCCTCAGTTAATTAAAAACACATTAGGAGAAAGTATATTAGATTGAGTGAGAACAAATTATAGAAGACATGGAATAACAAGAGGCATTGAGATAAATGATGTTTTCAATAGGTTGCTTTATTTACTCTAAGCAGGAGAATTAAGTGGTTCAAACAATGTTTTAGGAAGATTCATCTGGAAG
Organism: Myotis lucifugus; assembly: GCF_000147115.1. NCBI lineage: Eukaryota > Metazoa > Chordata > Mammalia > Chiroptera > Vespertilionidae > Myotis > Myotis lucifugus. The sequence goes on along the minus strand of NW_005871190.1, from coordinate 1,968,877 downwards.
TGCTGTGCAGTGTGGACAGCAAAAACAACTACACCTCAAGAATTAAAGTGAATTCTAAGCACACTTTTGTCCTAGTCAGGTGTCAGCTTGAGCTAGCCTTCACATGCGTAGTGGCTCTGAGAATTGTAAAGGAGCCAAAAGAGAATCAACAAAACTTGATGAACAGTAGGGATTCTAGCTTTTCTGAAGAGATTCACAAGAGAAAGCCTTCTAAGGTTTCTTTGTTTCCATCTTTGTTTCTTCTTAGTTTAAAATGTTGTTTTATTTTTTATGTTGTAGTCAGGTAAGTCAGTATGTTTGCTAATGAGTAGGGACTAAAAGGAACAAGTTAGTGGCCTAGGTGTGAGTAAAATAAGAAAAGGTTCACATACAAATCCTACAGCTAACAACTGAAGTCATGGTAGTTAATAAAGCATGGAGTATGTAAACACACTTGTTTTTCTTTGTTCTATTAGTAGATAATGAGGGAAAAATGGCTTTGTTCAGAACCCATTTTCTGGACATTTTTACAACACTCCATTCAAGGATGTTCATTCTAAGTAAAAACATTTATGTTACCTGAATCACTGAGGATTAAATAACTCAAGATTTTCTCTAGAAACTCAATTTTTAAACTATCATGTCTCATTTCTTTCCAAGGAAATACTACCCTACTCATGGCTGTCCTAAGTGAACTTTTTATCCATTGTAATTATGTAATTTGACTCTTGGAAAAATCTTGTGCGTTTAAGAATTGAGTAATAAATAGGACCCTAGAGCTATATAGTTCTAATTTATTTTATCCAAAAAAACCATACCACCACTGTTCTTTTAAATAAAGTATTCCCCTAAGCACAGACTGAGTTTAAATAACACATTTGGTGATTTCCCTGAAATTGGGTGGTGCTATGTGACAAGTTAAATGTACTAGTTTTTATAGGGTAGTTGACAAATGTCCATGTGTGAAGTTGCTTTGGTCCTTGTAGTTTGTCTTTTTGTACTTTGAATGACAACCTCCCACTTCCTTTTGTAAACTGAGAAGCAAAAGCAACTTTCTCTATTTTGAGTAGCAAATGATATCCATATATAAAAGCATGCTGTATGTACATGTCTTTGGGACTGTGGTTTGTGGCTGGCAAAACAAAAAGCTTTCTATCACAAACAAATAGGTTGATTAATTTAAAAAATTGATTTCATGCAGAATCACAAAATAATCTATTATATGAATACTTTAAAGATTTCCACTAATCTAAATTCTATAAATGTATGCTCATTTTTTAATGTAAGACCAAAGTCGTTTTTTCCTCATTTGTTTTTTAAAATAGGCCCAGTTCATTGTCTTTCTGGCAAAAATTATACATATAATATATCTTGTATGAAACCCTGTTGTTTTATTTTTTTTAAGTGAAGCAGAAACTTAAAGATCATTCTGAAGTTAACTAACCCAGGTATAGAAGCCTTTATGTTTAATATTTCCCCTTACATTGTTTGAAGTTGTGTCTCCTGAAGCTAGTTCAGCCGTATTGTCAACTTAACTTTTATTGAGACTTAACAAATTATTCAATTTAGGTCCCACAGAAATAACAGAATCAAGGAAAACATTTACAATCATATTTTATCAGTTTAAGCAATATATATAGTCAAACTACATAATTGCAATGATAATCATAACTTATATAATCAAACTGTACTTGGTAACAGCAAAAGCATAAAAATTAAGTAGTGAAAGGAAAAGGATAAGAACATATATGACAGCCTATTTTTGAGCATTCAGCATGCTATAGATATTATTTATGATGTCATAGAGCAAACTAAGAATGTTGGTTAATATGACGAGGTATTTAAGTGATAGTTATATGGAAAATGTATTGGATTTTAAAGTCACTCTATTTAAATTTTTTGACAACTTTTGAGATGTCTAGAAAGTATTAATAACTTTTCAGCTCTTGAGAGCAAGGGGTGAATCTTTATGACCAGAGTCTACCACAGTGCCTGAATTATTATGTGAATTATTAAATTAATGAATGGTTTAATAAATATATAATCTAAAGGGAATAAAGGATAATATTCTGTCCTTTACATGGTTTCACAGGACATGCCTCTAGATTGCGTAAATTTAATTCCCCCCAAAAAAATTTTTTCCCCTTTTTTTTTCTTCCTAGGGGCCCCGGTGGAAAAAAAATTTGTGCACTGGGGGGGGGGGGGGAGGAGAAGAGGGGTCCCCCAGCCCGGCCTGTGCCCTCTCACAGTCTGGGACCCCTCGGGAGATAACGACCTGCGGGCTTAGGCCTGCTCCCAGGTGGCAGAGGGCAGGCCCAATCCCTAAGTGCAGCCCCTGGTCAGGCTCAGAGCAGGGCCGATTAGGGAGTTGGGGCGCCGCCCCCTGTCATGCACAGAGCAGGGCAGATCGGGAGGTTGCGATGCCACCCTCAGTCATGCTCAGGGTAGGGCCGATTGGGGGGTTGGGGCACCGCCCCCTGTCACACTCAAGGCAGGGTCGATGGGGAGGTTGCGGCGCCACCCCCTGTCACACACAGAGCAGGGCCGATCAGGGGGGTTGGGGCTCTGTACCCTGTCACACACAGAGCAGGGCCCATCACGGGGTTGAGGAGCTTCCCCCTGTCATGCACAGAGCAGGGCCGATCAGGGGGTTGAGGAGCTTCCCCCTGTCATGCACAGAGCAGGGCCGATCAGGGGGTTGAGGAGCTTTCCCCTGTCATGCACAGAGCAGGGCCGATCAGGGGGTTGAGGAGCTTTCCCCTGTCATGCACAGAGCAGGGCCGATCAGGGGGTTGAGGAGCTTCCCCCTGTCACTCACAGAGTAGGGCCCATAGGGGAGTTGGGGCACTGCCCCCTGTCACACACAGAGCAGGGCAGATCAGGGGGTTGGGGCACTGCACCCTGTCACACTCAGGGCAGGGCCAATGGGGAGGTTATGGCTCTACCCTGTCACACACAGAGCAAGGCCCATGGAGGGGGGTTGGGGCGCCACCCTCTATCACCCACAGTGCAGGGCCGAGCACGGGGTTGGGGCGCCGCCACTGTCACACTCAGGCAGGGCCGATGGAGAGGTTATGGCTCTACACCTGTCACACACAGAGCCGCAGGACGATCAGGGGATTGGGGAG
>NW_005871190.1:1964182-1965227 GCF_000147115.1 Myotis lucifugus | reverse complement strand
TTTTTATCCTGGCCCAGCTTTAGCTCTGGAGCACTTCACCGCTGAAAGCAGGTTTCTGCCTTTTGTTTCCTTTCTGTATTTGATACAATGTGCGGTCAGGCTGCTGAAACCCGGCTACCTGAAAGCCGTTTCTGGGGTTTTTTTAGTTTCTATATTGGCAAAATATTGCTAAAATTCCAGCTGAGAGCCCGGCAATTAAGGTGGGGACCCCGGAATCCGCCCTCCCTGGGAGAAACCAACCCCCCCTTTTTCCTTTCAAGGCAAGGCCGCCGGGCCCCCATCTTTGGGTTGAAAATTTAATTTCAAATAAGAATTTCCCGTTTTACCAAAGGGAAAGGTGGGGGTCCTACCCCAAATTTCCAATTTTTTCTTTTTTTAGGGAAGCCAAAAGGCCTTGGGGTTTAAAAATTTTAGCCCCTGGGGGGGGGGGGGGGGTTCCCCCCAAACCCAAACCGGAACCCCCCTCCAAATTGGGGCCCCCGGGGGGGGTTCCCCCCCCCGGTTTAGGCCCGATCCCATGGATTGGGCCTAAACCGGCAGTCGGACATCCCTCTCACAATCTGAGACTGCTGGCTACCAATCACTTGCCTGCCTGCCTGCCTGATTGCCCCTAACTGCTTCTGCCTGCCAGCCTAATCACCCCCCTTTACCACTCCCCTGCCAGCCTGATTGATGCCTAACTGCTCCCCTGCTGGCCTGTTTGCCCCCCAACTGCCCTCCCCCTGCTGGCCCCGGTGGCCCCCAACTGCCCTCCCCTGCCCAGCCTGGTCCCCTAACTGCCCTCTCCTGCTGGCCCCAGTCATCCCCTAACTGCCCCTCTCCTACTGGCCTGATTGCCCCACAACTGCCCTCCCCCTGCCCAGCCATCTTGTGCTGGCCATCTTGTGGACCACATGGGGGCAGCCATCTTTGTGCGAGGGCATGATGGGTCAATTTGTATATTACCTCTTTATTAATATAGGATGGGAAATGTTTTACTTTTGCCTCCATTATATAAATAACTAGTAGCCTTGCCACAATCATCCCGTGCACCAGTAGCTCTCTG
>NW_005871190.1:1956202-1964082 GCF_000147115.1 Myotis lucifugus | reverse complement strand
CCGCCCCGGGAATGGGGGACTCCGGCTAAGCTGAGAGGACTGTGCTCTGCCATCTTGTGGCTATGGGCGCCGCAATCTTTGTGATGGAGTGATAGTTAATTTGTATATTACCCTTTTATTAGATAGGATACTAGAGGCCCACTGCATGAATTCATACACATTGAAAGGAAATTAGTTAGAAGAAATATTTTAATATGGATTTTTTAATACCCCATTTGCCCTTTCTCTATAATAGAATTGTTAACCAAATTCACAATCGACAATGACAGATGGAAACAAACACATGAGTACGATTGACGCCTGTGAGAGCTTTATATGTATCGCGCATGAGCAAGTCAACTTAGCCTTTTATATATATAGATAAACGTGCTTAATTAGACCTGCTTTCTGATGTAGCTAAACTTTTTCAGCCCAGTGAAGCACCCCAACTTCTCTTTCAGGTAATTGTCAGCAACACAGCAGTAAATATCAACACAAAGCAGATTTTTATTGTAGATCACTCAGGGAGAACAAAGGGTAAAATATTTAACTGCAGCAGTGTTTGACTATATTCTGCAGTAAGAAAACCTGAAGTCATTTTCAAGGTCCACCATTTCTTACTTCTTTTCAGTTGGGTCAAGTTTCTAAACTTTCTAAATCTCTGTTTTCTGGCTAATGAAAAGGAAATGGGATTCTACTGATTCTCCTATCTACCTACTCCAGGACTTCTGTGAGGATAAAATGAGATGAGGCACATGAAAACACTTCACAAACATTTGGTTAAACTGTAAAATATTTGCAGCTGGCTATAAAGCAAGTCAGGTTCCTGGGATGAAGAAACTCCAAAGAGTCTAGTCCAGGGGTGGGCAAACTTTTTGACTTGAGGGCCACAATGGGTTCTTAAACTGGACTGGAGGGCCGGAACAAAAGCATGGATGGAGTGTTTGTGTGAACTAATATAAATTCAAAGTAAACATCATTACATAAAAGGGTACGGTCTTTTTTTTTTTTTTAGTTTTATTCATTTCAAACGGGCCGGATCCAGCCCGCGGGCCATAGTTTGCCCATGGCTGGGCTAGTCGCTAGGGAGAGGAAGCCTGGTGGTGGGGCCTGTGCCCCACTTGGGGGAAGCTGAGTGTTGCTTTGTGGGCACCAGGTCCATACTGCCCCTTATTGTTAAATGGTCTGTCACTAGGGAGAGGAAGCCAGGTGTTGCTATGTGATGTCATTACCTGGAGCCCATAGTGACTGTTTCCAGACTGGGCTGGGCTGTGGGTCACATTTTGCACCATGGGATCTTGGCAGCCTTAGCTGTGATTTTGTGGGCTGTTGCTCTGGGGTGGTATCGGGGCCTGTGTCCCACTTTGGGGAAGCCGAGAGTTGCTTTGTCAGCACCAGGTCCACAATGCCGTTTCTTTGTAAATGGCCGGTCCGCATCATGGCAGCTCCTGTGTTGAGCATCTGCCCCCTGGTGGTCAGTGTGTGTCATTGCTACCAGTCGGATGGTAGGAGGGACAGTTAGCATATTAGCCTTTTATATATATAGATAGGTAGAAAATCCATACTCAGTATAAATTTATTCTGTCTTCAATTAGCTCAGGTAACCAGGTCCTACAATTTCTCATTTGATTTCCACTCTCAACAGAATTTAAATAATTCAAAGATTAAGAGTGATAGTGATCTAAATACCTAATTATATAGTTTTTGCAATTTAAATCAACCAGATTCTCTGGATAGCTGTTCATCTATTTTCATTTCTTATTTCTTACACTCCTATCCTTGCAACCTATATACAGTTTCCAAAATGCAAAACATTTAGGCTACCTGTAGACAAAATTACCTCTGGGTCATCTGATTCTCCAACTGTATTTTACAAGTACCTTTACTTTGCATCCTAAAAATAGTAAAATAGTAAACTCTGATTCCAAAATGGCATGCAGGCTTCTTATTTTTGCATCAATAATAATTTCCCACTGTAGTTTAATTGTGATGGTGTAAATTTTCTGACTTTTAGAAATGTTAATAATGATAGGCTTTTAAAAAATTCATATCATAAAATAATAAGTGCAAAGTCTGTATATAATGCACTTTTGAATGATGTCACTATGTGAAATAGCTTTGAATAAACTCTTTCACCCCTCATAAAGCTATTACTTTTATATAGACTCTGATATATCATATTATTTTTTATAGACTCTGCTCTGTGCTATGATGTTCATAGGTATGAGTGTACTCAGCATGGGAAGAAAAATTCCTTTAATAAAATGATTCCCATTTTTCCCCAAAATAATTTTTTATGGTACCCAGTGACTACAGAAGTCAGGAGTCGAATAACCCTTTCTCTGTTTTCCTTGATCTCTTACCTTTCTTTTTGACTATTTTGTTCTCTATGGAATCCCCAGATGATAAGCACTCCTAAACATTTTACAAATTATTTTCAATTTTCTGCATTCACATTTTCTTCCTGCCCCACAAATAGAGTTATTCCTTGAGTTTCCTTTATTAGAGCAGTACTCATCTTTTTTACACAGAATTACCACTATGTGGACAACTCTCAAATCTCTTTCTGAAGTCCTGGCTTCCTTTTTAAATCTAATCCTACATATGCAAACATTGGCCAATGCCTTCACTTGAATATTCAGTTGTCAAAAACTAAAGTCACCAATCTCCTCCTCAAACAACCTAAACCACCTCTTTCTTCAGGGACTCCTTGCACCCAGTCATTTTACTTATATTCTAGAGGTCAACGTGACAGTTCATTTTCATTTACTTCCCACATTCTAGAGTTAACATTTTGGGTGTTGTCAGAAGCAAGAACTGTACCAGGTATTAGTCCAATGAGATCAGAACAGATCATTTTTTAGCATCCTGTAATTTTCTGAGTACAGGTCCTTTATCTCCTTGGTTAAATTTATTCTTAGGTATCTTAATATTTTTGTTGCAATGGTAAATGGGATTTTTTTAGTTTCTCTCTCTGTGAGTTTATTATTGCTGTATAAAAAAGCCATAGATTTCTGGGTGTTAATTTTGTATCCTGCTACATTGCTGAATTCATTTATTAATTCTAGTAGTTTTTTTATAGAATCTTTAGAGTTTTCTATGTACAATATCATGTCATCTATGAATAATGAAAGTTTTACTTCTTCTTTTCCAATTTGGATGCCTTTTATTTCTTCCTCTTGTCTGAACACAATGGCTAGTACTTCCAGTACTATGTTGAACAGGAGTGGTAAAAGTGGGCATCCCTGTCTTCTTCCTGTTCTTAGGAGAAATGTTTTTAGTTTTTGCCCATTGAGTATGATTTTGGCTGTAGGATTGTCCTATAAGGCTTTTATTATGTTGAGGTATGATCCTTCTGTCCCACCTTGCTGAGAGTTTTCATTAAGAAAGGGTGTTGGATTTTGCCAAATGCTTTTTCTGTATCAATTGATATGATTATATGGTTTTTATCTCTAAATTTGTTTATGTAGTGTATCACGATTATTGATTTGCAGATATTGTACCATCCTTGCATCCCCGGAATAAACCCACTTGGTCATGGTGTATTGTCTTTCTAATGTATTGCTGGATTCGATTTGCTAGAATTTTATTGAGGATTTTGGCATCCCTATGTTCATGAGGGATATTGGCCTGTAATTCTCTTTCTTTGTATTGTCTTTATCTGGTTTTGGGATTAGGGTAATGCTGGCTTCATAGAAAGAGCTTGAAAGTGTTCCTTCCTCTTGAATTTTTTGGAATAGTCTGAGGAAGATAGATTTTATTTCTTCTTTGAATGCTTTATAAAACTCACCTGTGAAGCCATCTGGTCCAGGGCTTTTGTTTGTTGGATGATTTTTGATTACTGCTTCAATTTCCTCCATAGTTATCTACCTATTCAGATTTTTTGATTCTTCCTGATTGAGATTTGGAAGGTCATATTTTTCTAGGAATATGTACATTTCTTCTTGGTTGACCAGTTTGTTGAATAGAGTTGTTCATAGTATTTTTTTTATTTTATTTTTTTTACAATTCTTCGTCTTTCTGTGGGGTCTGTTATTTTGCCTCTTTCATTTCTAATTTTATTTATATGGGTCCTCTCTCTTTGCTTCTTGGTGAGCCTGGCTAGAGGTTCATCAATCTTGTTTATCCTTTCAAAGAACCAGCTCTTAGTTTCATTGATCTTTTGTAATGGTTTTTTTTGTCTCTATGTCATTTATTTCTGCTCTGATCTTTATTATTTCCTTCCTTCTGCTCACTCTGGGATTTTCTTGTTGCTCTCTTTCTAATTCTTCAAGTTGCAGAGTTAGATGGTTTATTACCAGTTTTTCTTGTTGTTTTATTTTTTATTTGTTTATTTATTTATTTTGAGGTAAGTCTGCAATGCTATGAAGTTTCCTCTCAGGGCTGCTTTCACTGTGTCCCATAGATTTGGGATCATTGTGTTTTCATTGGCATTTGTTTCCAGGATGTTTTTTGTTTCTTCTTTGATCTCTTTGGTAACCCACTCATTGTTTAATAGCATGCTATTCAGCCTCCAGATGCTTGAATTTTTGTGATTGATTTTACTGTAGTTGATTTCTAATATTATGCCATTGTGATCTGAGAAGATGCTTGATATGATTTCAGTCTACTTGAATTTGAAGAAACTTTGCCTGTGTCCCAATATGTAGTCTATCTTTGAAATTGTCCCATGTGCACTTGAGAAGAATATATATTCTACAGCTTTGGGGTGGAATGTTCTTAAGATGTCAATTAATTCCATGTAATCTAGTGAGTCATTTAGAATTGTGTTTCTTTGCTGATTTTTTGTCTAGAAGATTTATCCATTGATGTTAATGGGGTATTAAATTATCCTACTATAATTGTATTGCATTCAATCTCTTTCCAGTATCTTCTAGAAGTTTTTTTTTAATGTATTTGGTTGCTACAAACAAGTACCTATCAATAATAACTTTAAAGGTCAATGTCCTAAATGCTCCAAAAGCCTCTCAGGGCTGCTTTCACTGTGTCCCATAGATTTGGGATCATTGTGTTTTCATGGTCATTTGTTTCCAGGATGTTTTTTGTTTCTTCTTTGATCTCTTTGGTAACCCACTCATTGTTTAATAGCATGCTATTCAGCCTCCAGATGCTTGAATTTTTGTGATTGATTTTACTGTAGTTGATTTCTAATATTATGCCATTGTGATCTGAGAAGATGCTTGATATGATTTCAGTCTACTTGCTTTGCATCACTTTGTATACTTCATTCCATTTACTTCTGGTCTGATGTTTTTCTGTTGAGAAATCATTTGATACTCTGATTGGAGATCCTTTATAGGTAACTCTGTTTCTCTCTTGCAGGCTTTAAGATTATCTCTTTGTCATTAATGTTTGCCATTGTAATTACAACATGTGTTGGTGTTGGTCTTTTGGGGTTCATCTTGTTTGGGATTCTCTGTGCTTGTGTGACTTTTTTCTTCCCCATATCAGGGAAATTTTCTGTTATTATTTCTTTAAATAGGTTCTCTAAACCTTGCTGCTCTTCTTGTCCTTCTTGAACCCCTATTATATGTATGTCACTTCATTTCATGTTGTCCCAAAGCTCCCTTAGGCTCTCTCCTGCTTTTTATTTTTTTTCTCTAATTGCTGTTCAGATTGGGCTTGTTTCTCTACCTTATCTTCTAACTCACTAATTTGGTCCTCCACTTCTCCTAGTCTACTGTTGAAACCTTCCATCATGTTTTTGATTGTAGCTCTATCACTTTTGAGTTCCTCCTTATTCTTACATAGGTTGTTGAAATCTCATCCATTTGGTTTATGACCATTACTCTGAATTCTTTTTTCTAACATATGGCTTGCCTCTGTTTCATTTAGTTCCTTTCTTGGCGATTCCTCCTTCTCTTCCCTTTGGGGATTGTTTCATTGTCTCCCCATTTTTGCTATCACCAGAAGGTCCAAGTGCTGTGTTGCTGAGGCCTGAACTGCATGTGGCAGGAGTACCATGCAACCCAAGCATCATTGAAGAGCTCAGGGACTGAGATGCATGGCTGCCATGGTTTTGTGGGAGTCGTGTGTGCCAAGAATCAGAGTCCCCATGTGCATGCACCAAGAACCAGAGTCACTTGTACTCGGTGCGGCCTCGTGCGCACACTGAGAAACAGAATCCCCATGTGCGTGTGCCAAAAATCAGAGTCACTAGCACTTGATGCGGCCCCAGGCATGCGCCAAGTATCAGAGTTCCTGTGCACATGTGGCGAGAATCAGAGTCACTGGTGCTTGGTGCAGCCTTGTGTGCACACTGAGAATTAGAGTCCCCACACGCATGTGCCAAGAATCAGACTCACGGGCGCTGGATGCGGCTGCCATGGATCAGCGGGGGGACTCCGCACCAAGAATCAGAGTTCCTGTAAGCATGTGCAATAAGAATCAGTGTCACAGGTCTGCTAGGGGCCCAGGTTGCATGGCCACCTTGTGTTGGCAGAAGGCCCACTCGAGGGCATGGGTTGTGCAGACCCTATGCTGCTGTGATTCACAGGAATCTGCGGCCAGTATGTCTGGAGTCTCAGTGTTCATGGGTCTGCAGCTGTGGTAGCAGGTCTTTGTCCAGAGTGGTTGTAGGGTCCCGCTTTGTGTCTGAGGCCAGTGTGGGTGGTGGTGAGGCAGGGTTCAGAGTCACAGCAGTTCTTCCCTTCAAGATGGTGTGGTTTCCATGCCAGCACTGGCCTCTTGGGAGTGTTTGCAGTGGCAGTGGGGTCTCGCAGTCTAAGATTGCCTGGTCCGCCAGCCCTGGAAAGTCCTGCAGGATATAACTGTCCTGAACACACACACACACACACACACACACACACACACACACACACATATCCACACACACTCCCCTTTCACTCACTCACTCTCTCAAACTCTCTCCCTTCCTGCCATCCTGCTGTTGCCATCTTCCACCTCTCAGCAATCCAAGACCAGATCTTGACTCAGCTACCTCAGTACTTGAGTTCTGGCCAGGAAAGTACTCAGAGTCAAGACTCAAACTATAAGAGAAAGTTTATTTCAAAAGTCACAGAGGTAGAAGTGAATCATAGAAGAAATGGGCTCAGGAAACAAGTTACAGAGGCAAAAAGAAGGGGCTCCTTAAGCTTAGCAGAGAGAAAGGTAAAATATAATGCACCTGGAGGGGAAAGGAGGGGTAGAGTAAAGGCACGGTGTACTCTGGGTCCTCAGTCTTGAGGTCTCAGGGGGAGGATCCCAATAGAATAGTCATAAGATTGTTAGGTGTGTCCTTTCAGACTCCTGGTCTCCACTGATTGGTTTGCACTGGGGCAGGGGTTCATTAGTCAATGCAGCTGGTTTGCTGCTTTTCTGGGCCTGGAGCTGAAACACAACTGAGACCTAGATACATTTGATGCAGGTCAGAACCTCACTGTCCTGGGGGTTTAATGCTAAAGGCTATTCTCTGCCCTCCTTGCTTGTTCTCCCTCTAAAGGAGGGTCTAACCTGCATGACTGGCAACATGCCAAGGGATGAAAGGTCAGAAGTGTATGACCAGCAATATGAAAGGTCAGGGCGTCTAAACCCACACGATCAGTGATATGCTAGGGGAGGAAAGGTCACCCTGGGGACACGGTCCTTGTTTTCCCAGTTTTGCACATTGCCAGGCACTGGGGCTTTCTGCCCTGGTGGCCTTCTGTACCTGGCCATTTTCCTTGCTCTGATCACGTCTGTTGCTTACCACAGAGGAACTATTATGTACTAGGTATCACTAGATAAGGTCATGGGAACCACACCTAGCCAAGTTATTGGTCCTGATCTAGAGAACTCTTTAACTTATGCAAAATAAAAGGACAATTACGGAGATGGAGGGGGGAAATGAGTGGTCAGCTTAAAATTTGTATTACCCTTTGAAGGAAAAGTGGGATTTTGGCAAACAAAGAAAGGACAGAAAG
>NW_005871190.1:1936184-1956102 GCF_000147115.1 Myotis lucifugus | reverse complement strand
TGAACTTTAGGATATGTGGCTGATTATCTCCGAACGATATTTGTTTTTCCATTGATGGAAGATGTATGAGAACATGTGTCATTTGTAAAGCTTTATCTTATTAACTTAAATAGTACCTGCTAGCACTCCCACTGTTTTTGGCACCTAATAAATATTCAGAATATATTTGCTAAATCAATGACTAACTGTATAAGAAAATGTTTCTCCCTTTCTCTCTCCCTTCCTTTCTCTCAAATCAATAAATTAAAAATAAACAAAGAAATAAATAAAATTTAAAAACTAAAGTAAATCATGATTTTTTTTGCTTATGATGAATAAAGTAAATATACTTTCCTCAATTGATGACTTTGTACATGGACAGTAATCCATTCAGCATTCATGTCCACTTATATGTCCACCTTATTTGGACAATGAAAATGCATGTCATGCACTGAGCTTCAAATAGCTCAGGGTTTTTCTGTAGCATTCCATATAGGAAATCAGGAACAGATATTAGGAATCTAATTGTGAAGTGTAGTGTAAGTACTCTGGTTTATAGTCCTAGGAAATAGAGGCACTGTGTTTGGGAACTACATCTGGCATGAAAACCCAGCTTTCATCATTATATGTGTTGCCCTCAAAATGCAATAAATAAGGTAGACATATAAGTAGACATGAATGTTGAATGGATTACTGTCCATGTGCATTCATCACAAGCAAAAAAATAATGATTTCCTTTAGTTTTTAAATTTTATTTATTTGTTTATTTTTAATTTATTGATTTTAGAGAGAGGAAGGGAGAGAGACAGAGAAACATTGATTTGTTGTTCCACTTATTTATGCATTCATTGGTTGCATCTTACATGTGGCCTGACTGGGAATCAAACCCACAATCTTGGCATATTGGAATGACGCTCTAATCAACTAAGCTACCCAGCCAGGGCCTCATTATTTATTTTAGAACTTATATTTAGATGGTGCCATTCTCTTAACTATAGCTGTAGTCTTTGTCTTTAAGTGATAGAATTGGATTTGATGACTTTTATAGGTCCTTCAAGCTCTAATGTCTCTAAATTTTCATAGTTAATAGTTAAAAGGGCTGTGTTTAACAGTGGGTAGAATAAATGTACTCTTTTAGAGGTCAAGAGTCACACTAGTTCGATTATTTAAGAGAAGTTGATATTTGTCAATTATACCTTAATAAAGCTGAAATAAAACAGAATATAAATAATTCCTCCCCATATAATAATCTATCAATTGTGATTTGATTAACATGACAGTAATGAAAAAAAACAACTAGGTAAAAACTTAAGAGTGAAAACCATCAACCAGTGGTTTGGGCTGTATTATGAAAATAACGAAGTTGAAATTCTTTTCATTCTCTTCTTCTCACTGAATTAATTTGTGGTTTTTATTTTACATAAACACATTCATTAAAGGGCCTAGAGCTGCTTGAACTTGACAGTCACTCCTCTCCTGACACTTCTCAGACAATGGCTTGAAAGATACATTTTTTAACTTCCTTTCCCCCATTTTCTTTTGTCTTCTTGGAGTATTATATATCTAAGTGACAGGAGTCTTACAAATATTTAGGAAGATAAACACCCTGAGTCTGTTAGGTACAACAAAAGGATTCATACATCATTTACGTGTCTGGTGCAGGGGAGGACAATCACCTTGGATAGGTTCACTCCATTATGGCTGATTGCTGTCCGGGACATCATTAGTGGTGATTTTGTCTTGTCATTTGTTTATAGATGCTATGAAGGATACTGATCCCAAAGTGGAATTTCTGCCACAGGGCCAAGAATCATTATATGTTGTTATTTACTTGTAAGATGATGAATACTATGAGATTTGGAACAGCTTCTGCAAATAATTTTCAAAGAAATGCACATTTTATCATTTTCTATAAGAGTCCAACTTTTGAAAAATAGATGAATAATCACTATTTTACAAATAATTCTTGTTTTTAATGTTCAACTCTCAAAATCTTAATCAATTTTTCTTTTGTTGGGAAATAGAAATCTGGAAAACCTAAGTCTGTAACACTCCTAGTGAAAAGTTCAGAACATCAATTTTCCCTATTTTCATATGAAACCAGGTTGACTATCTTTTATTTTTCTCTCCTCAGTGAATTGATTAGGTTGAGGCTAAATTCCTTGCTTGATTATTACACATTCATGACTTACATTGCATAAGGGGTCTGGGTCATGGCAGGCTACTTGGAGATTCATGAACTTATGATTTATGGACCTGCGGCCAGTTTTGCAGTTTCCCTCACATTTTGCATGACTGTAGGCTGTCATTGCCATCCTCCTTTATCTGGAAGATGGTTAAAGAGATGGAGAAGGAATACTGGGAAATCTTCACATAATCAGAGCCTATCTCTTGGGGGCTGAGTAACCATACTACGTGCACTACCTTCTCCCAAACATCAAATGTTACCTTCTAAATAATTGTTATGTTTACTTAAGGGAAAATGAAATAAAGTAATGTAAATGTCATTTGAAGGGAAGCCATGCTGAAGAGGCCTTCTGCTACCTTTGCACTGGCTATGTTAGATGTGGGCATATGTTTTGTGAACCTGTTTCATCCATAAGAGACACCTGAGATTCAAAAATTATTTTGCATTTGCTTGACAAAGGAAGCCTCCCCCAACCTCCAGGATTGTATCTCTGTGTCACTCATGATCACCTTTCCATGACAGCTTTTCCTCCTCAAATACATTCTATACTAACACTCTGCTTTCTACAACCTTTGCATATGAAATACTAAAACATCACCAGTTTTAATGAAATAGGCAACCTACTACTTGAAGAATTTATATTTATAGCCTGCTGACTAGCTACCCTCCAACATGAGCTAGGTGATGCATTTCTGGAAACTTCAAATTAATCCTTTTTATTACAGAAGTAGGTACCCATGCAAATGAATAGAAATAGCTGATCTCATTAAAGGCTGAATTGAAACCAATTCTTATGGTGGCAGTAGCTACAACCTGTGATAATTTCCCTAGCTGCTATATGAGTTAAGTCCTGTAATTACATTTAAAACTTCTAAATAGCATAATTTTAGGTTATATTATATTTTTATGTGTACATTTGTATGTGTGTTGAAGAACAAGGTGTAGAGATGTATTTAAATAAGCTTGAATTATAATTAGGTTGGCTTGATTTTTATATTCATGTGGCTTTATATATGTCTTTCTGCAGACACAACATTTTCCTCTAATTCTTTTTGATTCTCATTCTCATTTTGAGAGACTGATGCTTAGATTATGACTCTCATTATAAATGCATACTAAGCTAGAGGGCTATTTTTATGCTCATGGACTCAAATCATTCTGGGATTTTAATTTCTTTTCTATAGTTTGAAACCAATTTTTAAATTTAAAATGATGAAGACATTTGTCCTTGCCCTAAGGCCCTGATTTAAGATTTAGACTGAAGGTTAAATATCAAAACTTTAATACAAATCAAGTGCATGCATTTCTGAATAAAGGTCTGGCACCATCTGTACAGGGCATTGATTCTTCTAGCTAGAGGGCTGAAGAGTCTGTTTACAAAAGAATATACAATTTAGACAGAACAAGGGCCCTTCTATCAAATAGAAGAGAAGAGTCATGTTCATTTGTCATTACAAGCACACCATTTCCTTTTCGGCGAGTTAATGCCCTTCCTTAAAAGGAGATTAGTCCTTCAAAATAAAGACATTGGAGCTGGCAGGCAGCATTCAGGAGTAGATACAGATTATAAAAGCCTGAGGTCAGACCAATTCAGAATCTCTTTAAAACATCACCAGAGAATACTGGTGTATCCATATTCACCCACCAGGATTATTTTAGAATCATGATCACATAAGTTTTCACAGTAAGAATTTGCATGCAAACAGACATCAGTTCTCAATAGACAATGTGGAAACTTTGGTTAATGCAATGAGAAAGCAAACATAAAGACAGCAAGGGAAAGATTCTCATCTTAATATATGAAAGAAAGGGTCAAACTTGATTTGAACTAACATCTGTCCTCTACAAGTAGATGACCCCAGTTTCTTTAATAACTTACTCTCAAAATTAGGTGCAATGGGTAATTATCCTGGAAGAGAATTTAAATTCAGCCTTTAATTCCTTTCATAGATGAACCTCATACTATAAACACAAGAATAATAATAGGCCAAGGAACATTTAAATATTTATGCAGATTCTACTTCAATTTTTATCTGGAAACTTTGCAACCCTATTAGAAAGAATGTTTCTCTTATCCTTGCATGTTATCATTTCTAGGACTTTATTTATTTTATTTTTTAAAATATATTTTTATTGATTTCAGAGAGGAAGGGAGAGGGAGGGAGAGATAGAAATATCAATGATAGAATCATTGATCGGCTGCCTCCTGCACACCCCCTACTGGGAATCAGGGCCACAACCCAGGCATGTGCCCTTGACTGGAATTGAACCTGGGACCCTTCAGTCCGCAGACTGAAGTTCTATCCACTGAACCAAACCATGTAGGGCTACTTCTAGGACTTTAAATGTGAACATGTTAGTACAGAAAAATGCAGTGAAGCCCAGTGATGCTATAGCTTTGAATAAGTCACAATCAGGAAATTGGCTGAGAATGAAAACATGTACCATAAGTAAACAGAATTATTCCAGGTATTATAGTGCAATACAAATATATAACATTGATGCCACATTAAATATATTTATATATTTTATATTTCCTTAATGTCTTTGAAGCCACTTAAAAAACTTACATCAATTTACAGTGATGGCGAACCTTTTGAGCTCGGCGTGTCAGCATTTTGAAAAACCCTAACTTAACTCTGGTGCCGTGTCACATACAGAAATTTTTTGATATTGGCAACCATAGTAAAACAAAGACTTATATTTTTGATATTTATTTTATATATTTAAATGCCATTTAACAAAGAAAAATCAACCAAAAAATGAGTTCGTGTGTCACCTCTGACACGCGTGTCATAGGTTCGCCATCACTGATTTAGGAACTTCATTAATGGCATTGTAATCTTGTGAAAAGAAATTAGTTTCAAAGTTACCTGGTTGTTTGAATTTAGGGCAAAGCCTGATTATTAGCATATTTTTTTATAAGAAAAGCTTGGTTATTTATTGGATGCGTTAATTACAGAGTTTAATCTTTTCCCCATGACACAGGTCATCAGTAAGCACATTCGATATTGTATTGAGTAACAATGCAGTGACCCTTTCAAAAACCAGCCAGGTATGAAAGGTTATTTACACTGATAACAAGGTCACCCAGACGGCTCTCTTCTTCCAACCTACGGGCCTTAAATATGTGTGTGTTTTTTTTAATTTTGTTTTATTGCTTAAAGTATTACAGAGAGTATTACAAATGTCTCCTTTTTTTTCCTTGACCTTTCTCCAGCCTCCCCTACCCGCCCCCCCAGTGTCTTGTGTCCATTGGTTATGCTTATATGCATGCATACAAGTCCTTCGGTTGATCTCTTAACCACCCCCCCAACCCTCCCCACCTTCCCGCTGTAGTTTGACAGTCTGTTCTATGCTGCTCTGCCTCTGTATCTATTTTTGTTCATCAGTTTATAATTGTCTTTATTATCCATAAATGAGTGAGATCATGAGGTATTTTTCTTTCATTACTGGCTTATTTCACTTAGCATAATGCTCTCCAGTTCCATCCATGCTGTTGCAAATGGTAAGAATTCCTTCTTTTTTACAGCAGCATAGTATTCCATTGTGTAGATGTACCAGAGTTTTCTAATCCACTCCTCTGCTGATGGGCACTTGAACTGTTTCCAAATCTTAGCTATGGTAAATTGTGCTGCTATGAACATAGGGGTGCATATATCCTTTCCGATTGGTGTTTCTGATTTCTTGGGATATATTTCTAGAAGTGGGATTACTGGGTCAAATGGGAATTCCATTTTTAGTGTTTTGAGGAAACTCCATACTGTCTTCCATAGTGGCTGCACCAGTCTGCATTCCCACCAGCAGTGCACGAGTGTTCCTTTTTCTCCACATCCTCTCCAGCACTTGTTTGTTGATTTGTTGATGATAGCCAATCTGACAGGTGTGAGATGGTACCTCATTGTTGTTTTCATTTGCACTCTCGGATGATTAGTGACTTTGAGCATGTTTTCATATGTCTCTTGGCTTTCTGAATGTCCTCTTTTGAAAAGTGTCTATTTAGGTCCTTTGCCCATTTTTTTTATTGGATTGTTTATCTTCCTTTTGTTAAGTTGTATGAGTTCCCTATAAATGTTGAAGATTAAACCCTTATCGGTGATAACATTGGCAAATATGTTCTCCCATGCAGTAGGTTTTCTTGTTGTTTTGTTGATGGTTTCTTTTGCTGTGCAGAAGCTTTTTATTTTGATGTAGTCCTATTTGTTTATTTTCTCATTAGTTTCCAATGCCCTAGAAGCTGTATCGGTGAAGAAATTGCTTCAGCATATGTCTGAGATTTTGTTGCCTTTGGATTCCTCTAGTATTTTTATGGATTCCCATCTTACATTTAAATACTTTATCCATTTTGAGTTTATTTTGTGTATGGTGTAAGTTTGTGGTATAGTTTCATTTTTTTGCATGTATCTGTCCAATTTTCCCAACACCATTTATTGAAGAGACTGTCTTGACTCCAATTGTATGTTCTTGCCTCCTTTGTCAAATATTAATTGAGCATATTGGTTCGGGTGGATTTCTGGGTTCTCTATTCTATTCCATTGATCTATATGTCTGTTCTTGTGCCAGTACCAGGCAGTTTTGAGAACAGTGCCTTTGTAATACAGCTTGATATCTGGTATTGAGATCCCACCTACTTTGTTCTTCTTTCTCAGGATTGCTGCAGCTATTCGGGGTCTTTTTTTATTCTAGATGAATTTTTGGAGAGTTCGTTCTAGGTCTGTGAAATATGCCGTTGGTATTTTGATGGGGAGTGTGTTGAATTTATAGATTGCTTTGAGTAGTATGGACATTTTAATGATGTTGATTCTACCAATCCATGAACATGGTATGTTCTTCCATCTGTTTATGTCTTCCTCTATCTCTTTTTTCAATGTCCTGTAGTTTTCTGAGTAGAGGTCTTTTACCACTTTCGTTAAGTTTATTCATAAGTATCTTAATTCTTTTGGTGTGATGGTAAATGGGATTGCTTTTTTAGTCTCTCTTTCTGTAAGTTCACTATTGGTGTATAGAAATGCCATAGATTTCTTGGGGTTAATTTTGTATCCTGCTACATTACTGAATCATTTATTAAGTCTAATAATTTTTTGATGGTGTCTTTAGGGTTTTTTATGTATAATATCATGTCATCTGCGAATAAGGACAGTTTTACTTCTTTTCCAATTTGGATGCCTTTTATTTCTTCTTCTTGTCTAATTGCAATGGCTAATACTTCCAGTACTATGTCGAACAGGAGTGGTGAAAGTGGGCATCCCTGTATTGTTCCTGTTCTTAAGGGAAATGGTTTTAGTTTTTGCCCATTGAGTATGCTGTTGGCTGTAGGTTTGTCATATATGGCTTTTATTATGTTGAGGTATGATCCTTCTATTCCCACCTTGCTGAGAGTTTTTATCAAAAATGGATGTTGGATTTTGTCAAATGCTTTTTCTGCATCAATTGATATGACTATGTGGATTTTTTCTCTCAATTTGTTTATGTGATGTATCACGTTTATTGATTTGTGGATATTGTACCATCCTTGCATCCCTGGGATAAATCCTACTGGGTCATGGTGTATGATCTTTCTGATGTACTGCTGGATCTGATTTGCTAAGATTTTGTTGAGTATTTTGGCATCTATGTTCTTGAGGGATATTGGCCTATAATTCTCTTTCATTGTGTTGTATTTATCTGGTTTTGGTATGAGGGTGATGCTGGCTTCATAGAATGAGCTCAGAAGTGTTCCTTCCTCTTGAATTTTTTTTGAATAGTCTGAGGAGGATAGGTTTTAGTTCTTCCTGGAATGTTTGGTAAAACTCCCCCGTGAAGCCATCTGGCCCTTGGCTTTTGTTTGCTGGAAGCTTTTTGATGACTGCTTCAATTTCTTCCATAGTTATTGGCCTATTGAGATTTTTAGATTCTTGCTGATTGAGTTTTAGAAGGTTGTATTTTTCTAAGAATATGTCCATTTCCTCCAGGTTGTCTAGTTTGTTGGAGTAGAATTGTTCATAGTATTTTTTAACAATCATTTGTATTTCTGTGGGGTCTGTTGTTATTTTGCCTTTATCATTTCTGATTTTGTTTATTTGGGTCCTCTCTCTTTGCTTCTTGGTTAACCTGGCTAAAGGTTCATCAATCTTTTTATCCTTTCAAAGAAACAGCTCTTGGTTTCATTGATTTTTTTGTATTTTTGGGGGGTCTCTATGTCATTTATTTTTGCTCTAATCTTTTTTTTAAATTAAATCTTTATTGTTCAAATTACATTTGTTCCTCTTTTTTCCCCCCCATAACTCCCCTCCTCCCAGTTCCCGCCCCACCCTCCGCCCTCACTCCCCACCCACTGTCCTCTTCCATAGGTGCACGATTTTTGTCCAGTCTCTTCCCGCATCTCCCACGCCCCTTTCCCCCCCAAGAATAGTCAGTCCATTCCCTTTCTATGTCCCTGATTCATTATAATCACCAGTTCATTCTGTACATCAGATTATTTATTCACTTGATTCTTAGATTCACTTGTTGATAGATGCATGTTTGTTGTTCATAATTTGTATCTTTACCTTTTTCTTCTTCCTCTTCTTAAAGGATACCTTTCAGCATTTCGTATAATACTGGTTTAGTGGTGATGAATTCCTTTAGCTTTTGCTTATCTGTGAAGCTCTTTATCTGACCTTCAATTCTGAATGATAGCTTTGCTGGATAAAGTAATTTTGGTTGTAAGTTCTTGGTATTCAGCACTTTGAATATTTCTTGCCATTCCCTTCTGGCCTGCAAAGTTTCTGTTGAGAAATCAGCTGACAGTCGTATGGGTATTCCCTTGTAGGTAATTGAGTCTCTTTCTCTTGCTGCTTTTAAGATTTTCTCTTTGTCTTTTGCTCTTGGCATTTTAATGATGATGTGTCTTGGTGTGGTCCTCTTTGGATTCCTTTTGTTTGGGGTTCTCTGCGCTTCTTGGACCTGTAAGTCCATTTCTTTCACCAGGTGGGGGAAGTTTTCTGTCATTATTTCTTCAAATAGATTTTCAATATCTTGCTGTATCTCATCTTCTGGTACCCCTATGATTCTGATGTTGGTGCGTTTGAAGTTGTCCCAGAGGCTCCTTACACTATCTTCGTATTTTCGGATTCTTTTTTCATTTTGCTTTTCTGGTTGGGTGTTTTTTGCTTCTTCGCATTTCAAATCTTTGACTTGATTCTTGCGCTCCTCTGGTCTGCTATTGGGTGTCTGTATAATATTCTTTATTTCAGTCAGTGTATGCTTAATTTCTAGTTGGTTCTTTATCACAACATCGAGGGTCTCATTAGATTTCGTGAGGCTCTCATCAAGTTTATCGGCAGCTTCTAGCACATTATTGAAAGCCCTCAAAAGTGCCTTTTTTAGCTCTATATCCTCCATTTCTGTCATGTTTTTTTGTCTCCACATTTTTTTTATGCTTTCTTGGTGCACCCCCTTGTGGTCTTTGTGCACAGTCTTGTTCTAGTTAAGCCTTGATTGTTGTAGTTAATACTAGAGGGATTTGACCACCAGGCCGACTGGCTGTGAGAATCAGCTGTATCTGCAGTGGGAAAACTTCTGTCCTCTGGAGAGGTGCTAATCTAGCCTTTGCCTGAGGCTATCTGGCAAATGGCTCTGAGCAGGGCTTGGGCAGGGCGGGATCAACAGGGCATGCGGAGGGAGCGGTTATGGCTGCTCTCAGTCCCGTTCCCAGAGGCTCTGCTTCTCAGAACCCCAGCAACCGCTGCAAACCTCAGAGAGAAAGCTGCCCTCACCTTCCAACTGATGCCAGACAATCCCGCTTCTCCCGTTTGGGTCTGAGTCCCTAGAGACTCTCCCGGATCTGGAGCTCAGAGTCTGAGACTCCCTCCTGATTGAAAACGACAACCGCGCCCTCAGCCACCAGCCCGCTTTGCGCTCACACCTCCGCACCTTTCTATTTTCCACACTGCACCTCCTCTGAGCCTCGGTATGCTGTTCTCTTTCCTTCTAGTTGAAGAGTCTCTCCTCAGCCAGCCTTCCTGTGGTTCTGGGTGATGTCCTTTCGTCTTTTAGTTGTATTTTTGAAGTGGTTGTTTGCGGTAGCAATCTCCGGTGTTTACCTATGCCGCCATCTTGGTTTCTCCTCTGCTCTAATCTTTATTATCTCCTTCCTTCTGCTCACTCTGGGCTTTTCTTATTGCTCTCTTTCTAATTCTCTGAGTTATAGAGTTAGATGATTTACTACCATTTTTTCTTGTTTTTTTTGAGGTAGGCCTGTAGAGCTATAAACTTCCCTCTCAGGACTGCTTTCATTGTGTCCCATAGGTTTTGGATTGTTGTGTTTTCATCGTCATTAGTTTCTAGGATGTTTTTAATTTCTTCTTTGATTTCATTGATAACCCAGTCAATATTTAATAACATGCTATTCAGCTTCCAAGTGTTTGAGTGTTTTGGATTATTTTTATTGTAGTTTATTTCTAATGTTATGCCATTGTGGTCTGAGAAGATGCTTGGTATGATTTCAATCTTCTTGAATTTGGGGAAACTTTGCTTGTGTCTCAATATATGGTCTATTTTTGAAAATGTCCCATGTGAAATGTCCCATGTGCACTTGAGAAGAATTTATATTCCACGGCTTTGGGGTGAAATGTTCTGAAGATGTCAATTAAGTCCATCTCATCTAGTGAGTCATTTAGGATTGCTGTTTCTTTGCCGATTTTTTGTCTAGAGGATTTATCCAGTGATGTCATTGGTGTATTAAAGTCCCCTACTATGATTGTATTGTTGTTGATCTCTCCCTTGCTATCTTCCAGGAATTTTTTTTTATGTATTTGGGTGCTCCTGCATTTGGTGCATATATGTTTATCAGGGTTATATCCTCTTGTTGTATTGATCCCTTTAGTATTATGAAGGGGCTTTCTTTATCTCTTGTTATGGCCTTCACTTTGAGGTCTATTTTGTCAGATACAAGTATTGCTACCCCAGCTTTTTTTCCATTTCCATTTGCCTGAAAGATATTTTTCCAGCCCTTAACTTTCAGTCTGTGTGAGTGCCTTATTCTGAGGTGGGTCTCTTGTAGACAGCAAATATATGGGTCATGTTTTTTTATACTTTCAGCCATTCGATGTCTTTTGATTGGAGCATTTAGTCCATTTACGTTTAAAGTTATTATTGAAAGGTACTTGTTTGTAGCCATTTCTATTTTTTGTGCCTGTTTTCTTTACTAGTTTTTATTTCTTCTTTTTACACCAGTCCCTTTAGCATTTCTTGCATTAATGGTTTGGTGGTGATAAACTCCCTTAGCCTTTTTTTTCTGTGAAGCTTCTTATTTCCCCTTCAATTTTGAATGATAGCCTGGCTGGATAGAGTATTCTTGGATTCATTCCTTTGCTTTGCATCACTTTGTAAATTTCCATCCATTCTTTTCTGGCCTGATGTGTTTCTGTTGAGAAATCATTTGATAATCTAATGGGACATCCCTTGTATGTAACTTTCCATCTCTCTCTTGTAGCCTTTAAAATTCTCTCTTTGTCCTGAACATTTGCCATGGTAATTATGATGTGTCTTGGTGTGGGTCTTTGGGGGTTCATCTTGTTTGGGACTCTCTGTGCTTGTGTGACTTTTTTCTTCCCCACCTCAGGGAATTTTTCTGATATTATTTCTTCAATTATGTTTTCTAACCCTTGCTCCTCTTCCTGTTGTTCCGGCACCCCTATTATTCATATGTTGCTTCGTTTCATGTTGTCCCATAGCTCCCTTAGGCTCTCCTCCTGTCTTAATTTTTTTCTCCAATTGCAGTTCAGTTTGGGTGTGTTTTGCTTCCCTATCTTCTAATTCGCTAATTCGGTCCTCTGCTTCTCCTAGTCTCCTGTTGAAACTTTCCATGGTGCTTTTTATTGCAGCTATATCACTCTTCATTTCTTCTTGATTATTACAATAAGTTATTGATTTTTTTTATCCATTTCTTCTTGATTCTTACATAAGTTGTTGATTTTTTCCTCCATCTGGTTTATGCACTCTAGGACCCTTATTCTGAATTCTTTTTCTGACATATTGCATGCCTCTGTTTCACTTAGCTGCTCTCCTGGCAAGTCCTCCTTTTCTTTCCTTTGGGGGTTTCTTTGTCTACCCATTTTTGGTCTCACCAACTGATCTAGATGTTGAGTTGTGCAGGCGCTGCTCCTTGGGTGGCAGTGGTTCCTCGGGCTGCAGTTGCTCCTCAAGTGGTCGTGGTAGTGGCTGCTCCTCAGTTGGCAGGGGCTCCTCTGCTGGGTGCTGTTCACAGCAGTGGTGTCTCCTCTGGCTGGTTGAGGAGGCTGCTCACACAGCTGCTGTTCCTTGGACAGGGGTGGGCTGTTCACGTGGCTTCTGCCCTTCAGATGGGCGCAGACTGCTCACGTGGCTGCTGCTCCTTGGATTGGGGGTGGCTGCATGCTTCTGCTGTTCCTCAGATGGGGTGGGCTGCTCGTGAGGCTGCCGCTCTTTGGACAGGGGCAGGTTGCTTACAGGGCTACTGCTCCTCATACCCGTGTGGGCTTCTTGCGCAGCTGCTGCTCCTCAGATGGGGAAGGTGCTGCTTGTGTGTCTGCTGCTCCTCAGGCAGGAATGAGCTGCATGTGTGGCTGCTGCTCCTCAGATGGAGGTGGGATACTCACCCAGCTGCTGCTTGTCGGACAGGTGCAGACTAGATGTGGCTGCTGCTCCTTGGACCAGTGTGGGCTGCGTGGGGCTGCTGCTCCTCAGATGTGGTCGGTCTGCTCATGTGGCTGCTGCTCCTCAGACAGGGGCAAGCTCTTTGGGCAGCCGCTGCTCCTCAGGCCAGAGTGAGCTGCATGTGCGGCTGCTGGTCCTCGTATGGGAGCGGTCTGCTCACGTGGCTGCTGCTCCTCAGATGGGGGTAGGCCGCTCACCCAGCTGCTGCTAGTTGGACAGGTGCAGGCTGCGTGTATCTGCTGCTCCTCAGACCAGTGTGGACTGCGCAGGGCTGCCGCTCCTCGGACGTGGGCGGTCTGCTCGTGTGGCTACTGCTCCTTGGACTGGGGCAGTCTGCTTGCGCGGCTACTTCTCCTTGAACTGCGGTGGGCTGCTCGTGGCGCTGCTGTTCCTTGTATGGGTATGGGCTGCTCACACCGCTGCTGCTCCTTGGATGGAGGCAGGTTTCTCGCACACCTACTGCTCCTCAGACAGGAGCAGGGTGTGGGATGCGCAGCTGCTCTTCCTCGGATGGGCATGGGCTGTGTGGCGCTGCCACTCCTCAACTGTGGACTGGCTGCTTGTGCGGCTGCTGCTTCTCAGACGGGGCAGGCTGCTCATGTGTTTGCTGCTCCTTGGACTTGGGAGCGGGCCGATCACACAGCTGCTGCTCCTTGGACAGGGGCAGGCCACGTAAGGCTTCTGCTCTTAGGCCTGGGGCAGGCTGCTCGCGGGGCTGCTGCTCCTTGGACAGGAGTGGGCTGCTCACGTGTCTTCTGCTTGCATGGTTGCAGTGCCTTGGGCTAAGGTGTTGGGCCGGTCAGAGGGAGCACGCTTCAGAACTCACAGGAGCCTGCACCCAGGGTGGCTGGAGACTCGTTGACCGTGGGACCACAACCAAGGAAGCAGGTCCTTGGCAGGGGTGTCTGTAGAGTCCCAGGTGTTATCTGAGGGCACCCTGGGTGGGGGTGAGGCCTGGCTCCCAGTTAAAAACGCTAGGCCTCTGAGGATGACCTGGCCTCCTGGAACTGCTTACAATGGTAGCAGAGGCTGCCTAGTTAGGCGAGCCTGTTTAGCCTGACCCTGAAGGTCCTGCGGGATCTATCTGTGCCTCACTCACATACACACACACACATCCCACATGACCACACACTCTTCTTTTGGTCCCTCATTGACTCACGCTCTCTCCCTCACTGCCACCTTCTTCCTGCCTCTGTAGTTGGGTCTGGGGTGTTATTGACCCATTTGTGGATGGAGTTTCCTCTCCAGGGGTCTGGTTATGAGGCTCACTCTCTAGCACCTGGCCAGACAGGATAAAATTCACCTTGACAAGACACAACACAAAGGGACCAAAGCATGAATGTACTCTCTACAATAATAACCGCACTATAAGTGACCACCTGAGAAAAGAGAATTAGAGGTGAGGAAAGAGAGCATAAATGATATTGAAGAGAGTGAAAAAGATAAGAGAGAAAAGAAAAAGGAAGAAAAGGAGAATATATATATATATATATATATATATATATATATATGTGTGTGTGTGTGTGTGTGTGTGTGTGTGTGTGTGTGTATATATATATATACATACATACATATGGGAAAACACCACAGAACCAATAGCTAAACAAACAAACAAAAACAAAACAACAAAAAATTCAAACACCAAACCCCCAGCAAAGAGGGTGGGGGCAGAATCTATAGATGCTGAGCTTATATATAGAAGATAAGATTAAGAATTGGATGAATATGGGGAGGATCTCAGTTCAGTATAAAGTAAGTAGAAAGAGGATGGGTGGATATGAGAAAAGAGAATGAGAAAAAATAATAATAAATTTATAAAAAATTTGATTTCAAAAATGGTATAAAAATAGCATATAAAAATAAAATAAAATAGAGTGATGGAAAAATAATGTGAAAAGAAATAGAAAATAAAGCACAAACAAATACAGGAAAACAAAAAAAAAAGAAAAAAGAGATAACAAAGTAATAAAAAGTAAAAATAAAATAAAGATGAAGAAGTGAAGTGTACTTTTGGCTGGCTTAAGATCCCAGTCTTCTGTACTGTAGTGTTTCTCAGGATCCGATTGCTGGGACTAAACATCTCTCTTTAGCCCAGCCCCTTTGGACTCTCAGGGACTATTTAGTTTTTTTGTTTGTTTGTTTGTTTTGTTTTTTTAATCCGTTGTACCATTCAGGGTGGAATCTGGGTGTGGCTGTATTAATTGCCTGGATACTGGAGGGAGGGGCTATCTCTTCAGGACAAAATGGCTGCCCATGTCCCAGGCTCAGGCATGACTCAGCACCAAACTCACTGCCACTTCTCCTGGATCCCCCTCTCTCCCCAGATTCCACAATTCCACACCTTCTCCTATGCTCCAGCCACGGGTAAGTGTCTGTATCTGAAAGGTTCTATGAACTAGGCTCTATGAAGAAAGGCACAAGCCACAGAGGCCAGAGAGGCTGCACCTCTGCGCACTCTTCAGCCTTTACTGACTGTGGACCCAGATCTAGAATCCCCTGCGAGGGGGGAAAGGCTGCACCTCTGTGTGTTCTCCTGCCGGCACTCCTCAGCCTTTCCTGATTGTGGACCCAGATCTAGAATCCCCTAATGACCAGCAGTTCTGTGTACCTTCTTTCCACTGCGCTAGTCCCAAGGGACTTGGCTCGGTGCCGGTGCCGTGTGGATTCCCTCTGATCCTCAGGGCTCAGAGGTCTGGCAGATTATCCTTCCCAGAGCCTTGACTTTACCTTTTTCCAGGAGTCCTCTGCCTTTCCCAGATGCAAACCATCTCCCAGCTGAATCTCCTCTACCAATTCGGGCTGGATATTATTCGTTTTAGCTGCTCACGCTGTCTGCTCTGGGACAAGGCACGGGACACGTCCGTCTATACCGCCATCATTTTGTCTCTCACATATTTTGTTTTATATCAACCAAGATTTTAAACTTTTTTTCAGAGAGTTATTCAGATGTGTATTATTTTAATAATGATACTGCTGCCCTTGTTTTTATAATAGTTTTGATAGAAACACAAAAATGTATAAAGTCTATGAAAGCATGCTGTTATTGGTAGAAAAACAATGAAAGAAAGGGAAGAAGTCTAAAAAGATGTAGTGTAACAAAACAAAACAAACAAACAATTAAACAAAGAAACAAAAAACCAAAACCACACCCTTATACTTGGTTCAAATCCTGGCCTTAAAACAGACTAGCTGAGTGATATGAAGCATATAACTCTAAAGGTTATTGTTTCTTCATCCATAAAATATGAAACATAGTTTGTACTGTACTTGGTCTTTGCAGGGGTTAAAAGAGATGATAAGATGATGTATGTGAAGAGCTTGGAATATAATGCTCATTACATGTTTCTACTCCCACTACCCTCTCAGGTGATAGAAAGGTCAGGATGCAGCAATTACTCACATACCAGGCTGTGTTAGAAGGCCTCAAGAGAGACTTCTCCATTTCTCAATTTTTGGATTTTCCTTCCAGGTAGATAAGCCAGCCAGTAGTCCAGGCAGAACTTCATGCACAGCAACCTTCTGATTTATTATGAACACTGATATGATGGGAGTCAATGGCTAAAGCAAATGGTATGCATTGGAGCTCAGTGAACTTGTGGGTGCAATTTAGCCCTCTTATACTTAGCTCAAATTCTTTTCATCAAAACTTTTCAGTTTTGTCTGCAACACAGATGCCTACTAACCCTGATTTAAAACCTAACCCTCAAGATAAATCTTAACAGACCTCATGTGGCCCAACCTGTACTGTACACTTTATTTCCAAGCACCATTATAATAGCACTAGAGGTCTGGTGCACTAATTCATGCACCAGTAGGGTCCCTGGGCCTGGTCTGTGGGATAAGGCCAAAACCAGCTCTCTGACATCCCCCGAGGGGTCCCGGCTAGAGGGTGCAGGCCAGGCCAAGGGACCTCACTGGTGCATGATTGGGGCCAGGGAGGGAAGTAGGAGGTTGGCCAGCTGGAGAGGGATTGTGGGAGGGTTCCAGGGTGTGTCTGGCCTATCTTGCTCAGTCCCGATCAGTTGAACTCCAGAAGCAAATTACCTACCAGTTGGAGCATCTTCCCTCTAGTGGTCAGTTCATGTCATAGCAAGCAGTTGAGCAGCCTTAGCATATAATTAGCATATTATGCTTTGATTGGTTGAACAACCTACTGGATGACTGG
The DNA here is from genome assembly GCF_000147115.1 of Myotis lucifugus. NCBI lineage: Eukaryota > Metazoa > Chordata > Mammalia > Chiroptera > Vespertilionidae > Myotis > Myotis lucifugus. Next base: position 1,939,114 of record NW_005871190.1, on the reverse strand, counting down.
ACACTTAGCATATTAGGCTTTTATTAAATAGCATTACCATATGAGGTGTATCACTTCCCAGTAGGTTGGGGTGGTTCTGTGCTGGACAGGTTTTTCTGAAAACAATATAGAACATGCTTCAACTTCAACATTGTTTATGGTTCTCTTCATTTGTAGATGTAAGGATTCTATAAACTGGTGGCAAAAAGTAATTGTGTAGGTAACATAGCTATGATTGAAGCATCTAGTGTTTAGCTTCTGTTGGTCAAAGAAAAAACAAAGAATAGCCACTAAAAAGAAGTGTGAAAATTAACTTATTACATGTCTCAAATTTTTAAGAAAAGGTTCATTGTAATACTGCTTTTCTTTCCACATCTAACAAACTTAATATCCAAAGCTCCTGAAATATGCTTTCTCCAACCTCCTAGCCTCTAGTGCAATCTCTTTTTTCCATTTTCCCCATAATATTACATCATAGTAATACAAAAATCTGCTTGGAATTGCAGGGTGATCCTCATCATTTGGGCAAATGAAGAAATTTAACAAGCCAACCCAAAAGCATCTTTAGTGGGAAGTGAATAAGGAAAGGCTAGAACTATTGTTGTTATTTTATTTTGCTTTTAAAATATGCAAGCTTAAAGTGCCAATGGGCAGAGAATAAAAGAGGTATATTGGACAATGAATATTTGTCAATGGACTACTGAAGCAACTTAGTAACAAGGGGGGTCAAAGACAGTAAATCATTTCTGCTTTATTAATGTTTGATGACAAACTCTTAGGGAAATTAACTTTGGAAAATAGAAAAAAGACATGAATCTGAGTTTTGTATTCTGGTTGAGTGGAGTTTACTTCTTTTGGATACTGCATATCTGCTATTTGGAGACATTAATTTTCTCTCTCCTTTTCAGAACTAATCAATAAAACCAATGAAAAGTTATAAATGCTTTTATTGCTTACTACCTTAGTAAACAAAAAATAACTGATGTCTGATAGTAATTTATAAATTAAGATTAAATAGTTTTTATCCAAAAAAATGTCTCCTGAAGTTGTTTAGGATCAAGAGAAATGTTTTGTGTGGTCCATTATCTGTGATGCCTGCCTTCATCATGCTCTCAGGATACTTCAATCCTGACATAGACAGAGGTGTTGACCAGGTAACTTTATGCTACCTTCCATGTTAAGATTCCACAGTAGTCAGAATAAGTCACAAAAGTTTCTTTTTAAAAAGTGTGAGAGAGAAGAGGAAGTAAAGAAAACCAAAGCTTGTATATAGGTATTCTAAACACAAATAGCAATACATTCATGAGAATATTCAATCCTAGAGTGGCTGGGAAAATGATTTTATTTTCTTGCCCTAAAAATTTTATAATCTGGAATTCTATCTGGAGTGCATTATTATTTTAATGCAATAGCAGTACAGCAACACAACCATGTAATGCTATGATAATCCTATAGAAAATGTGGAGAATTGTTTTGAGTCAGATATAGCCAAGGTTATCCAGTGAGGAAATCATTTTAAATCAGATGCAGGAGTAGCAAACTGTAAAAAAAATTAATATTTCAAAACATTCCAGGTAACATTGGAGAATATCAAACAATAAAGAAGGTAATTCTAGCATAGAAAATGTTTGATGAAAGTGATTCTTGGTCCCAGCCAGTGTTGCTCAGTGGTTGAGTATTGACCTATGAACCAGGAGGTCATGGTTCAATTCCAGTCAGGGCACATGCCCAAGCTCGAACCCCAGTGTGAGGCATGCAGGAGGCAGCTGATCAATGATTCTCTGTCCTCACATGTTTCTAACTCTTTCTTCCACTCTAAAGTCAATAAAATATATTTTGAAGAAAATAAAATTATTTCTTGGAAGAATCTAAAAATTAATATATGGCATTATCCTTCATATTATCAGTATTCTTATGCAGGATACCAGTAGCTTATTGGCAGTATATATAGCTCATAAAACTAAACTAAATAATTATGAAGAAAGCAACTGTTATATCCACTTCTTTCATAAAATTGGAAATCTTCTTAAAAGAAATCCAGGTATGTCTGAAGTAGACTAACTAGCAAGTCTCAGGATTGTTTATTCCAGTTGGAAGAGACTGAGGGATTAGCACTTTTTCAGAACCCTGCAAGAAAAGTGTTAGGGGGCAGGGAAGTACCAAACACAAACATAAGTTGTACATTGTTCACCTGAAATAGTTGTTCACATCTATTTAGTGCTTCTCATATAATATATAATAGTTCCAATCAAGCACCCGAGCAGACAGGCACCACTGTAAAGTATTTAGTCACTTTCTTTGATTTCTAATCCTTTCTATGTTCCTCTTTCATTTTACTTTGTTCCGAACCTGTGTTGTGCAATCCCCTCTTAGCTACTTGTGCCTACCTTTACTTGTACTCCCATCAACAGAATCACTCTAACAAAATCATCAGTACTTCCTAAAGCCAGTGTGGGGTTCCACTGGGGTACCAGTTCTGCCCCACTACGTACCAGTTCTGCCCACTTCTTCCTAAGTATGTGATCTTGGGAAAGTAATGTACATATTTGGGCTTCTATTTACCCTTTTACCCTTTTATTAAATTACTAGAGGCCCGGTGCACAAAAATTTGTGCACTCGGGGGGGAGAGGGGGTCCCTCAGCCTGGCCTGTGCCCTCTCGCAGTCTGGGACCCCTCGGGAGATAATGACCTGCTGGCTTAGGCCTGCTCCCCGGTGGCAGAGGGCAGGTCCAATCCCTAGGTGCAGCCCTGGTCGGGCTCAGTGCAGGGCCGATTGGGGAGTTGGGGCACCGCCCCCTGTCATGCACAGAGCAGGGCGGATCGGGAGGTTGTGATGCCACCCTCAGTCACGCTCAGGGTAGGGCCGATTGGGGGGTTGGGGCACCGCCCCCTGTCACACTCAAGGCAGGGTCGATAGTGAGGTTGCGGCGCCACCCCCTGTCACACACAGA
>NW_005871190.1:1905240-1935178 GCF_000147115.1 Myotis lucifugus | reverse complement strand
TTGGTGGCAGTTAATTTGCATATCTCACTGATTAGCCAATGGGAAGGGTAGCGGCCGTAGGGCTAATTACCATGTTTCTCTTTTATTAGATAGGACTAGAGGCCTGGTGCATGAAATTCGTGCATGGGGGGGGGAGGGGGGTGGCGGGGAGGTCCTTCAGCCGACCTGCACCCTCTCCAATTTGGGAGCCCTCAGGGGGTGTGCTACTGACGGCTTGGGCCCACTCCCCGTGGTTCTCTGCTCTCTGCGGGGCCTGCCTGCTCCACACCATGGGGATGGGCAAGCAGGCCCTGCTGGGTGCTGCCTGTGGGACCCCCTTGCCTGCTCATGGGTTGCTGTGGCAACCGCCCCGCAGGCCCTGCTGGGTGCTGCCTGCAGGCCCTGATTGCCTGCCTGTGGGTTGCCACTGCCACCACCCAGCAGACCCTGCTGGGTGCTGTTTGTGGCCCCCCTTGCCTGCTGGGCTCACGTTGCCAGGGTGACACCACCAGCATCCTGCCCAGCCAATATGGGCGCCACCATCTTTGTCGTGGAGTGATGGTTAATTTGCATATTACTCTTTTATTAGATAGGATTACCTCAATGAATTATCCCAACAATCCATTAAGGAAGTTTGTACTATTATTCCCATTTTACAGATTAAGTGAAGAACTTGCCCAAAGCAACTGTCATATGTAAGAATCACTTCTATGCAATCTAGATCCAGAGTCCAGCAATCTTGACCACTATGCTACATTTCCTCTGTAATATTATATTATAGCCTAGATGCTGTAACTGGGATCTTAATACTCTTCAATTGTATGTTTAAGGGTAATAAAATCTTGTGTGCTCATATTTATATTATAGGAAACTGTGAAATTTACATTACAAAGTATTTAACCTTGTTCGAATAGTCAAAGGAAAATAAAAAGTAATACCCAACCTGTTCTGTTATGATGAGTGTTCAGTTTACAATGAGTGAATTCAAATTTTACTTTTGTTTCATTTTGTTTTTTTCTTCAACAGTTGGAGTCATTCTTAGGTCTTCCTCCATGATTACCCAGGAACTGTTACTTTACTGAAGACTCAGGCAGAGAACTGGGTAGTAGACAATGTCTGTCAGAAACTCTAACTCATGTTGAAACACTCCTGCTGTATGTAACAGGATAATGAATTAGGTAGTATTTTGTACCATCATCCTAACATCAGATTTCATCATCCTATGTAATAAAAGGGTAATATGTAAATTGACCCTAATGGTGGAACGATCAGGAACAACCGGTCTCTATGATGTGCACTGACCACCAGGGGGAAGATGCTCAATGCAGGAGCTGTCCCCTGGTGGTCAGTGTGCTGCCACAGGGGGAGCTCTGCTCAGCCATACGGATGCACTAAGGATGTCCGACTGACAGCTTAGGCCTGCTCCCCCAGGGATTGGGCCTAAGCTGGCAGTCAGACATCCCCTTGAGGGGTCCCAGACTGCAAGAGGGTGCAGGCCGGGCTGAGAGACCCCCCCCCCCCGAGTCCATGAATTTTTGTGCACCAGGCCTCCAGTCTATATATATAAAAGCCTAAGCAACCATTCGACTGTTTGACCGTTCAACTGTTCTACCAGTAGCTATGATGCGCAATGATCACCAGGGGGCAGATGCTCCGACCGGCAGGTTAGGTTGCTGCTGGGGCCCAATCGGCCCTGAATCTGATTCACCTGCACCCTGGTTCCAGAGAGGAGGGAGGTGGGAGCCTAATTCCTTGCTGAAAGGCCGTGGGTTAGCTTGCTGCTGGGGCCCTGTCGGCCCTGAATCTGGTTCACCCACACCATATTCCCTTCAATGTGCACAAATCCATGCACCGGGCCACTAGTCTATAATAATTCTTAAAAGATTCAAATTATAACTGGTTTCATTTTCCCATTGGCTTGATCTGTATTACCATGTTAAATCTAACCACACCCCTGATTAATTTGAATCCATTTGGTGTCTTCAATGAAACTTTTGATTTCTAAGTACTCAAGAGATGTTTTTAGAAAGACTTTGTAAGTTTTGATATTCAAAGAAAGGTGGCATTCAGATATTTCATAATATGCATGGAAGATTCTGCTCATAGATCTGCAAACAGCCTTCTTTTGAAGAAACCTGTCTTTTCATTTATACAGCTGATGGTGCCAGCATTGTGAGGAAGAACATGAGTGAAATGCCTACACACTATACAAAGGGATTGCTAAAAATAACCCTGACTTGTCTGAGAATCTCCTGAAGGTGCTTCCACCCCTTTTGCTTTTTTGTTTTGAGTGGTCTTTCCAATCATATTATAGGAATCTGTCAGGTGCTTATTTGTATTATGGCTGGTTTGGACAATGCAGTGCTATCTAGGCTGTAGAGGGGGTGGTTACAAATCCAAAACAAACACATTATCCAGCACTTACTGTCTGCTCACTTTGCAAGCCTTCATGAGTGTGAAGCTTTTTTCATTTTCCCAATTGAATCCCTAGACCTATTATTAACATATTATGATTTATAAGAGAGTGATTTTTTTAATAACAACACTGAGAGAGCAAAACCCATTTGTTCATCCCAAGAGGTTTGAGAGCACATTATAAGCACAGGGTGGTCAGAATAAAAACGAATACAAGTACACAGACCATGATTGTTCCTAATTGGAGAAAACACCCAATTAGAGCCAAAAGGCTAAGAAACAAATTGTTTGCCACAGTAAATCATTCTCCTAAATATCATTATTTAAAACATTTGAACTCTGTTGAAGGACATAAACAGTGATGTGGGCTTCACAAGGAACACCGAGACAGCTGGCTTTAAATCTCAGTAGCAACCACATTGGAAGCTGCCAGGGCTTTTACTGCTCCATTTTCGCTAAAGGCTGGATTACTGAATCCCCATTATATCCTCCATCTCATTTTCATCTCTATTGCACCAATTAGGCTGCATTGAGGCTTATAGGGGCTTACATTGAGTTTCAGATAGATGAAAGAAGCCAGTCTATACTCTTTGTGATAAAAATAGTCATTAATTACTGAGACTTGTAAACTGCTTAGCAGCCTTCCTAATGTGGCCCGCCAGGTGCTTCTCATCCTATAGCTAATCAGCAAAAGAGGAGAAAAATCCTCAGGGACTAAGGATCTTTTTTGGCTCAAAAAGAAAGTCAAGGTTAAAAATCAATCTAAAATACAGTGAAAACCTAAGTCAATATGCACTCACTGGCAAAAGACTGCCTTGCTTTGCTTTCAATCAATGTTTATTAGAGAAAAATATCTTACAATATTGTTCCATGGGGTAACTAATTACCAATAAAATATTTCCCCCCATCTGATAGAAAATAATGTGTTCCAAGGAGTTGAATGCATGAAAACACATTTATAAATAGATCAAATGGAGTTAGATAATTACCTAATTAAAGAAAAGTGAAATATCATAGGAATTAATGAAGTAATTCAGTAGAGAGGGAACCCAACTAGTAGAGAGTCTGCTGAAAGCAACAGTGGATAGTCTCACCCTTGAATGGACAGCTTAAATATGCTGGTGGAATTTCAGGTTAGTCTGTTTCAGAATTGACTGCCATATTCAGTATTTTAATTTTTAACAATAACCTTATGTTTAATTGGCAAAAATGCCCATTATGCTACTTCATTAAGGCAATCAGAAGCATGGGGTAGTAAAAATCAGCATGATTAACAACTTTCATGTGGTAGACAACATAGAGATGAATGGTTTTTGTGTGTACAAGTATCCCACAAGTTGGAAAGATAGAAAGCATGCCTGTATGGAGTGGAAGCATGCATTGAGGGCTTCTTTCTTAATGTACATATTTCATAAGTAAAAACAATGCTTTTTAAAGGAATGCCATACAGCCATGTTTCATGCATTTCAATATGACCAATATTCGTGAATGGGAGTGCAGTTTTTCAAAACAATGGCCAAAGAAAATTGGAGTGATGGGAAATCGGCTAAATTGATTTCTACAAAAGCCTTGTAGAGAGCTTTAAAAATGAATATTGTGTGCAGGGGAGAAAACAACTATGAAAGAAATTACAAGTGGGTTGCACTACATTACAAGCTTGAGATTGCTTATTAAATGCATAACTTGTTTTTCTGCTATACCAGTCATTTTACATAAGTGTGCAATTTGGCTTCCATTTATAATGCATAACTGCAGCATGCTTCAACAGTGCCACAGGGAATACTTGTTATGGGTTGAATATTTGGTTAAAATCCTTGGAAAAATTCCAAAAGCATTTCCATACCCCTGGCAGATTTGGATAAGCATTTCTTTTCAGTTTACTCTTCTCCTTGGCAAATGGAGAGAAAACAACTGCCCTCCCAACACAGGACAGACAATACATTCCCATTTCCTTTCTTCCTACTCCAAATTTTTATAAATTGATGGTATTTGTATTTGAAAGTAATTTAAATTTATACCACTCCTTGGGAAAAAGATGTCTTAGAATCTGCTTGTAAAATATTGAGTTACTAATGTGCACTATATTTATATATAATTATTTTAATAATAAGTAATTATTGTATTTAAAACCAACGATGAAGTATTGATTCCTTAGTTCAGTTTTTAAGTAAAATCCCATTGCACACCAATCCTGAGGAGCAGGAAGGGATAGAGAGGAAGTGTTGTAAGAGCAGGTAAGTAAGAAGAAATTTGCCCAAAACGTAGAGAAGTAAGTCCTTATATGCTTGACCAAGTGTAGATTCTGGCAAAGGGAACAAGAAATGGGACTCAAGGCTACAAGTATGGGGTGAACCTTTTATACATGTTCCAGGACTGTTCATTTTCTAACTGCTTTGCTATGTCTTGCACACACAATTTGAAAGGCTTTGCAGGAACAATCTGTTAGCAGAGGGAACGCATCTTATTTTTCAATTAATAAAAAGCATATAGAGAAGAGAACCAAGATGGTGTCAAAGGTAAACGCCTGTACTTGCTGCCTCCCACAACCACATCAAAATTACAACTAAAATGCAGAACAACTATCATCCAGAACTGTTGGAAAGCTGGCTGAATGGAAGTCCTACAACTAGAGAAGTAAAGAAGAAAGCACACTGAGACCGGTAGGAGGTGCGGAAGTGCAGAATGGGCTGGTCCAGCACCCAGGTGTGCCGCTGTTTTAATTGGGAGGGAGATTGCCTCTGTGGAGGCAGCCCGTAGGAGCAAGGGGTCCCAGCCCTGCACCAGACCACCAGCCCAGGGTTCCAGGGCTGGGGAAAGAAGTCCCTATGGGCAGTAAGAACTATGGACTGTAAAAACCAGTGCGGATTGGGGCTGAGTGACACACAGGCTGCTGGAGACCCATCTGCTCCTCTTTAAAGGCCTACAGCATGAACTGAACTTACAAGCTCCCATTTCTTCTGAGCTCCAGTGCCAGGTGAGGCTCTGGGGGATCTAGACCCATACGGGGAGAAACTGAACTGTCTGGCATCGGGGCAGGAACTTGGGGGCAGCTTTCTTTCAGATGGAGGTGTATAGGTAAACACCTGTACTTGCTGCCTCCCACATCAAAATTACAACTAAAATACAGAGCAACTATCATCCAGAACTGCCAGTAAGCTGGCTGAATGGAAGTACTACAACTAGAGAAGTAAAGAAGAAAGCACACTGAGACTGGTAGGAGGTGCAGAGGTGCAGAATGGACTGGGAACTTCCCGGATGCAGGGCTAACTGGCAGCCATTTCTGTTTGCTCTACCTTGGTGATTCCCTGAGACCCTGCCCCACCCAATTTACAACCCCACCCAAGCTGTGCCAGCAGCTTTTGCATATGAATGGTCTGTCCTTTCTCAGGCTAAAAATCTGTCAAACAAGCTGCAGCTGGGTCAGGAAGCCCCAAACCTATCAACAAAAGGCCCAAGACCTCGCACCAGCACCAGCCTGCCTTGCTTCATAGCTGGGCCTCATCTGGGCATTTCCAAAGAGGAGGAATCTGCAGATCTCTTTGTAGCTCCTGCTGGGTGGCCCCAGATGGTGGCTGACTTTGCACCTCCCTGGAGATCCAAGAGCCAGGGTACCCAGTGGTCAGTGGGAGACCATACCAGATTACAGCTCTTCAAATCCATAAGTGACACACTCAAGGGGCAGACTCGGTGAGCACCAAAGTCCCACTGAAGCAAGTCCTGCTCCATAAAGGTGTCTCCTACATAGCATCTTTCCACTGTAGTCATAGCTAGTCCTCACAGCCAATTGGCCTGGAGGTCAATTCCTCCCAGTGACACTAATAGCAATCAAGTCTCAGATACAACAAAACTGTGCACACAGCCCACAAAGGAGTGCACCAAGAGTGTCCACTTCAGGTGACTTGGGAGGCTGAGCCCCTGGGACCCTACTATACAAGGCCACTCTATCAACTCTAGGAGGCTTAGCAGCTACCCAATACATAGAAACAAACACAGGGAAGCAGCCAAAATGCAGAGACAAAGAAACATGTCACAAATGAAAGAAATGGAAGGAAGCAAACTACTGGATGTAGAGTTCAAAACCACAGTTATAAGGTTACTCAGGAATCTTCTAGAAACTTCCAAGGAACTTAGTGGGACTTTCAAGGATCTTAGTGAGAATGCCACCCCCCCCCCAAAAAAAAAAGAAAAAGGACCTGTCAGAAATTAAGCATATACTGACTGAAATAAAGAATAATATACAGGGATTCAACAGTAGACTAGAGGATCCTGAGAATCAAATAAATGATTTGAAATATGAGGAAGCAAAAAACACCCAACCAGAGGAGCAAAAAGAAAAAAAGAATCCAAAAATATGAAGATAGTGTAAGAAGCCTCTGGGACAACTTCAAGCATACCAACATCCGAATTATGGGGATGCCAGAAGAAGAGAGAGAGCAAGTTATTGAAAACCTATTTGAAGAAATAATGACAGAAAACTTCCCCTACCTGGTGAAAGAAATAGACTTACAAGTCCAGGAAGCACAGAGAACCCCAAACAAAAGAAATCCAAAGAGGACCACACCAAGACACATCATAATTAAAATGCCAAGAGCAAAATAAAAAGAGAGAATTTTAAAAGCAGCAAGAGAAAAGCAGTTAGTTACCTATAAGGGAATGCCCATATGATTGTCAGCTGATTTATCAACAGAAACTATGCAGGCTAGAAGGCAGTGGCAAGAAATATTCAAAGTGATGAATAGCAAGAACCTACAACCAAGTTTACTCTACCCAGCAAAGCTATCATTTAGAATTAAAGGTCAGATAAAGAGCTTCACAGACAAGAAAAAGTTAAAGGAGTTTATCACCACCAAACCAGTATTATATAAAATGCTGAAGGATATTTCTTAAGAAGAGGAAGAAGAAGAAAGAGGTAAAGATAAAAAAATATGAACAACAAAGTGACAACAAATAGATATTTATTAACAATTAAATCTAAAAATCAAATGAATAAAAAATCTGATGAACAGAATAAACTGGTGAATGGAATAGAATCAGGGGTATGGATATGGAAGAGTGATGATTCTCAGAGGGAAGGGGGTTTGGGGGTCTGTAAGAGATTAGAAAAAGATATTATATACATGTATGCATTACTTATGGACACAGACAATAGGGTGGCAAGGGCCTGGGGTAGGGTGGGAACTGGGTGGAGGGGAGCTATTGGGGTGAAAAAATAGGGACATCTGTAATAATCTCAACAATAAAGATTCTTTTTAAAAAAAGCATATAGAGACTGAGAGATGATGTGGAATATTCTTTTCTTTTCACATTGTCACAAGAGGCATCTAGGTATAATGGACATTTAGAAGCCATTTCTTTCTCTGCCATCCCTTCTTTCACTCCATTGCTTCCCAACATATATACCTTACTTCCTTCTGCATCTTTTCCAATGGTATGTGCTGTCTTCATCAGGATTTTAGAGCCTTGGTTCCCTCCTAATAGGAAGCTTCAAAGTCAAGGTCTTGAAGAAAAATCCTTGGTTAGGTTTCGGTGTAGCTGATATCAACTATGTCCTCATGTCTTTAGGAGGAATAAGCCTAAGTCTTTCAAAATAATCATAGTGCAGCATCAAACACCTCCTCACCATCAGAGTCGAGGAAGTGAAGGAATAAGAAGAGGAAAAAAGTCCTTTTTGTTACTCTCTCTCTAATGATCTATGAATTTTCAGAACAGATAGCTATTTATTTTTCCTCAATGAGTGGGTTTGTGTTTCGGGGTTTGGAGGTAAGATATCTCTAAGTACTACATACCTAGGAGATGTCTTTCTTGGACACACTTGGCAGATCATAGATCAGTTATGCAGAGGAAAGAAAAAATTAAAACTGAAGTAAAAGAGGAGCACCATGGACTCCTATAATTGAATAAATTGGGGCATAGTGGTCTGAGGCAGAAATGTTTTCATCATGGGCTACATTTATTGATGTTTTTTCACCTTCTTTCTCCTGGTTTTGGCTTTCCTCTTCAGCTTCAGATATCACAAGATGGTTGTCAACACTTTCAGAGTAAAACCATTGTCCTATTAAAAAAAAAAGACACAGACTTGCATTCTGCTTTATATAATGGTTAGGAAATAGCTAGACAAATAGAGCAGGTTTAATTGACAAAAGATGGGAGTGATGATATAAGTATTTTCTGAAAGCATGGTTGAGTCCCCTGGCTATTTTTTAGTAGGAATAAGACTAAATATCATGTGTTTATTTTCAGAATGGAGCATCTATAGGTAAATAAACCTTTCTGATGCCAAAATTGGCTGTGTTTCTTAGTTTAGATTAAATGAAGTTACCTTAGAACCCTCCCACCATGAACAGAACAAAATATGACTAGAAGGCAAAATATCTCTTCCCACCACAATTTATTTAATTCCCACATATATTTATTAAGGCCCTACTATAAACCAAAGATATACAATAGAAATATATTCCTTAACATTATGTATCATATGGATATTTGATGATATGGTCCTTTGATTTACTTAAACATTTTTTGTTTTTGAATCTTTCTGAAGTTCATGTGAGAACTAATGATACTTGCCACTCCATAGGTGAAGTCAGTGCCACATATGTGGGAAAAAAGGCTCATCTTCAGTCAGAAACAGTTGCCAACAGTAGTCAGTATCTGAGCATGAGGACAAACCCTGAAAAGTGAGAGCAGAAAAGTGAGGTTCATCAAACACAGAGGTCCTCAGGCAGGTCATGGACATCAATGCTAGGGATTTGAGTCTGAATCTATACTTCTAGGTCACTACCAGAAAATCAAAGACACATGTGTGGGAGTTAATTGGGGTAGAGTTGATATTTAATTTAGGATTTTGCTTAATTATCTTAAAAGTTTATTAATAAGCATTTAAGTAATATATTCTATTAATGGAAAAGTTGTTTTGCTGAAGTTGATAATTTCAGTTTTTCTGAAATGTTCTCTGTCACAAAAAAAATGAACTGTTGATGAAAGATTACTTACTGAATACCATGCCTGGCTTATTGAACCTAAAATATTTTTTAAAAAAATTATGAAATATTGGATTGTGGCCAAAATGTGTACATGACCTTGAGTGATGAAGAAAATATTTATAAGCTTCATCAGTGGTTAAAGGTAATAAATTTCTTTATTGAAGAAATTTATTGAGCTCTGTATCAGACATTATAGTTTTTATCCTCAAAAACTTCATATTTTCCCAGGAATGAGTGATTCTATTCATTTATTACCATGTGCCTAAGACAGGTCAGACACAACACTTTGTTCTAGGAAAAAACATGATGAAAACAATTGATTTGTTCCCTGCCCTCATGTAGCTTAGATCCATTGTTGAAAGATGGGAAAAATATTTAATCAAATAATCTTACAATGTAATTGGAACTAGGATAAATGGTATCAAGAAAGGGTTTTGGTTCTGAAGAGAGCATATTGGAGAGATTTGGTCTAGTTGGGGCTGGGAAGTATTTCTAGGAGCATAATAATTAGCTGATATCTGAAGGATGCTTAAGATTTAATTAGAAAAGATGGGAAAGAGACTAGCCATGGAGGTCAGTACTGAGGCCCTGTAATGGGAGGAAACATAACTCCTTCCTGGAGTTGAGAGAGCTATGTGACCAGAGTACAGATGTTATTGAAATAAGGGGCTGAGGGAGGGGTGTCAGATTACTTGGCTTGGAGGGCATAGTAAGGTTTTAGACATTGTCCTAAGAGTTCTGGGAAGCTGCTGAAGTGTTTAAAGCAGAGTGTGGGGTGTTTGAATTATAATTTCATTATGATTGCTCTGGTGGCTGTATATGGAGAATAGATTGGAAAGGGACACAAGCAGAACTTTCAGACAGCTTTTGATGAGAAAAATGACCATCATCCTGACCAGTAGTGGTGAAGATGCATCCTATGTATAGATCAATGAGATATTTAGAAGTAGGATGGGGAATTGGAAAGTGGTAATGCAGTTACTGTCAGGAGCCAAAGGAGTTAGTTAGAGGTCTACTTACTCTGGCAGGGGTGTACTCGATGCTCAGACAATTACATGCCTCCCCAGCAAACAGCTGCTGATAGAGAAAGTGAATTCAATGCAACCTGCATTCCAGGGCCCCTGATTATTCCTGGCCAAATAACCAGAAAGAGACAAAATAAACAGATCTGGAAGGTAAGGGAACCATTTTATTTAACTGAGGTCCTTGCCTTGATTCAGTTCTCGCTTTAAAGAGAAAATATTCCAGAAATATTGGTCTGTGAATTATTTTCATAATAGCTAATGAAAACCAAATCTGATTGCAAATGTCATACCTTTACAAGCAGACACTAAAACCCTAAACAGCCTTGAGTGCTTTTTACTTAATGTTCAATTTGTCGCTAATATACTACAGGATTTAAGTGTTAGTGTTTAACCTGTTAAGAGATTGTAAGTTAACTTGGACGTTTAACAATGAGCTGTTTTATTTATTTTTTTTTTTTTTAATATATTTTATTGATTTTTTACAGAGAGGAAGGGAGAGAGATAGAGAGTTAGAAACATCGATGAGAGAGAAACATCGATCAGCTGCCTCCTGCACATCTCCTACTGGGGATGTGCCCGCAACCCAAGTACATGCCCTTGACCGGAATCGAACCTGGGACCTTTCAGTCCGCAGGCCGACGCTCTATCCACTGAGCCAAACCGGTTTCGGCCAATGAGCTGTTTTAAAGAGTATTACATGTGATCAGGTATATAAGAGTGGATCATAATTTAAAGTACTTGACTAAAAAATAGGCACCTGTTTTAAGGATATGTATGTGTTAATGTGTTTAGTAAAAGCTCTATATGGAAAAAAAACTGACCCAGCAAGGCAGAATAGTGCATTTTGCATTGTTGTTCCTCACATGATCATAATGCTGAAATTTTAAGTTAAAAGCTTAGAGACCATTTATTGCATCTTTTCATCCTTTTAAAAAACATATTTCCTCATTTTAACTTTACCAACTTTCCCACTTTGCTATCCTTTTTTATTAAAAAAATCCTAAAAAGAGTTGTTTACAATGCATCTTAATTTATCTTCTCTTTTTTTTTATTCTCTCTTACATCTACTCAGTATGTTGAGCCTGCCATATTATGAAAATTCTCCATCAAGGGCACCAATGACCTCCACATTTCAAAATCCAATTGCTCATTGTAATTCTCATCTTAGTTGATATCTCAGAAGGAATGTATAAACTAATTCTCTCCTCCTTTGTAAAGTATTTGTTCACTTGGCTTATGGTGTACATTCTTTATTGTTTCTCCTTTTCCTCATTTTCAGTTCCTTTTCATCTCCCTGACATTTTAATGTTAGAAGTCCATTGATGTCTTTTTTCTTTCTACAATCACTCTCTTCCTGATATTGTTCAATTTCATGGCTTCCTTTGTGGAACCCTAAATAAGATATTTAGAGTGAATAGCTGTAAAATAATAGTTATTATTATTCTTACAACTATGCTATATTAAGCACATGCTCTATTTCAGTTAATTCATATGCATTAGCATTATCTACTTCATAAATATGAAATTTATTTTACTTAGTTCAATTATGCCCAGCATCCATATATATATCAGAATACATTTGTTGTACTAATAATGAGCACAGTATATTAAGACTGAATCGAAGACATAGAAACACTCCAGAAGACCATTGAAGTAGGAGCTTACAATACAATATTTTGTTTTGGCACTTGGAAGAATGTTGGAGGAGGTTGAGGGATGTGACCACCATTTGACCCCAGAGCTGGACACAGGCAATCAGAGGTTCCTCACCCTGACCCCTATCTTTGGAATGTATGTTCCACCCATAATTCCCACAATGGGAAACATTTAAAGGAAATGGCTTTGAGAGAGTAATATATTCTTGAGACTTTATGAAGTAAATATGTGACTGACTCCTGTTAAGGTCTCTATATAAACTTTTAAGATTATGGCCAGGTATGGACATCTACTCACCTTACAGCTGCCCAAGGCAAGCCTCATATAAAAGTTCCCTTGTTTATTAAACCTGCCACCTACCAATCTGGAGTGCCCTGCCTCTTTCTTCAGTCTCTCCCTGTCCTCTGTGGAGGAGGGGGATGGGCAGTTTCCAATTTCCCTTGGGAAATTTCTAAGGTTTCAAACAGTTGAATAGTTTTAGAGATGATAAAAATTTTCTTTTTCACAAGTACAAAATTCACTTCAAATGCCTTATTGATTATTCATTTACTATTATCTATAGGCAGCAAGACTCATACCTTCTCACTGCATGTTAAAACTTGTCCTATAGCTTCTCCTTGCACTGTTTGAGCTGCTGCTTGGTATCTCTGGAAGCAGATGTTGCAGTGGAATTTGGGGGTCAGGATGTGTATTGTAGAAACCTGTGAAAGAAAAGGAGAGGAGGTGTGCTTGAGCAGAAGAAATAGTCAAACAGACTACACAAAACTTCGACCAAACCAACAAGGGGCTCTGGAACAAGTTCATGTGTTAAAGTGATGTGCATCAGGCTCACCCATCTAAACTTTATCCTTCTCACTTAGTAACCAGTTATGGATGTGACCTCAGATAAAAAAAAATATTAAAACTCTTTCCCTAGCCAGTTTGGCTCAGTGGATAAAGCGTCAGCCTGTGGACCAAAGGGCCCCGGTTTGATTCTGGTCAAGGGTACATGCCTCAGTTTCAGGCTCCTCCCTGTCCCGGGCCTTGGTCAGGGCACATGCAGGAGGCAACCAATCAATGTGTTTCTCTCACATCAATGTTTCTCCCTGTCTTTCCCTCTCTCTTCCACTCTCTCTAAAAATCAATGGAAAAATATCCTCGGTGAGGATTAAAAATAAATAAATAAAACTCATCAGATTCTTCCTTTAAGGACACATCAACCCCTATGTGCCCATTGCACCTAGGACCTGTTCCATGCATATTGGGATAGCAGCTCCATCTCTAGCCAGGGTCCAAGGTTTTCCTAATCAGAGCCCTGTCCATGGCATAACTGACTTGCCTTGATTGAACATTTCACCTTGTTTTTTGTTGGTTACTTAACCCCTTGGTCCTTGGCTTGGTCTTTGCCTTTTTTTGCCCTGACATACAAATAATAAGAATGCCTTTGTAGGCAACCAAACAGGTTTGTGGTTTTCATACTTAGATTTTGGTTGCCTGCTATCTCAGATGCTTATTTTGTTTTTTGTTCCCCCCCCCCAAAAAAAAAATGGAGAATTAATGGCCCTTAGCCATTGCCACCTCATCCTGTTATCTTTACATCTACTAGTTCCTCCTTAAGTTACAATGTCTGATATTTACCTGTGCTTTTTTGTTACCCACTTCCCTAGTACCCCTCCTAACTTACCACTGTAAAACATTAACTGCCACCTTGTTGAAAGAATATTTCTGACCTACCACCAGTGATGGTATCCCCATTGCCCACAGGTTGTTTGGTCATCTAGCCCCTATACACCATCTTATTGCCTACTTTCTTGGATTCTATTTGTGAGCTGAGTTTGAGCTTGGGGTGCAAAGTGTTTATTAATGATAAACTTCTTTAAAAGAAAGAGGAGGAGGTAAAACCTCATGAAAGTAGTTGAATTGCAATGTAGGCCCCACAAAGCCCCAATCAAGTTGGTAGGGAGTTCTGGAGTGAGTAGTGCCCATTAGAGTATTGTATCAGGCCAAAATTCCTGGGACTTTATACCCTCACCTTGCTCAGTCAGTTGATATGGTCTCAAAAATGGTGTGACTTCTGAAAGCAAGGCAGACCCTGAGGAGCTGAGAGCTGAAGGCTACCTGCTGAATATGCCATGGTTTAGCAGCAGGTTCATTCTTGAAAAGATGTCTCTGGGCAGCACATATTCGTGTCTCCCATGGAACTCTTGTGTTGGTCAATAAATATATTTGTTATAGATATAAATATATCTTTGATTTTTAATATTTTTCATTGCAATTTTTGGAAACTCTGCTCATCCTTACCATTCTAATCACATACTCTCTTTCACACACCTTCTTCAATCTCTTTAACTTTTTTTTTTAATCCTTGACTGAGGATATTTTTCCATTGATTTTTAGAGAGAGCGGAAGAGAGAGGGAAAGACAGAGAGAAACATCAATGTGAGAGAAACACATCTATTGGTTGCCTCTTGCACGAGCCCCCACCAGGGCCCAGGCCAGGAGGAGCCTGCAACCAATGTATGTGCCCTTGACTGGAATCAAACCTTGGGCCCTTCAGCTGTAGGCTGACGCTCTATCCACTGAGCAAAACCAGCTAGGGCTTCAATCTCTTAAATTAATGTTCCTCCTTTAGGCTTTCATAGTATTAAGATTATCTTCCTATGCCATATTTGTAATGAGATTATAGATAAAAGGAATTTATCTATAATGTGAAAATTTTCTATATGTGTTTTCCTTAATAGAAAAAAGTGTTTTTTCTCCCTAAAATCTAAGAGAGATAAAGATAGAGCACTTGAGCTGGAGCTAGTGGGGGTTGTGGTGTGTGGAAGAGGTAGATAGAGCATTTCTCCATACTAGAAGGATGTGCCTGATACTGCTGCCTCATAAGCTCAGGGGGAAGATTGAATCTGGTTGGGCAAAGTATGCACACGGACAAGGCTATGATGAGAACATAGAGGAAACCCAAAATGCAACAAAATTGAGGTGTTCTTGAGACAGGAAAGGAAGTAGAGCTTGTTAAACCCACAGTAGAGAGCAGCTAGAATCCAGAGGGCAGGAAAGAGTGTCCACATCCTCAGTGTCCTGTAAGCTCCACTCTCCACATATTCATTGGTTTCTTGTGAAACCATAGTGGAAATAGAAGAAATAACAGTGATGGGAGTTAAACTTTGAATTAACTGAGTAATTAATACATTTAAATAAGAATTTCAAACAAACTTGAAAAAACAATCTCATATTGCTATGCACCAGGGTGAAGACTGGAAGCAAGATTAGATCACACATGAAAAATAAATGTCCCCCATTTTTCAGCATACATGTGCAGTAGAGTATAAATTTCAATGTTTTATTTAGCATTCCTCAGGAGATTGCAGGCTCCCCCGTTCAGACACAACCCCTCCTCATCTTTTTAATCCTTAGGCCTGACAGTTATAGGTCCTCAGTTAACGTTTTCACCCTTAGAGTAGGGGCCTTGTTTTATTTTCCTGTATTCCTAATAGTGACAAAAACTGAATTTTGCAATTATAGGTCATTTAGAAAATACTCTTTATGTTTAATTGTATAATTCATAGTCAGCTAGTTTCTTCTTCTGTATGTATATGGATTTATCATTTATAAAAAAAATGTACTCCAAGCATTTTGACCAATTTTGAGATTTGATTTATCTGTCCTCCTTCATTTCTATGTATTATAAAGTGTTTGTGAAGCTACTTTCCATTTCAGCTTAAATTATCTTTTGGTTTTAATTTTAATAGATTATTTTGGTGCTGATTTTTCTTTGCTTATATACTTTAAAGCCCTGACCGGTTTGGCTCAGTGGATAGAGTGTCGGCCTGCGGACTCAAGGGTCCCAGGTTCGATTTCGGTCAAGGGCATGCACCTTGGTTGCGGGCACATACCCAGTAGGGAGTGCGCAGGAGGCAGCTGATCGATGTTTCTCGCTATCTTTCTCCCTTCCTCTCTGTGGAAAATCAAAAAAATATATTTAAAAAAATATTTTATACACGACAAGTGCTGGCGAGGATGTGGAGAAAAAGGAACCCTTCTGCACTGCTGGTGGGAATGCAGACTGTGCAGCCACTGTGGAAAACAGTATGGAGTTTCCTCAAAAAATTAAAAATGGAACTCCCATTTGACCCAGTGATCCCACTTTTAGGATTATATCCCAAGAAATCAGAAACACCAATCAGAAAGGTGCACCCCTATGTTTATAGCAGCACAATTTACAATAGCTAAGATTTGGAAACAGCCTAAGTGCCCATCAGCAGATGAGTAGATTAAAAAACCATGGTATATCTACACAATGGAGTACTACACAGCTGTAAAAAATAAGGAATTCTTACCATTTGCAGCAGCATGGATGGAACTGGAGAGCATTATGCTAAGCGAAATAAACCAGCCAGAGAAAGATGAATATCACATAATATCACTCATTTGTGGAATATAATAAACAACATAAACTGATGAAAATAAATTCAGAGACAGAGAAGCATCAAACAGACCATCAAACCTCAGAGGGAAGGCAGGGGAGGGTGGGGGGAGGGAGTAGAGATAAACCAAAGGACTTGTATGCATGCATATAAGTATAACCAATGGACACAGACACTAGAGGGGGTTGAGGGCATGTGCGAGGGGGGGGGAGAGGTCAATGGGGGAAAAAGGAGACATATGTAAGACTATATGTAATAGTTTAAATAATAAATAATTAAAAAATACTTCTTAGCAAGAAAATGGGCCTAATAAGAAGTATTTATTGCTAATTCACTTAATACTTAATATTTCTTTTCAGGTTTTTAAATATGAATAACACCATTTACTGGAACAGAAAATTTTACAAGGTTGTTACATTAATTCTTTCTCTAATTCTTGCCAATTTGCTACAACAATGTAATTGCATTGCCTACATTATGGTTAACAGGAAAGATTAGGTATGTAGCATTTTATTGTCTTTGACAGCTTGATGAATTGTGACTTGAAGTGAGCAAGTGCTTTGTTCTAATTGTCTCTTTTTCATTAAAGCTGAGAACTATACTGGGACTTTAGGGGAATATGCTTCTTACTGCTTTTAAGTTCTAGCTGTTCATGCTGATAAATTTTCTCCACCTAAACATTGTGCAGCCAGCTCTTTGTTTCTATTCCACCTTTTTAAAAATCATTTCAAGGCTAAAACTGATGAAGATCAATCAATACAACACACTAAAACAGCTGTTAGAAAAAGTGATTCCAGGAAACCGAATGCATTTTCCTGCATTTCAAAGAAATAGAAGAATAAGATAAAAGAATGTTTGATATTATGCCATTTTCCCATGTATACATCTGTGCAGCATGTATAGGTATTTTTTTATACCTGTGCAAGATGAATCTGTGGTTCATTAACCTGATTATCCACCATGGTTAATGCAGGTTGGACATCATTAGTTTGATCCTTTGGAGTGAACATTTGCATTTCTCTTTTCCAGAGGAATAAATAATTTCTAACTAGCTGTTCCACAGAGTCATTTATCCACTTGTTCATTCACAACTAATTAATTTCATTCAATTGACACACTCTTATTGAGGGTCAACCATGAGCCAGACTTTATACTATAAGCAGTGTGGAAAAAAAGATAAATGCAAGATATCCAATCCCTAAAGAGGTTATATTCTGCTCTTAAGGAAATCAGATGAGAGACTTTGACTTCAATCCCATCTTTTTGCTTAAAATAATAATCATATTATTATATCTTTTATAGGATAGAAGGGCAACTTCATGTAGGAAATAGCTGAAAAGAATGTGTTGGACATTTTCACTGTACTGCACCAATTCCAGTAGGTAACTTTGACATAGAGTACACAATGTCCCACTGGTATAAAATGAAGAAAAATAAATATGTTTAGGATATGTTATCCTCTTTGCTAGATTAAGGAATTCAGTGAATTTATTGTGAAGTTAGGAAGATCCATTGAGAGTTTTAAGAAAATAAATGATGGGATTATTTCTGAGTTTTAAAAAGCTAAATGGTGGCATTGCATGTCAGTTAAAGGCAGGGGAAAGTAATTTCAATATTCCATTTGAGATAAGGTGAATGTAAACATTTTTAATAAACTTGTGGTGAAAAATGGCAAGTGTGCCAACTAATTTAATTCCAGGTAATGATGACTATTGTACAGGGAAGGGAGATGGTTGGCATTTCTTTCTTCCTTTCTGCTTGACTTCTGCCGCTTTTGTTTTCTCTGGTGACTCCATCCAGATGCCCTGTTAACTTGTGCTTGACTCCTGGGTGATCTCAGAAGAAAGTATCAGTCTTTAAGACTTGGTAGTTTTGCAAGAAAATGTGTGAAACTCAGTAAATTGAGGACATTAATCGGTGAATTTGATGGATTATTTACAATATGTTTCAAAGAGTTGCTCAGGTCAAGAACACTGAAGTCAACGGGAATGTTGCTATTGGGTAAGTGAACCACTACATTCCTGAAAAGAGAAACAACTCTAACGGCAGAGTCTGAAGAAATAAGCCATAGATGGTGTTCAGTGGCTGGCAGAATGTCCCGAGCTAGGAGAGGTCACTTTGATACTTGGTTCCCTTGCCTGACTCACATTGCATTTTCTATTTAATGTGGATAATTTTGAGGTCCCCTACTCTGAATTACTTTTTTTTTTTTTTTTACTGACTTCATTTCTTGGGCTCAGTGATCCTGGTTCCATGTTTAGTATCTCTCTGAATAGTTTGAAGGATGTTTACTTGAATAGTTCAGAGCCAGAATTTAAAACCTTGTCTCCACCAAGAAGACCTTAATATTTTTCTCACTTGACTAAACTTTAGACAAGTTTCTTCTAGTCTCTAGGCCCCTGACCTCCCTTTTCTTAGAAAACTTACCTTAGAAAACTAGTTAGAAATTCTTCCCATGTCCTTTTGAGGTGTAAATCTCTTAAAGGCTTCTCACCATCCTGTTTTCCAACCAAGCAGTCTTTCTCAGAGGCCTGGGAACCACCCCTTTAATATATAATCAGCTTGGAAGATAGGGTCTCTGTCTCCCAATATCTGTGGGAGAGGAAGAACTTAATTTAGGCAGGAGGCCTTGCTCTAAGTTGGAAAAGTACCTCCTGGGACATAGATAAGAGAGTGAATAAAGCCAATTAGCAAACACAGATGACCAATGTTTCCCCATCCCACTTATGCTACTGCCTTCAAGTTTCCTCTAAAATCTTTCTTTCTCTTTCTTTCTTTCTCTCTCTCTCTCTCTCTCTCTCTCTCTCTCTCTCTCTCTTCCTTCCTTCCTTCCTTCCTTCCTTCCTTCCTTCCTTCCTTCCTTCCTTCCTTCCTTTCTTTCTTTCTTTCTTTCTTTCTTTCTTTCTTTCTCTCTTTCTTTCTTTCTTTCTTTTACATTTGGAATGGTGGATTAATGACTCTTGCATAGTAATATGAAGGGAGTTATATCACTCCTTTCTAGGCCACTGTGTTTTTTGGAAATAGCAGAGTTTAGCTATAGTCTCTGCTAGAGGAAGGAAAAATGGAGGACTTGCAATTAAGTATATTATAGACCCAGAGTAGTTGAGTTATCCTTGGTGTTCCAAGCACTAAAGAAAATAGGTCTCTGTTCAGATATGTTCAATGGTTGGGAAGATGGCAGCAAAATCCATAATCTGAAAACTCAGAATGATGAATTTTCTGAGAAAGAAATAAAACACAGTAAGGTGGCTATTAGTAAATAGTGGAAAGAAGGCAGGGTTGGGTAGTAGGAAGAATCCCTTTCAAATTAAAAAAAACTGAAAGCCAGAGGAATGATATAATTACAAAGACAAACTTTGCTGGGTCCAGTGGCTGTACTGAAGATGAAGGTCCTAAAATATATTTAAGATTATTATAAAAAACAGCAGCAATTTGGAGGAGAAATTTTAGGGACTTGTCCTAGAGAATAAAATTATTTGAGATAAACCAAGATATGGGCTGCTCAGAAATGCATCCAGGCTGATTGACTTCTATCAATACTTGGACTTTATTTGGCTACTTGAGTAGTGAAAAATGCAAATAATCTGCCCTAGCTGATTTGGCTCAGTGTATAGAGCATCTGCCTATGGACTAAAGGATCAAAGGTTCAATTCTGTCTCAGGGCATGTACCTTGGTTGCAGACTTGATCCCCAGCTTTGGTTGGGGCTCATGCAGGAGGCAACCAATTGATGTGTTTCTCTCACATTGTTGTTTCTCTCTCTGTCTCTCCCCCTCCCTTCCACTATCTCTAAAATTCAATGGAAAAAAAATATCCTCAGGTGAGTATTAACAACAACAGAAAAGTAAACAATCCAATGAATTGATGTGAAAACCTGGATTATTGGATTTAACAAATTATACATAAACCTTTTAACTAACTGTTAATCATTTTGTTGGGAGGAGAGCCCTGATAAATGAGGGGGTTCTGGACTGTGTCAGTTCTGTATTATCCTGCTTTCAATTAACATGAATGTTATGAGTGCATAGGTATCTGAGAACCTACTGATCAGATACATTCATTGTGACTCTTGGTGGTGGTTTCTCTAGTATTTGAATGCATGGTTCAGAACTGCTTGTAAGCTTAAAGTTTGTCAAGGTTCTGACAGTGAAATAATGTCACCTCTCACAAGAAGAAAATAATTTACTCTCCTCATCCAAGCATCATTGGAGGCAGGGGTGCTATAAAACAAGCTCCCATTCTGGCCAGTGAAAAGTCATTAAAAGTCACTGGTACTTGGAGACTTACTGTGGACTATTGAGGCTTATAAAGAAGGAACTGTTGTTGTTGTGATGCAGCATTTCATTACAGTGACTGAACAAATAGCTGTCACCAGTGATATTTTATATGTAACCTCGGGCATTGCTAAAGTCCTCCTTTGTATACTCTTAAAAAATCCCCCAAATCAGTTTGTCTTCACTTAACAAGTAACAGTATGTTTTTACTCTCCAAAGCTTTCCATGGAAGTGTCATCAGGAATTCAACAAACTCAAGTACAGTGTGAACTTCTAGAGAGGTATAAACCTATGATATTAATGATATTTTGATAGTGGTTCCCACTGTAAAATATCTTCTCATTACATTACATGGCATCCTAGCCCTAGTGACTAAATATGAATGGGACCATCAATAAGAATAGACTCCAAGGCTCTATTCTCCACACAACTAACCTTGGCTGCTAACTGTACTGCAGTCCTTAGAGACATTTCATGGCATATTCAGTATAATTTTCTTGTTTTTCTGTCTCCACTGTAAAGGAGGAAGCCCATCAATTGTTTGACCTCTTTGGATATTGGAGGAAATGTGTTCTATACTAATTTTACTAAAATCATTATCCTTAGGCACAAGTGGCCAAACTTGACTGGCAGGCCATAAATTCCAGATTCATGTTATATCTATAATGAGCCTTAGCAAAAAACAGCCAAAATCAAAACAAAACATAACAAATAAAAAAACCTCCACTGGTATTCAGTGGTTTCTAGGCTTTTGTACTTGAAAACTTATTCTGTGGTCTAGCAACAGCTGCTGGCCCCTGATGGGGCAACTCATCCTCACTATAAGAAGAGTTTTACTTCTCTTACACTTCGTGACTTTTTCTGTAAGACATCATCACTGAATCACACATCTCATAAGACAAGGTAACCCTAAAAATAATCTGTTGGAAAAAATGGACGTAATACAACCAATCAAGAGCTGTGCTTGGTTTCTTAGTCTTGGTCAGCATCATAGATAGGTGACTCAATACTCATTCCTCACCAGATGACTCACCTAGAGTTTTATCCAAACTGTGAGATCAGTAAGGGTCTTGTCAACAAGATTTTTCACCTTAAAAAAGGGCATGAATCACTGATAAAAACCAAAAGAAAACAGAAAACAACACCCTCCTCCAAAGTGGATAAATCCTATAGAATGCCTTAACCACCGGCCAAACATACTGAGAGTGAGTTGTTGGTAACCCACAGCATTAGTGGTTCTATGCTATGGACTGAATTTTAGTCCTAATCAAGGAGCAGCATTCCTGGCATAAACTGAAATAAACGTCTACAGAGATGCATAGGTACATGACAAAGAGTCTCTCCTGGACTAAACTCTATGATGCTCCCTGGACTTTTCAACTAGACCTCCAGTTTTGGACTTCCACGCTTGTGACTGAATTATCCAATTTTAGCAAGAATTCTGCTAAATTGGTTTAGCTCATCAACTGTAACACTTGATATACTCAGGAACTGAGTAAATATGCTGGTTGCTACATATAATAATGACCTGTAATTCCCAATACTTTTAAAAATATACATATTTTTAATGATTTTAGAGAGGAAAGGAGAAGGAGAGAGAGATAGAAACATCAATGATGAGAAAGAATCATTGATTGGCTGCCTCCTGCATGCCCACACCAGGGATCAAGCCCACATCTGAGGCATATGTCCTCACCAGGAATTGAACTGGGACCTCCTGGTTCATAGGTCAACACTCAACCACTGAGCTACACTGGCAGGGCTACTTTTGTTTTAACATCATCTTTTTCAACTTTGTTTCCTGTTTAATACAAATGTGTAGACTCATAAGTTTAACTGTTGTATTAAAACATTGTTACATGTCAAGAGTGTGGTTATAACCATTATTTATATAAAAACAAATATTTAGTCAATTACCATGTCTTAATTTAATCTTTTTATACCTTCCATTTTTAGACCCCACCCCTCAAGGTCTTCATTGCCCAAGTCCATTTTTAAGTAGTTAAATCAGTGCCATGTTATAACAAAAATGTAGTAATATAATTAACCAGTCATTAAATATTTACTTCTACATCTTAAATTTTTGCTCATATCTTATCACTTTTGATATCTAATCAGGTTCCTCATTTTCTGCCATATCCCAGATATGTCTGATCACCATGTCCTACCTTCAGCAAGAATCCTATTAAATGGTTTAGCCCAAATCCCCCCTTACTCCTCATATTTTCTCTTAGCAATTTTCTATCCACTGACCTTCATCCTGCCACTTGGCTATAAATTCCCACTAGCCAATGCTGTATTTGGAGTTGAGTCCAATTTCTATCCCCAACTACAAGACCCATTTCTGTGGTTTCTACACCTATTGCAATGGCTCACATTGAATAAAGTTTTACTTGCCATACTTTAACAAGTAGAACAAAACCACCATAATTGATAGGAATGCCTGATGAGAAAAGTTTTGACACTCATAGAATCCTCTATTTTCCACCTATTCTGGGCTCCCCATTAATAATACTTACAAGGCTAGCTGGGGTGGCTGCCTGCTGTTCTTTAAAAGTTGTACACTGTTATATCTACTTTGCCTTGGCTCAACAACAGTGCACCCAGGAGTCATGGAGTAGCACGAATTTGAGGAAGAAGATTTGGCCATCTTCAATATGTTTAAAATGTCTGTTTGCTGTGGCAATGGTGTAGAGATTAACAATTTCTAACCTTTCTGAATATATGCATAGTGTGTATTGCCCAGATTGAGTCCACCTGGAGAGACATAACTCAGGATGGTCACTTTGCCTCTCACTGTCATCTGATTGCCTTCTTCTATGCCCAAAAGTTGCTTTGGATAACAAAAGGGTGACTTCTGAATCTCTGAATAAAATTTTTTAAGTAAATATACATTCAAACTTATAACCAAAGAGGGATTATAGACCTCAATTAGTCAGGCATAGGTATCTCTGCCCCCAGAAAATGTGTGGATTTGTGTAAATTTTCTATTTCAGATATAGATAAAAGGGTGGATATGGTTCTTCACAATTGTTTTAAGCAGTGGCTTGCTATCTGTCCCAGCTGCTGGAGACCTCCCAGCAACTTTGCAAGAATCACTGTGACCCAGAATTCATGAGAGTTAATGGAAAGATGAATACTTAATGAGCTACCCAGGGCAGGGATAGACTGAAAAAAGACAAATTTGGATGACTCTGAGGCTCAATGTCCTCCTCCCCCAACTCCCACTCTCTTTTGGAAGCTTAGCAAGCAGCTAGCATAGCAGTTTTTAATCAGCTCAATAGTGAAACAGCCTGATACCTGAAGCTAAGCTCAAAGGCTCTCTGGCTGTGCTCTACCTTGGCTTTCTACTCAATGCCAAGAGGGTAGAGGTGTCAATCACTCTGCTGCATTTCTGCTTGTGAGTTTTCCCAACTAACCTTTTATTTTACAACTAGAGGCCCGGTGCATGAAATTCATGTGTGTGTGTGTGGGGGGGTTCCCTCAGCCCAGCCTGCACCCTCTCCAATCTGAGACCTTGGGGGATGTCCGACTGCTGGTTTAGGCCCAGGGATCAGGCCTAAACCGGCAGTTGGACATCCCTCTCACAATTCTGGACTGCTGGATCCTAATCACTCACCTGTCTGCCTGCTTGGTCACCCCTAACTGCCCCCTCTCTGGCCTGCCTTGTTGCCCCATGCAGCCTGCTTGTTCAGTTGTTTGGTTGTCCCTCACTAAACCCCCTGCCGGCCTACCCGTGGGCAGCCATCTTGTGAGGGCATGATGGTCAATTTGCATATTACCTCTTTATTATATAGGATTATACCTATAGTGCTGTGGTGGATGTGTGGCCCTGCCTGACATGCAAAAAGATTATATATATCATTTCTACACATGAAACTTTGTTTAAACTCTAATGGTGGGAAGTAGGAAGATCTATTAAGAACCCAAGAGGAACCATAGATTTGTCAACATTATTTCAAGTAGATGTGGATAATTTAAAACCTATGAATATGTAATACATAACTTAAGAGGTTTCAAATGTAAGATGTAAATATATTGTAATAGGCTGTTCCTCAGAAGACAGAGAGGAATATTACAAGGCCTTCCTTTAGTGCATGTAAATAATTCTGCTTCTATTACCATTAGAGTATGACTGTTGGAGCTCCAGTGGCGCAATCGGTTAGCGCGCGGTACTTATAAGACAGTGCAAAGCGGAGTATGACTGTAATATCCAGATATGAAGTACAATAAATCACAATGCACAGAGTTTCAGCTCAGTGAACCATGCTTCAAATGAAATGATCTTACATACTGGAAAGGAAAACACAGGAGTTTTTTTTCCAGTGAGATTTCCATAAAGGTGGCATACTTACTACAGATCATTGAAGCTCACACCACTTACAAATCTTAGTGTATTTTGAATGCTTATTGTGAGACCAATGATGAAATTGGTGTTTCCATATGGCATTGAGTGAAACATTTGTAAATTCAATGCAATTCTATGAGTTATAAAACAGTTTTATTTTATTTTTTGTTTTGGGAGATCAGGGATCATGATTAATAGGGACTACAACCTGTATTTTTGTATGGTTTGGTATGTTTGAAAACATGAACTATAAGAGGGCAGTTGTAGAGGAATTCTGCATCAGTAGTACAGGCAGAGGGAGTTAATGAAACTGAAAGATGAAATGTGGAAGGATTTCCAGAAAAAAAAATAAAGGGAGCGTCTTGGAAGTTACGAGCTGCTGAATGCATAGTCACGTAGAGAACTCAAAGTCTTAGTGACAGTAAGGCCAGGAATAGCCTCTATTCATTTTAGACACTTTGAAAGAACTGATAATACTTCTCACCATTGGACTTATTAAAAATACATTAGGATAAAAATGATTACTTTTAATATGGAAAATCAGAAATAGTTACAGATAATGTGTTTCATGAATCTTCAGGAAGAAACAGAATAAAGATAGCTACAGTTTTATTTTAGTGTAAAAAATACCGCACTTCAAGCTTATGGAAATTACTAAAAATTTTAGTGGCATAACTTCAGAAATGATTAATGGCAGGGCTCAGAGGACCAATGGTCATTGTCCTATAATAGGAACAGAATTGAACCTAAGGCAAAGTAAAGGTTTCAATATGATGATGGACTTGGCCTGTCAATTGTTAAAGACTAAGCCAAATCTTTCTACCAGAAAATCATGAAATTCCTTCCACTTGATCAGATACTTAATATTCTTGTTTAATTTTCATGAATGCTATACCAGTGCATGTTCTGTAAATTATAGTTGAAACCTGGATAGACAGCCAAGGTCCCCACAAATGAAGCACTTATACATTTTTGTCATATAATTTGGAAATATTTTCAAATCATGTAGAAATGATCCCAGTAAAATAAGAATACCACACATAAATTGGAACTTATTTGGAAATTATTGAAGCCTGTCCATTGATATTTACTGGGTAATAGTATTCTATTTCTATAAACTATTCCTAAATATTTTTTTTACTTTGGGGTAGTGGATTAAACTTAAACATACATACAGACATAGGGAAATATTACGAGGCCTTTCTTTAGTGCATGTAGATAATTCTGGATGTCCCCCAAAATTTATACACACTTTGAATGATTATAAAATCAGAGTTTATTAACATGCAGTTCATTTTCAAAATTTAAAAGAAATTAATACTGTTTTGTCAATGCCTATTTTCAAACTGATGACCCTCTGGTCCAGGCACTGCTGATAATGTGAACCGATGAATAGCAAACATCAAGAATCAATCATTTTATTCAGTATTTATGTGCCCTCAGCTTATCAACTGTTGCTTGATTTGTACTGAAAACTTTATCTTTTATGTATCCCCATGAAAAAAAAGTCTAGCAACACTTTAGGATAAATTTTCTTTGTTCACAGCTTAGTCTGGCTTCACCAATTATTTGAAATCAGCTAGAACCAAAAAGAGTGAAAATTGAGTTATCAGCTGTTAAATTGTGTATATATATATATATATTTTTGTATATATATGTATACATATATAATTCCATGGAATTAATTATAATATTGTGCAACTATCACCACTATCTATTTCCAAAACCTTTTTATCACTCCAAATGGAAACTCTGTAATTATCTATAACAATAAAAGCATAATATGCTAATTAGACTGGACAGCCAAACGACCTCCCGGACATCATTCCAGACATCCTTCCAGATAAAGCCGCTGTGGTGGGGGCCGAGGCAGAGGGGTGATCAGGCAGGCAGATGAGTTGTTAGGGTCGATCAGGCATGCAGGCAGTGTGTTAGGGAGATGATGCAGGCAGGCAGAGGGTTAGGGGTGAACAGGGAGACAGGCACAGGCAGTTAGGAGTGATCAGACAGGCAGGAGAGTGGTTAGGGGTGATCAGGCAGGCAGGTAGGTGAGTGGTTAGGAGCCAGCGGTCCCAGATTGCAAGAGGGTGCAGGCTGGGCTGAGGGACCCCCCCCCCGCCCACCTCTCCATGCATGAATTTTGTGCACCAGGTCTCTAGTTAAGTAATAATTCCCTATTTCCTTCTTGTCAACTCCTGGTAACCGCTAATTTCTGTCTCTAGGAATTTGCCTATTCTAGATAGTTCCTATAGGCATAATTATACAATATTTGTCCTTTTGTTTATGGTCTACATCACTTAGTAGAATGTTTCCAAGGTTCATTCATGTTATGGCATGTACCTGAACTTCATTCCATTTTATAGTTGAACTAGAGGCTTGTTGAACAAAATTCGTGAACTCGGGAGGGGAGGCCCTCAGCCTGGATTGCGAGAGGGTGCAGGCTAGGCTGTGGGATCCAACCAGCGCAGAATCGGGGCCTGGGAGGGATGTGAGAAGTTGGCCAGCCAGGGAGGGACCACGGGAAGGCTCCAGGGTGTGTCCAGCCCATCTCACTCAGTCCCGATTGGCCAGACCCCAGCAGCAAGTTAACCTACTGGTCAGAGCATCTGCCCCCTGATGGTCAATGAACATCATAGCAATTGGTCGACTGGTCAACTGTCTGCCCCCTGGTAGTCAGTGCACATCATAGCAACTGGTTGACCGGTCAACTATCTGCCCCCTGGTGGCTAGTGCATGTCATAGCAAGTGGTTGAGCAACCTTAGCATATCATTAGCATATTATGCTTCGATTGGTTGAATGGCCGACTGGATGACTAGACACTTAGCATATTAGGCTTTTATTATATAGGATTATATTTTGTTGGTCCATTCATCTGTTGATGAAACCTTTGATAATTTTCACCTTTTGGCTATCTATACTAATAAAAGCCTAGGTGGTCCTCGCACTCTTGCATGCGATGTCATCCCAAGATGGCCACCACAAAGATGAGTACCACAAGATGGCCATGCCCACAGTGAAGGCGGGGCCCAGAGGCCACTCTGCGTGGTGAGGCCTGGGGGTCCCATGGCTCCACGTGGCACAGAGGAGGCCAGTCCCGGTGTCTCCACCGCCTCGTGTAGAGGAGGCAGGATCCTAGCAGAGGAGGCAAGTCGCAGCAGGGGAGGGCAGTTGGGGATGATCAGGCAGGCAGGGGAGGGCAGTTGTGGGTGATCGGGTCAGCAGGGGAGGGCAGTTATGGGCAATCAGGCCAGTAGGGGAGGGCAGTTGGGGGAAATCAGGCCAGCAGGGGAAGGTAACTGTGGGCATTTGGGCTGCTATGGGAGGGCAGTTGTGCGAAATCAAGCCAGCAGGGGAGGGCAGTTGTGGGTGATTGGACTGGCAGGGGAGGGCAGTTGTGGTCGATTGGGCCAGCAGGGGATCAGTTAGGCATCAATCAGGCTGGCAGAAAGAAGCGGTTAGGAGCAATCAGGCAGGCAGTCAGGTGAGCGGTTAGGAGCCAGCAGTTCCAGATTGTGAGGAGGATGTCCGACTGCCGGTTTAGGCCCGATCCCTGCAGGGGTCCCAGATTGGAGAGGGTGCAGGCCAGGCTGAGGGACACCCCCATGCATGAATTTCGTGTACTGGGCCTCTAGTCTATATATATAAAAGTCAAGTGACTAGAACGATGGAACGACTAGAACGTCCAGAATGACGGTTGCTATCATGCGCACTTCAGTGGCCCCGATTGGCCCCCCCAACCTCCCACAGCCCCTCCCCCCAGCTGGCCCCACTCCCAATTAGGGGCAGAGCTGGCTGGCCAAACACCTGCGGACCATCCCCCTGACTTGCCACCACATATGGCAAATGCCCCCGGCTGGCCCCCACCACCCTAATCAAGGATGGGGCCAGTTGGCCAACCTCTGGCAGACCTTCTCCTTGGCCAGCCCCCCCAATCCTGACTAGGGGCAAGGCCAACCAGCCAACCACCCACGGCCACACCCCTCGGCTGGCCCTGCCCCTGATCGCCTCCTCACTCTGATTGGGGGCGGGGCCAGCTGGCCAATTGCCCTCAGCCATTCTCCCCTGCCAGCACTGCCCCTGATCGGCCTCCATAGGGGTGGGCCGGCTGGACCCCACCCATGTATGAATTCATATATCCTATCTAATAATAGACAAACATGGTAATACCTCTGCTACACTTCC
Organism: Myotis lucifugus; assembly: GCF_000147115.1. NCBI lineage: Eukaryota > Metazoa > Chordata > Mammalia > Chiroptera > Vespertilionidae > Myotis > Myotis lucifugus. The sequence goes on along the minus strand of NW_005871190.1, from coordinate 1,905,910 downwards.
CATTGGCTAATAAGCAGGATATGAAAATTAACTGCCAACCAAGATGGCGGCCGGCAGCCAGGCAGCTGAAGCGAACATGAGGCTTGCTTGCTCCAGTGATGGAGGAAGCCAAGGTTCCTCGCCTGGCCTGCTGCAGCCAGGCTCTGAGCTCTGGATGCAACAATGTTGCAATTATAGAAGCTAAACAAACCCAAGGTACCTGCTTTCAGCCAGCCAGCCTCTGAGCTGGAGCCGCAACAAAGTTTCAATTACAGAAGGTAAATAAATCCCAGAATAAAAAAAAAAAAGAAAAAAAGGAGAAAGTGGGAGCTTCAGTTGCAGGCTTGGCCCTCCTGAAAACAGCCCTCAGCCCCTCAACCAGGCTGGCCAGGCACCCCAGTGGGGACCCCCACCCTGAAGGGGCTGTGGCCAGCCTGAAAACAGCCATCAGCCCCTCACCCAGGCTGGCCAGGCACCCCAGTGGGGACCCCCACCCTGAAGGGACACCATTCAGGGCAAACCAGCCATCAGCCCCTCATCCAGGCTGGCCAGGCACCCCAGTGGGCACCCCCACCCTGAAGGGGCTGTGGCCAGCCTGAAAACAGCCATCAGCCCCTCACCCAGGCTGGCCAGGCACCCAAGCAGGAACCCCCACCCTGATCCAGGACAACCATTCAGGGCAAACCAGCTG
>NW_005871190.1:1889014-1903335 GCF_000147115.1 Myotis lucifugus | reverse complement strand
CCCCCTCCCCCCGCCCCGCCTTTACATTCACATACTTTCACCAGACATTCATTCAGAGTTTAAACAATCCATTCAATTCCTAACAACTTCCCAATTTCTGAGGGAGCTCTAAAGCTTCCCGCAATCTCCTTGAACTGATCAATCACAATACCCAAAGGAGCAGTCTGAGTCCATTCCATAACGTCCGTCCAGGAGGAGCAGAGGGTGGAGGAGAGGGAGCAGAGGGTGGAGGAGAGGGAGCAGAGGGTGGAGGAGAGGGGAGAGCCGGCTTCACAGGGAGGATTGCAGGCTCAGAAGCAGAGACCGAGGACCTAGGGAGAGAACCAGGGGGTAAGAAGGGCTTGACCCACGCCGGGGGGTTCTCACATACGTCTTGCCAGACTAAAATGTAAGGCTCCTGGTCCAGGTGTCCGTGTCGGCCAGGCTGAAAAACCAGATTCCTTACTTCCCTGATGAGAGGCAGATGGAAAGACCCCTCCGGGGGCCATCCGACATTAAAGGTGGGCCACTCGGATGAGCAAAAAGTCTGCCATTTACCCTTTTTGATGATAAGAGAAAGGTTTTGAGCTCGTCCCTTGACCTCCGACCAATGGTCCAGGGTCAGGGACAAAAGAGTAGAGGTAGACTGGCCCATGATCGAAAACACACACACACCAACGACAAGAAACAAAGAACAAAAGACAAGGACAGACACAACGCGTTGAGGCAAAAATCGAAGGATCCAAAAAGAAGGTTTTACAGAGCTAATTGACCTAGCTGGCAACAGAGTTTCAGAATCAGTATTTAACAGACGAGAGGAATCCAGGCGCCCCTGGTCCTCTCCAGACTCCACCAGGGCGTCCCCCGGGGATGTGGCCTGCAACCTCCCGACATGTCTGTCAGCCGCAGTCAGGGGAGGCTCACGCCCCTCCCCGACAGCCACCAGACCGAACAGATTTGCCAGCTCTGACCGAACAGATTTGCCAGCTCTAACAAAATTTGAGCTCTCAATATCTAAGCGATCGCTATTCTTATTCAAAAAGGCGCCGTCACTTACCCCAAGAAGCATCTGTTGGAACGTTGGTACCCGAAGGCGGCTGCAGTTAATCTCGGTGGAACCTCCAAATGTAACGCCCTGGACGCAAGCCGCTGTCACAAAGAACCAAGAGACGCTTCTCATGCAAAAAGCAAAGGGTTTATTGTTTCCAGCATGCCGGGACTCGCAGCATACTCTGGGCACAGAGCAGTGGCTGTGAGCCCCGACCAAGAGTTTAAGCACACATTATATACTTTTTAGCAAACGGGGGAAGTAACCTGGGGTCATCCTACTGGAGATCTGGCGCCGTGTGAGTCAACATACAACTATCTGCTTTCGGTGGGGAGGGAATGTAGTTTGGAATTTTTCACTAATGATCTGGCTTTCTAAGTGAGTTAATGCCTGTCTGGTTTCTTATCAGGTCGTTTGTCCTTCAGTTCCCTCCCTGGCTGCAGCCATCTCCCGTAACCTCCCTGGCTGCAGCTGTCTCCCATAAAAGTTGTTTGTTCCATCTGCCCCTTCTGACCTTTCTGATTACTCTGGTGCCTGTCACACTGTAAAACAACCAATAGAAAAAATAAAAAATCATAAAAGAAATTAGAAAATACTTAGGGATGAATAAAAATGAAAATATAATTAGTCAGAAAAGGCAATGTTCAAGTAGAATTTAGCTGTATATTCCTAGACAGATTTATCTGAAGGTTTTTGTGATTTATTTTAAATTTATTTTTTATTGAGATAATTGTACTTTTACATGCATATATAAGAAATAATACAAAGAAAGCTTATATACCTTTATCCAGTTTTCCAGCTTTCTGCAATAGTTACATCTTTGATAACTAGAGTACAATATCACAATTAAGAAATTGATGCAATCTACTGATTTTCAGGTTTTATTCAGGTTTCACTAGTTTTACTCACACTAGTGTGTGTGTATGTATATTTGGTTCTATAGAATTTTCTCATATGTTTAGAGTTGTGTGATTACTATAATACTAAAGATATAGAGCAGTTCTGTCATGAGGATCTGTCATCTACCCCTTTTGTAATCACAGCCACCTCCTTCAATATCCTTATCTACTTACTTTCTAACCTCTATTAACCTCTAATCTGGTCTCCATTTCTATAAATTGTCATTTAAGAAGTGTGACATAAGTGAAATCATATACTGTGGACTTTTTGAGATTGTCTTTTCCACCCAGCTAATTCCTTTGGGTTCCATCCAGGTTGTTGCATTTATCATTACTTTTTTCCTTTTTATTCTCCTTGACAAGGATATACCACAGTTTCTCTTTGTCCATTGAAAGTTACTTGGGTTGTTTACAATTTGGGTTATTATGAATAAAGCCACTATGAATATTTAATGCTGCCAGTCTTTCCTAGCATCTAGAAGGTTTCAGGAATCTGGATAAGGCACTGCAGCGTAAATCAATAAAGAGACTAGAAATATAATATAAATTTGTAATCCATGGGGGAGCCAGAGGAGCTTAGCTGTAAGAACCAAGTTCTCTTGAATCTCTGGACCCCTCACTTTTTGTTAATACAAATTGTCCTAAGGCAAAGTAGATATACATATCGAAGGTTAACCTTTAGTATACAATAGGCATTGTCTGTTTTGGGGGAACTGCCTTTGGCTGTTCAGGTGTTTGGCCAACAGGAGGCAATAACATGTAGATTAAAATGCCCTCAGCTGTCTGGCAACAGGCAATCATTTATACATCCTTTTCAGGTTTGGGGAAATGACTTTGGCCATTCCAGTAGGTAATAACATATGATTCAGCCCCGCTGAAGCCTCAAGGTTCCATCAACCTTTTGAGGAAACTTCTTGCATTTATGACATGCTGGAATTAGCCTCTGGCAAATATTCCCATACAAGTTTTTGTGTGAACATAAATTTTCATTTTCTGGGATAATTGCTCAAGAGAGCAAATGCTGGGTTGTATGGTAAGCACAAGTTTAATCTAGTAGATTGCATTAATTTCTTAATTGTGATATTGTACTCTAGTTATTCAAGATGGAACTATTACAGAAAGCTGGAAAATTGGGTAAAGATATATAAGATCTCTTTGTATTATTTCTTATACCTGTATGTGAAGGTATAATTAGCTCAAAATAAAAAATACAGCTTTTTAAAAAATCACAAAAACTCTCAGAGAAATCCTGTCTAGGAATATACAGCTAAATTCTATACTGCTTTCCAGAGAAGTTGTAGCATTTTACATGACTGCCAGCAACATATGAGTGATCCTCTTCTCTGACAATTTCAGGTTTCTCTGCTGCTGTAACCAGTCACATTGGCTGACTTCAGAGCAGGTCCAGGGAAGAAACAAACGAAAAACAAAACAAAACTGAACGACAACAACAAATCCACCGGGGATTCCTCCTGCATTCTACAGTTGAAGCGTTTCTTTGTCCCAGTTTTGTTGCTTTAAAAATACGGTTTCTCTGGGACATTTTCCTATGCATGCACTCTGTGTATTTAGGGGCTCAGCTTGCTCTTAGATCAAAGCTGGGAGATAAAAGAGGGGGAAAAACTCCTTATTCACCACTCTGCTAGACTTTCTTCAAGTGTTGATACCTCTCCTCAATCTGTCTGCTATTGTTTATTTTTGAGAGTCCTTTTGTCATTTCTTTTTGTATTCTGTTCAAAGTTTTAGTTATTAGCATTGCCAGCTATTGTGAGCTTGCTTTATCTTGGCCATTACTGGAATCATTTCACACAACACGAATTGTCAAACTGTCGGTACATTTTCAAATATATTGCTGCTCCAGCATTTTTTTTTTTCAGATCTCTTTGTTCTCTCTCTCTCTCTCTCTCTCTCTCTCTCTCTCTCTCTCTCTCTCTCCAGCTGGGAAAGATACTTGTAAAAGTGTTCTAAAGTGAACAATGACTGAGTGATAAATGTCATCTAGCTGATGATCTAATATATGAGAATACAGCTTCTGACAGTGAAGATGATGAATAATGTCAATAGTAGGGTGTGCCTCAAAAGAAACCGGAGAATATTTGGAATTATTTCATGGTGTCCCCAGTTGCAGTACTTAGGAGCTTTTACATTCTTCAATGGGAGATGATTAAGTAAAAGGCTTGTAAAGTAAATTCTTTTATGTAAAAAAAAAAAAAAGGTAAATCCAGTTTCTATTTTTGTTTCCTCTGATGTTTTTCCATTTAGCTTATCTTGAGGTGAAAAAAATCACTGTAATTTCAAAGGCATGAGCTTAATTCATGATATATTAGGTGTCCAAATTCCTTCTGGGAGTCTAGTCTCCCCCCAGGAGAGATAATTAACCTCTGAAAGTAATGATGAACAAAGTTTCACCTAGTGGTTTGTCTTAACAATTGATTTATCTCATTTACCTTTATGACTCATCACTGAAGGCTGGAACCATGATTGGCAAAGATGTAAAAAGAAGGGACCCTCACTGGGATATATCAGCAATGGAACCCTAAGTACTGCAGTCTCGTGTTCAATATTTAGGAAGTATGGCAATTTTTTAAACAAGAACTCTAGGATATTTTCCATTCCTGGTGGCCTGGGAAGCCCACGGAGCTTCAATTCTAAAGGATTAGCTTCCCATCCAGGTCTATACTATTTGCTAATTATGTTACTTTGGATAGTTTATTATTATGAGCCTTAGATTAGGTTTCTGGAATCAAGATGCAATTAACATTATCAATCACAAGGACTTTGTTTTGAGTTCTAAACACACACACACACACACACACACACACACACACACACACACACACACATCCTAAATAAAGAGGTAAATTAATGCGAGGTCAAATGACCAGAAATTGAATTTATTTGGGGCTAGCAGAAGAATTGCAGTTCTGGAAATGCATGCTATTCCAAGCCACAGGTGAAGTCTGTTGAGGGTTTGGGATGAGGTTTATTTATGGATAAGGAGAGCAAAAAGGGGAAGTCCAGCCTGAATCTAAGCAGTAAGTTCATTGGCTTGAAGATAGGGAGAGATGCGTGGTGGATATTCATTGGTCAGGAAAAAACTCTCAGGCATATGTATGAGCATCTTCATCTAATATCCCTCAGTTCCATCTTAGTTTGAAGTTCTCTCTCTCTCTCCCTCTTTCTCTCTCTCTCTCTCTCTCCATATATATATATGTATATGATGTATATGTATATATATATACACAATATATATATATATATGATGCATCATATATAAATATTTAGTTTAACATTTAAACATATGTGAGTACTTTATAGGATTTTAAACAGCACAAAAAATATTATTTTCTGTAAATAATTTATGCCTAAAGAGCAATTTTTTCCCCAGTGAGAAAAGAGGCTTAGAAATATTAGTAAATTCCCAGAGGATAGTTATTGGAATAGTTATAGTATTTTATACTGTATTTCCACTAGAAATATCTTTAGGTGATTGCAGAAACTGAGGATTCTCTCTGTCCTGATTTATAATTATACTAGAGGCCCAGTGCATGAAATTCGTGCACTGGGGGGGCGGTTGTCTCTCAGCCCAGCCTGAACCCTCTCCAATCTGGGACCCCTCAGGGGATGTCCAGCAGGTGGACATCCCTCTCACAATCCGGGACTGCTGGCTCCTAACCACTCGCCTGCCTGACTGCCTGATTGCCCCTAACCACTCTGCCTGACAGCCTGATAGTCCCCTAACCGCTCCCCTACCAGCCTGATTGACAACTAACCACTCTCCTGCCAGCATGACTGACACTGAACTGCTCCCCTGCCGGCCCGTTCTCCCCCAACTGCCCTCCCCTGCCGATCATCTTGTGACAATGTGGGGGTGGCCATCTTGTGATGACTTGGGGGTGGCCATCTTGTGATGATGTGGGGGCGGCCATCTTGTGACGGCCATCTTTTTTTTTAAATATATTTTATTGATTTTTTACAGAGAGGAAGGGAGAGGGATAGAGAGTTAGAAACATCGATAAGAGAGAAACATCGATCAGCTTCCTTCTGCACACTCCCCACTGGGGATGTGCCCGCAATCAAGGTACATGCCCTTGACCAGAATCGAACCCGGGACCCTTGAGTCCGCAGGCTGATGCTCCATCCGCTGAGCCAAACTGGTCAGGGTTTGTGACGGCCATCTTGTGACGACATGCAGGCAGCCATCTTGTGACATGAGGGTGTGAGAGTCAATTAGTATATTACCTCTTTATTATATAGAAATTCCGCAGCTCTCTTTGAGGTTCTGAGTCTTTGTACTCAACATTTTAGAATCTACATATGAATTGGTGTGTCCTGTCAATTTTACTATAATTAAATACATTTCAAAGCCAAACATTATGATGTTTAAAAAGGGACAGAGAACAATTATATTTGACAAACAATTTTTACATGACCTGAAAATGTCTTAGGATTAAACACCCTTTTATGCCCTGATTTGCTTGGAAGTGTTTGCTTAGTTGAAACTTGTGGAATCATTTCACTTTACATTGTGGGCTGATTAAAAATGTTGGAAAAGTCTCAACAAAGATTTTAAATTTTGCCTCTTTGCTCGTTTGAATGAGAGCTCCCAACAGAGGAACCACCAAGTTTCTATTGAACACATTTTGAGTTGTTACACCTAACACTGTAATCATTTATGCAATTTCCATGAATACCCAGGAGACGGTAATGCTTTTCTGTTTGTGGAGGAGTACAGAGTCATTGATCAAAACACTTGACATAACTATGAGAAAACATCTAATGTTGAAAATAGAAAGCAGTTTTCTTTTTGTTATGTTTAGTATAAAATAGAAGCATTCATGTTTTTCTCACAGTTTAAAACTAGGCATGTGGAAATTTTTTGTGTCATTCAGAGGGCAAATAAAATAAATAATTCACAATGAATTATCAATTCTAAGTGTTTTAGAGTCTGAAGAATTTCCCTATGTATGAATTTCAATTAACCCTGTTTTTAATAATCATATTTCAATTCTCTGGATATATTCATTTTTCAATAAAAATTTGTAAACTGATGGAAAGGTTAAAAACAAATACTAAATGTTAGGTAAAAAATTTGAAATGTGCAATATTTCTCATTTATCTCCCTGATTGCCCTATTTGGAAATTCCCTTAATAACCCACCAACCTGCCACTCCATCCTCAATTTTTGCGAAGAGGGTATTTTAGATTTCAAAACTTCAAAGTTTTTAAGAAAGATTCAGAAGATTAATGCTATTTTGAAAGATTGGTTCACAAAATAAGCACATAAAGGAAGCACATTTTCTGAAAAGAATTGGAGCAGTTTTGATGTTCTCTTCCTGAAATAAATAACTTATGGAGATAGGGCTGCACCTTCAAAGCCTCTGTTTCTTTAACAGAGATTCCAGGACATAATCACCTCTATTCTTTCAAGTGAAGGATTTTACCAGGTTGGAATTAATTCATAAGCACTCTTAGAGATTAGTAAAAAGGCCACCTCTCACCCTTGGAAGGAAAAAGAAAAACATTTCCCCCTCAAGATTAGAAAAGATGAAGGATAGGCTCTTAATTCCCTAAGTAGAGTTCAATGTTCGATTTTATAAACCCAGTAGCTAAAGGTCAGGTTATTATTATAACATCACACACACACAGACACACATGCTCGTTGCTCCTATGAATGATTTTTTTGGGGGGGCCGCTTTGCTGTAAGAAGTCACCAAACAGGAGATGTCTTTGGTTAGTATTGTTATTTATTTACTTTCTGGCTAACCATAATAAATCTCAGCAACAAAATTAGTGGTAATATAACCTACACTTAAGAGTATAGGCATGATGTCATTCACCTTTAATTCAAATCCTGGTTCTAACGTTAACTAGTTACATACATCTTACTTAAACTCTCTGTGCCTTAGTTCTCTCTTTCACAAAGGAAGAATAATAATCAAACAAAACTGATAAGGTTTCGTTAGGACAAAGCAATGACTCAACATGTAAAATACTGCTACATGATTAGCTTTCAGTAGAATTTAGATGTTTTTATTATGATCACTCCTCTTTTTTTTAAATATATTTTATTGATTTTTTACAGAGAGGAAGGGAGAGAGATAGAGAGTTAGAAACATTTTTTTTTAAAATATATTTTATTGATTTTTTACAGAGAGGAAGGGAGAGAGATAGAGAGTTAGAAACATCGATGAGAGAGAAACATCGATCAGCTGCCTCCTGCACATCTCCCACTGGGGATGTGCCCGCAACCCCAGGTACATGCCCTTGACCGGAATCGAACCTGGGACCTTTCAGTCCGCAGGCCAATGCTCTATCCACTGAACCAAACCGGTTTCAGCTGATCACTCCTCTTTTAATAATCATCAGATCATCACTATTACCAGCATAATCATCATTATTATATTCAGAATTTCTATTTTGTTGAATTATATCAACCTTTTATCTTAGTGGATTAATTTTGTTCCTATATTTACTAGAGGAAAGTGCATGTATTCGTCGTATATTGTGTTGGGGCATTTAATAGTTTGTTTGTTTTTCTCTCAATTCTCAAAAGGCTGAACTTAAGGATAAAATAATGCATCTATTGAGCAATACATGTACATTTAGATATATAATTATTTTAATTTTATGTTCCAAAAAACACTTAAAAATGCCTTAAAAACATTTTATTTTAAAAATTTAAATTTAAACATTTTCTAAGAGGTTCTTAGATACTTTAAGCATATATTTTAACTCATTATAGAAATCTACTGTACATTGAACGTAAAATGAAAATTTGTACCACTTCAGTACACAGTCAAGTGAGGAATTGAAAGGGAACAAAATAAAAGAAAAACAGAAATCCAACTTTATAGCCTAACTCCATATTCATTCCAGTACCATGAATAAAATTATCCCTTTTCTTTAAAAAAAAAAAAAACTGTTATAGGGCTTTTCTCTTTGGTACTGGGATATTAAAGATCATATGGTTCTACATCGTCTTCTCAAGCTACTGTAAGTAATGCTGCAATAAGCATAGGAATGTGTGTGTCTTTTCAATTTAGTGTTTTGGTTTTCATCAGATAAATATCCAGAAGTGGAATTTCTGGATCCTTCTTTGTCTCTTGTGATAGCCTTTGTTTTAAAGTCTATTTTATCTGGTATAAGTATTGCTACCCCAACTTTTTTTGAAAGGTGTTTCATGAAATATCTTTTTCCATCCCTTTACTTTCAGTCTGTGTGTGTCTTTCAATATAAAGTGAGTCTCTTGTAGACAGCATATGCCTGGGTCATCCAGCATATGTCTTTTGATTGGAACATTTAATTCACTTGCATTTAAAGTAATTGTTGATAGATATGTATTTATTGCCATTGTATTTTTTATTTCGCCTTCTCCACCTTCTCCTCCTCTCCCTCCTCCTCCTCCTCTTCCTTCTTCTTTCCTGACCCCCATTCATCTAAATATATTTCTAACTTTATTATCTTTTTTATCTCTAACTTTAGTCTTGAATTATCTTCCTAGATGATGTTACATATGTTAATAACATTGGTATAATACAACTCCCTGAAGAGGGGTTTACTTTTTCCCCTTTTTTTTGAATTTTTTAGGGTGACATTGGCCAACAAAAGTATAAAGGCCTCAGATGCACAGCTGTACAACACACCACCTGTACAATGTATTGTGTGTTCACCACCCCAAGTCAAGCCTCTGTCCATCACAATTTATCCCCCTTGTACCCTCCTCCACCTCCACCCCCCTCCCAACAATCACCATAATGTTGTCTGTGTCTATGAGGTTTACCCCCGCCCCCCACCTCACAATCACCATAATGTTGTCTGTGTCTATAAGGTTTTTTAATTTTTTCTTTTTTGCTCAGTCTTTCCACTCACCCTCCCATTCCCACAGCCTGCTCTCTAACACATTTATTGTAATACTGGTTTGGTGATGATAAACTCCTTTACCTTTTCCTTGTCTGAGAAGCTCTTTATCTGCCTTCAATTCTAAATGATAGATTGGCTGAATAAAGTAATCTTGATTGTAGGTCCTTGCTTTTCATCATTTTGAATATTTTGTACCAGTCCCTCCTGGCCTGCAAAGTTTCTGTTGAAAAATCAGATGACAGTCTTGTGGAAGATCTCTTGTAGGTACCTAACTGCTTTTTCTTGCTGCTTTTATGATTATCTCTTTGTCTTTAACCTGTGGCACTTTATGATGTGTCTTGGTGTGGGCCTCTTTGGGTTCATCTTGTTTGGGACTCTCTGCACTTCTTAGACATTTATGTCTATTTTTTTTTCACCAGGTTAGGAAATTTTTCTCTCATTATCTTTTCAAATAAGTTTTCAATCTCCTCTTTTCCTTCTGGCACCCCTGTGATGCTGGAAGTTCTATGCTGGAAGTTGTCCCAGAGGTTCCTTATAGTAACCTCATTTTTTTCCCCATTCTTCTTTTCTTTTTGCTATTCTGATTGGTTGCTTTTTTTTTGCTTTCTTCTTTTCCAAAATGTGATTTGATCCTCTGCTTCATCTATTCTACTCTTGATTCTCTGTAATGTATCCTTCATTTTAGTTGTTGTATTTTTTTATTTCTAACTGGTTCTTTTTCATGTTTTCTATGTCCATTTTTATGTTTCCTATCTTTTTGTTGAAGTTATCACTAAATTAATCTACTCTTCCCCTAAGTTCATTGAGTATCCTTATAACCAGTGTTTTGAACTCTGCAACTGGTAGATTAGTTGTTGCCATTTTGTTTAGTTCTTTGTCTGGAGTTTTGTTCTGTCCTTTAATTTGGGACATTCTTCCATCATTCATCTCTTCATTTTGGCAGCCTCCCTGTCTTTGTTTCTATGTATTAGGTGGAGCTGCTACATCTCAGTCTTGGAGACTGGCCTTATGTAGTAGGTGTCCTATAGGGTCCCAGTGGTACAGCCTCCCTAGTCACCATAACTGGGTGCACTAGGTGTGTGCCCATGTGGATGTGTGCACTGTCTTGTAGTTGAGCCTTGATTGTTGTTGGTACATCAAGGAGAGGGCTCGATTCCCCACCCAACCTCCCACCAGACAGGTTGGCTGTGAGGACTGGCCACAACCACCGTGGGGGATCTGCAATGCAGGGGCTGACCCCATGTAGCAGAACTCATTTCAGCAGGGCTCAGATATCCGCCCAGTCCATCCCTCGAGTGTGTAGCTTGTGGAATGGTTGGGTAGTGCTTGGACATCGTCTGAAGCTGTTTACTGGGTGTGCTGACTCTGGGGCCTCCTGGGAGGTGCTGGCCAAGTTCAGCCACCACCTGTGTTCTGCCTGAGGCCACCCAGCATGAGCTACAAAATGATCTGCAGATGGCTGCTGTTTGTGCTGGGCTTGGAGGTGCCCAGGAGAGGCCAAGCTGCAAACTAAGGCTGGCTGCTGCTAATGTCATGTCTGAACCACTTAGCAAAAGATATTGGGTATGCAGAGGCCAGTTACTCAATAAAGTGATCTTAATTGCCTCAGTAGCTGTATATCTCTTGCTAGACAGAAAGATCCTTCCTTATTTCTTATATTTGTTGCTTAGTAAGTAGATCTAATAAATATTTCTCAAATTAAAGAATAAATTTGACATTAAATTTAAATACACATATAGTCCTGACTAGAAAATTTGGTCCACATACAAGGTAAAATAAAACCTGATTGAATTTTATTATTAGCTTGATCATACAAAAATTGCCTTATTTCTCTTCTTGTCATTGTGTGTGTAGACACTAATTTGTTTATAGTGTCTTCACATAAAATTTTATTTTTCCTCTATATTCTGATAACAACATTTTTAAAAGACTCCTTTACTCACATTTTTATAGAAAAAGTTAAGTTTTCAGATGAATACAAATATTGCAAATAACACATTAATATGTTTTTATTTTAGCTATTAACATAAACTTTAAACAATGTTTCCTTGATTAGTTCACAGAACTGTGAAAAGAGTCTTGTAAAAAATATTTAGGTAGCATTGAACAATGCTACAAAACAAATGTATTTTTCAAATGAAGGGGTCTTACATTAATAAAGAAAAAGGAAGAATGGAAAAAAAGGAGAAAAAGTAAATTAGAGTGGATTTAGCAGTATTGTAGATAGAAGGTTAATATTGATAAATCATCATATTTACATATCAATTATAATTTCAATAACATTTTAAACACACCATGCTGGAGAACATTATGCTAAATGAAACAAACTAGGCAGTGAAAGATAAGTACCATATGATTTCACTCATATGTGGAATTTAATGAACAAACTGAACTACCAAGCAAGTGAGAGACAGACTCATAGACAGAGAGCAGGCAGACAGCTCCGGGGGGAGGGGAGTGTTGAGGGAGGTTTGATGGATGAGAAAAAAAAAAAGAGAGCGAACTCAGAGTCATGGATAATAGTATGGTGACTGTGGAGTTGGGGGAGGGGGCAGGGAGAGGAGGATGGGTGGAGGTGGAAGAGAGCATAGAAGGGATAAATGGTGATGGAAAAAAATAAAGTAAAAAAACTAAACACAAACAAAAACCCACATACTACATCTCTAATAGTAGCAAAAAACATAAAATATCTAAGAGCAAATCTAATAAAGATTGTGCACAATATTAATACTTAGATCTATAAGAAATTACTAGGAGATATTAAAAATCTAAACACATGGAGAGCTCTACCATACTCATGAATGAGAAGTATAAATATATTTAAGACATCTATCTTCACATTTATCTAAAAATTTAATATAATGCCAATTAAAACCCCAGCATAATCCTTTTGTGGACATTGACAAGTTTGTTCTAAAATAAGTGTTTAAATGCAAAGAATCTAGATTAGCTATATAACATTCAATAAAAATTTGAGGACTTACATTACAGAATATTCAGTTACTAGAGGCCCAGTGCATGAAATCATGCACTCGAGGGGGAGGTTCCTCAGCTCCACTTGTGCCCTCTTGCAGTCTGGGAGCCCTTGGAGGATGTCCGACTGATGGCTTAGGCCCATTCCCCGCCACTGCCGCTGCGCTTAATAGCCGTGAGCCCAGCTTCTGGCTGAGTGGTGCTCCCCCTGTGGGAGCGCATTGACCACCAGGGGACAGCTCCTGCATTGAGTGTCTGCCTCCTGGTGGTCAGTGCGCATCACATCAACTAGTCGTATCGATTTACATATTAGCCTTTTATTATATAGGATTATAAAACTATAGTAATTAAGCTAGTGTAATACCATGCAAGAAAAGACAAAAAAAATGAAACAAATTTAATTCCAAAAATAAACCTACAAGTATAATAATAACCTGATTTATGACAAACTAGCCAATATAATCAGTCAGTGGAGAAATAATTTTTTTCAAATAATTGTTTTCCATCACCTAAATGTCTATATGAACCTGAACAATGACACTATGAGAGAGAGAGAGAGAGAGAGAGAGAGAGAGAGAGAGAAGGAAAGAGAGATGGATTATAGAGCTAATTGTAAAAGGGAAACTACAAGGCTTATAAAAATTAGAAAGGTCTATCTTCATTATCCTTTGGTGGGACAACATTTTTTTTTAAATAGGACATTAAGGTTGCTCCTTAGGAGATTGAATTGGGAGTTAGGGTAATGGAAGTGATTCTATAGGGGTGTGTATGTGAGTGTGTGTGTGTAGAAAGTCCATCATTAAACTACATCTAAATATTAAGTACACTTAGTATATTTTATTGATGTAATTCATCATTAGCAAAGGGAGAGGGAAAGAAAGAAGGAAGAGAGAGAAAAAGAGGGAGAGAGAATGAGAAAGAAAGAAAGAAAACATAGATGTCTGGTTCCAGCATAACTAAAGTTTCTCTCTGCTCTTCTTATCTCTTCTTATTCCAACATCCCTCCTTGTTTCCAAGGACATTGACCTTTCTTTAATTTTAGGTTTGTGAAGTTTAGAATCAGTTTTTCTAATTATTTTTATTTATCTAATTAAACTTGTTATATCCTTCATTCTTTTGAAAAGAAGTGAAATCTGATTTATTTTTATTCTTTGCCACAGATTGAAATATATATATATATAATAAAAAGAAAACATGCAAATTGACTGCACCTCCACTATGCCTCAAGCCATGCCCATCAGAGCGACTATATGCAAATTAACCCAACCAAGATGGTGGCTGGCAACCACTGAGCTGGAGCAAGCAGGAGGCATGGCTGCCCCGGCGATGGAGGAAGCCAAGCTTCCCACCTGCCCTGGCCGGCTATGGCCTCTGCTCAAGGCAACAAAGTTTCAATTATAGAAGATAAATAAATCCCAGATACCTGCTTCCAGCCAGCCTCCACTGGGAGCTTGGGTGGCTGGCGGCCGTGGCCAGCCTGAGAAACAGCCATCAGCCCCTCACCTAGGATGGCCACACCCTCCTGGGGTGAGGGTCCCTGCTGGGGGCTTGGTCAGCCT
>NW_005871190.1:1877143-1888221 GCF_000147115.1 Myotis lucifugus | reverse complement strand
TTCGGCCCTTCCTCTGCCCACATTCGGGCATTCCGGTGGGGGACACAGGGCTGGAGGGTGTGACGTGATCCGCTTTTTTCTTCATGCGGGCCTCCCGCAGGACACACAGGGCTGGCTGGTGGAAACGCGGTGTTCGGCACTGGCTCCAACATCATATGGGCCTCCCGTGGGGAATCTAGGGCTGGCGGGTGGGACCCTTGTAATCGGGCATCCGCCCAGCCCTCATCCGGGCCTCCCACGGGGGACTCAGTGCTGGCAGGTGGGACCTCGGTGTACGGCACCTGCTCAGCACTGACCTCCCGCAGGGAACCTGGGGTAGGCAGGTGGGACCGTGGTGTTCGGCACCCGCTCCACCTGCATGCGGGACTCCCACGGTAACCCGGGGGCTGGCGGGTGGGACCAAACCGCTCCACCCTCATCCGGGCCTCCCGCAGGGAACCCGGGGTTGGCAGGTGGGACCGTGGTGTTCGGCACCCGCTCCACCCTCATCCGGGACTCCCACGGGTAACCCGGGGCTGGCGGGTGGGACCAAACCGCTCCACCCTCATCCGGGCCTCCCGCAGGGGACCTAGGGCTGGCGGGTGGGACCTCCGTGTTCAGCACCCGATCCGCCCTCATCCGGGCCTCCCACGGGGAACCCAGGGCTGGCGGGTGGGACCGAACCCGCTCTACCCTCATCCGGGCCTCCCACAGGGAACCTGGGGCTGGCGGGTGGGACCCTGGTAATCGGGCACCTGCCCTGCCCTCATCCGGGCCTCCCACGGGGGACCCAGGGCTGGCGGGTGGGACCCTGGTAATCGGGCACCCGCCCTGCCCTCATCCGGGCCTCCGGCAGGGAACCCGGGGCTGGCAGGTGGGACCGCGGTGTTCGGCACCCGATCCGCCCTCATCCGGGCCTCCCGTGGGGTCCTGGAGTTGGCGGTGGGGCCGCAGCTATCCGGTACCCACCCTGGTATCCGCTGTGCTACGGGCCGGGCGGCAGCAGCGATCTGCCCGCCGGAGCATCCCATGTGCTACCCAACTCGGGCGGGCAGGTCACGGGCATGCCTGGCAGCCTCAGTGCCTCAAGCCCCAGCAGCAGCAGCAGCAGCAGCAGCAGCAGCGACAGTGCCCCCGACCTGCCCTCCCAGGTTTGAGCGGCCCCAAGCGGGCAGTGCTTTCCATCAGCCGATGGTTGGCAACACGCATGCAGGTGAAATCACCAGCGCCTGCTTTCCCACAGTCCTGAGCTGGTGATCCCAAAGGCCTGATAGCCAGGCAGTGGAGGCCGTGTTGGGACTGGGGAGTGGTGAGCAGGCAGAACATGGCCCTGATTGGGCCAGTCGCTATGATGCCCACTGTAGCCAGCACACCGCCTGATCAGGGGGCCAGCAGGCAACCTTGCAGCCCCTCCCCCCTGCAGGCCTTCCGCTGATGAGACTCTCCCATCCACATCGAGAGCAGGGTGCTCAGAGCCTGGACCCTTCCTGGCAGCCCCGAGTCCCTGGGGTTAAGAATTCTGATGGCCCTGCCCAGAGAGTAGAGGTGCCTGAGGGGCAGGGACAGGGACCACAGGCCTCCAGGGAGCACTGCAGAGTTGGCAATGAGAGGAGAGGGCCTGTGAAGGGGGAGAAGGTGAAGCCAGTGGACATCAGCCCAGAATCCAGCCCTTCCCCTCCAGAGGCAGCAGGACCTAAACCCCAAACCCCAGCCAAAATTGAAAGAGCCTGAGGGAGCTTCAGGAAACTCTACGAAAAGCTGCACATTGAGAATGAGAGATTTCGTGAGGCCCTGACCCAGACCACGCTGCAGCTGGAGCAGCTCAAGGTGGAGCTGGAGCACACCATGCAGAGGCAAGAGCACTTTGCAGAGAGGCCGGCCATCCTGGAGCTGGCGAGATTTGAGTGCAGGGCCCTGGAGTGCAAGGCCGCTGAGCTGGAAGAGGAGCTGAAGGGCCTGTCCAATCTCCGAGCTGACAACCAGCGCCTCAAGGATGAAAATGTGGCCCTGATCTGCGTCATCAGCAAACTGTCCAAGTGACTCCGGAGGACTTGCTCCTGCACCCGCATTTATACAGCTGCTTTTGCCACATGCACCCCTTCCCTGTGTGAACATGAGTGATAGGGCTGTCGAGGAGTCTCTGAGAAGCCATAACCTTCCTTGAGATCTCCAGGTTAGGAGGGGAGGACAGAGCCCCCAGGAGCCAAGGGGGCCATCTGAGGCCAGGTAGGGGGACCAAGGCTGCAGGCAGGACCAGAAAGGAACTGGGGACCAGGAAGTGCCAAGACCAGTAGCCAGAACCAGAGTGGTCACCCAGAGGTCCCCTCTCACGTGTGCTGCCACCAGTCACCCCTCCAGGCCCTGAACAGGGATCCTAAAATGTGCCAAGCATCTCGCCGGCCTGGGCCAGGTGAGCCTGTATATAGGGTCTGTGTGCAATAGGGAGGGATATCTTCTATTTTTTGCTGCCCCCTCCCCATCGCTCTCCTGGGCAGGGGAAGAAGGTCTTTTTCAGACATAGCATAGGCACCACAAATTAAAATTGTGGAGTTGCCAAAAAAAAAAAAAGAAGAGCAGGCCGGCTGGCCAAATACCCCCTCTCTTCCCACTCCCCCCCACCACCAGCCACATCCTTGACCAACCTGCCCCACCACAATAGGCCCACAGCCCCTCCCCGTGGATATCTGCCCCTGATTGCACCCCCCCACCCCAAGAGGGGGCAGGGCTGGGCGGCCCCTCTCCAGGTTGGCCCCACCCTTGATCCCCCCACTCCAATAGGGGGCAGGGCTGGCCAGCCAATCTCCTGCAGCCTCTCCCCTTGCCCAGCCCCACCCCAGATTGCCCTCCCACCCCCACCGCAATCAGGGGCAGGGCTGGCTGGCCAACCACCTATGGCTCTTCCCCCAGGCCACTGGCCCTGATCGCCACCCCCCAACCCATTTGGGGGGGTGGTTGCCCAGCCCACCAACCACAGCCCCTCCCCATGGCCAGCCCCACCCCCAATCGGCCCCCCCAACCCCAATCAGGCTGGTGAGGGGGGGCAGTTGGGAGCAATCAGGCTGGTGGCAGGGGGTAGTTGGGGGCAAACAGGCTGGCAGGGGAGGCAGTTGGGGGTGATCAGGCCAGCAGTTGGGGGTGATCAGGCTGGCAAACAGAGTGGTTAGGGGCAATCAGGCAGGCACACAGGCAGGTAAGTGGTTAAGAGCCAGCGGTCCTGAGTTGCGAGAGGGATGTCCGGCTGCTGGTAAAGGATCGAGCCTAAACAGGCAGTCTGACATCCCCCAAGGAGTCCCAGATTGGAGAGGGTGCAGGCCAGGCTGAGGGGCCCCCTCCCCCCAGTGCACGAATTTCGTGCACCGGGCCTCTAGTCCTATATAATAAAAAGGAAATATGCAAACTGACCCTAACAGCAGAATGACTGGGAATGACTGGTCACTATGACACACACTGACCACCAGGGGGCAGACGCTCAATGCAGGAGCTGCCCCCTGTGGTCAGTGTGCTCCCACAGGGGCAGCTCTGCTCAGCCACAAGCCAGGCTGATGGCTGCCAGTACAGTGGTGGTGGTGGAAGCCTCTCCCGCCTCCTCAGCAGCGCTAAGAATGTCCGACTGCAGCTTAGGCCTGCTCCCTGCTGGCAAATGGACATCCCCCGAGGGCTCCCCGGCTGCCAGAGGGATGTCTGACTGCCACCTTAGGCCCAATCCCCCGGGGAGCAGGCCTAAGTCAGCAAGTGGTCACCCCCGAGGGGCCCCAGACTGCAAAAGGGCACAGGCCGGGCTGAGGGACCCCCCGAGTGCACAGATTTTTGTGCACCGGGCCTCTAGTGTGTGTGTGTGTGTGTGTGTGTGTGTGTGTATATATATATATATATTTGTTATTTGTATTATGTAGGGTGAAATCTGCCAAAATAAAAACATTTGACCTTATAACTCATCATTTTCTGCCATTCACTGTATATCTCACCCTCTTAGAATGTTATTGTAAGCTGAGATTTATTTTCAGGTAAATATACTTTCTGGATATGAGTGATGTTTCAGAACCTGGCATTGATACAGATACTGGTACTCTCTATTCCTTAAGCATTCCTGCTTAGTCAATTAAGCTGTGTTGAAGCCATCTTGCTTGTCAATGTATTTTTTCCATGAGAAGGTGGAATTCAAATTGTTATATAATAATTTTGTAAGTTGTCAAATTTCATTTTATTTTAAAAAATATATATTTTATTGATTTTTTATAGAGAGGAAGGGAGAGGGATAGAGAGTTAGAAACATTGATGAGCGAGAAACATTTGGCAACCAAGGTACATGCCTTTGACTGGACTCAAACCTGGGACCCTTTGGTCCGCAGGCCGACTCTCTATCCACTGAGCCAAACCAGTCAGGGCTCAAATTTCATTTTAATTGCAGCCTTTAAAATTCTACACTTCTCTGAATCTTTTGTATTCAGTGGCTTAGCAGTTTTCTCTCCACTTTTTTACTTTCAATGTTTATACATTGTCAGGGATACATATGATTCAGATTCAGGCCACACAAAACCAAAAAGAAATATTCCGAACCCCAATTGGAAAGCATACCTAAATATCTGGGTTCCTTGTAGAGCCTCACACAAATACATAAGGTGACACTGTTATGAAGAAAAGAGTCCCTAGAGGCCCCTAGAGAATGCCTTCACCTCTACAGTCTCCAGTGGTTATACTCAAACAGAACTTAATGTAATCTTTACCTTTTATGTGATTCCCTGTATTTCCTTGAAACATCACTGTTTGTTTTGCAAGAGAGGACTCTTGACTTAGCGAGTATCATGGGATTACTAAATCCATCTCCGGTCATCACTATTTGACACCATGCCTGAACTTTTGATAAGTTCTTTGGTTGTGGATTTTTTTCTCTGTTGCATCTTGTTCAGAATAATTCTGACCATCATCTGAAATAAAAATATTAAGAAGGATAGAAGGATTTTTTTTCTTTTGTTAAGAAGCAAATGCTGTTGCTGTTCTGCTCAGATGCCCTTGGGCCCATCCTTAGCTCCATCCCCTCCTGCATCCCACTAGCCTCCCTGCTCCGGTGTGCTTTTGCACCCTCTACAGAGGTCAGCACTCCGTTTATCGGAGCTGCTCTGCTCACATTGGCAGAGAGCCCGGAATGTCTGGGTGAGGACTTTCCTCCAGCAGGCTCTCAGTCAATGCCTCACACCTCATGTTGGAACAAATCTGAAACTCCGGAGTTCTGCAGTAGAGGTACTCTTCTCAGACACTGGAAGGTGTTTCAGCCTTGGTTACCTTCTTCCTTTTCTCTGTCATGTGTTTCCCATTGCCCAACCAGTTTCCCTTGGTGACCTCTCCTGGGATTATTTCCTTAATGCAGCGCCAGCAAAAGTGTCCTCTTCTTAAGAACTGCTTCAAAGGAGCCTGACCTAAGACAAACTATAAGCACGTTAACTCACTTCCAGCCCGTGTCATCATAAGTTTCTAAAGGTAATTCAGTTCTCTTTAGCAAATTTTTGCAATATTTTTAAGACTGAATAAATGTTAAATTTGTTTTAGACTGGGACCTCCCTAAAACCATTACTGGTATTTTACATACTAAGAATTGGTCTCTTGACTGTCTTCTGACTATACTCAATGAATTTATAGTCTCCAGGGGAAAAAAATGTTACTTGAATGTAGCTCTCATAATTTGCTTATTCTTTTATAGTGCAGTTATGCTTTCCACTCTGAGGAACAGGAAATCTTATTTCTGAAACCTGAGAAACAATATAGGAATTGTTAACTTTCATGTATTTTTGAAATGCTAATGTTTTGCTATGATGATAGCTGACTGCTAGTCAAAAAGTATCAAAATGACATGACCGCACTTGTGTATCATGGACCACATGCAAATACTAAGAGCCAGAGTCCTTCCCTAGAGAGCAGCCAGCTGCGGGGAGAGAAATTTGCAAACTGAGCTCACCCATAGCATCCACTGTGCCAAGGAAGTTGCCAGAGAGTGACTGTCACTGAGTCTCCTGCACAGCCATCGAATGCGTGGGAGCTTCAACAGAAGAACCTCCTGAATCTGGAGGCGAAGCACCTTCTTCTGTGTTGGTCTTGTGGTCAACCTTCAGCTCCTTATACTGACAAAGCCTGACATTGTGCCAACTGGCACAGGATAAACGTTTGAGTCCAAGGTCGACATCACAAGGTGGAGTTCAGAAGGGTGGATTTAGAGGGGCAACAAATTGATCACACACACACAATTTAGATTGTTTGATATTCAAAATTAAGTAAATATTTAATTTTGTCGTGTGCTTAGCTTTATTTCAGAAAACATAGAGCGTTCTAAATTTTTTTTTAATACAACAGCAAAGTCACTAAGTTATATACGATCAGAGAGCAATGGATTATTTTTTTATTAGGTTCTAGTAATAGGGGTTAATGCTTGATAATTCAAACACTCCTTTTTAAATTGTTTACATATATTTTTATTGTTCTGAACTATATCCTTCATTTTGTTAAGCTGTGGTTGTATATGAATGAGAAGAGGAAATGGGAAATAAATGTATATATTCAACTCAGCTTAATTTTGTTTTCAGGGTTGTTAATATTCATTCTGCCAGTCACATAAGAAGTGGTAATCTCTGGAGCACATACCCATCATACTCTTTGTTTCGATGAAAGGAATATTTGAAATATTTTTCTTTTTTTATCCTTGATGAAGTCATAAAGGTAATGTGGTATTGTATATATCTCACATGGTAGCAACTTCTTATTTTACAGATAAAAAGTTTGATAGCTAAATGACAAAAGTCACAGGTTGCTCACGACAGAATCCATGCATAGTATACAAGCATCTAGGCACCAAGTATCCAGGCATGCAAACTCTTTCTCTGAAGTCAGATCGTGGAGAGACAAGTGTGGCATTGATTGGTTATTGCCATAAAAGTACCCTAATATTTAGAAACAAGCATTTAGTTAGATTATAATCTTTACAGTTTGGCATTTAGGTGAGGCTTAGCGAGGCAGTTCTTCTGTTTTGGGCAGGGTTCTGTCACCCATCTGTGTTTTCTGTGTGGTGGCAGCTTTACTGATTTCAGCCGGGCTCCCTCATCTGTGGGCCTTGACAACAATGCTGACTGGGGACCATTATTCTGCCTCCCACAGATGGTTAGCAGTCCAATATTTCCTGTACAATGTTGGCATTTCCCAATCCCCATCCCTTGCAATCAGGCATGTTGCTTGTCTTGTCTAGTTTTGTGGATGAGGAAAAAAAGCTTTGAAAGATGGGAACAACATAGACTGAAGAGGCTGAAGTTGGAAGAGATAACAGATGCTGTAGGTGCACACCACATTCTCTTCGCCTACGCCAAATGTCATCTGCAAACAGAACAAGGGGAACCAAAGTCCATTTTGTGAAGGTGGCCTCAGGAGCAAATAGCTTAGTTGAAAATATTTGTTTCCAGAGCATGCTTCTGAAAAAAGAACTGGGCCCAGTGGAAGAGTATTGTAGCAGTGTTCACAGAGGTGGTACAAGCCGGTATAGAAGGTACAGACTAGAGAAATCTTAAAGGAATATGTGTGTGGAGGGGTGGGTGGTCATGAAGAGTCATAAGAGACTCTCAGTGCTGGTGGGAGTGATGGAGAAGAAGCTGTTCAAGAATGACAGTCCGAGTTTGTCCAGTTTGGAAGAAATTTCTCCCAGGTTAAAGGAGCTCTAGGTAGGTATAATTAATAAAACAAAAATTAACCATAGATTCCCCCATTCATATGATATGTAAATACGACTGGCTCCTTAGTTTATCATCTATTACAGTGGTTCTCAACTTGGCTGCACATTAGAATCACCTTGGAATCTTTTTAAAATCCTGATTTTTGGGCCTCATCTGGAGGCCCAGAAATCAGGATTTTAAAAAGATTCCCAGATGATTCTAATGTGCAGCCAAGGTTGAGAACCACTGATCTATTATGTTTTAATTTGTTTTCCTCCGAGTTTTTCAATGTTTATCTGTAGTTGTAGTGCAGCCGGAGAGGTAGGGTGTTCTTTGTACAACCTTCCTGGCATAGATTTTCTTCCATTTTCACCTGTGGCTTAGCATTGATTTCAGGTGGCATGGAGGGAGTGACTGTTTCTTCCTGACAATTTATGAACTGGCAAGGATGGGTGTAAGAAGCCGGACATCTGTTCTTATACTAATAGCTGTATTTCACCTTCTGTATATTTACCTGTGGAATGCCTTTTAATTTTTCTAATTAGGTGCATAATTTTCAATTATGTGCTGTTCCTATATCAGGATGGAAACAACACTTAACTGCCAAGAGAAAGGCAAGCTGACTTGATGCTGTTGTTTGGGAGCAAATAAAACCTAAACATTAAGAAAAGAAACACTTGGAATTCGTTAAAGAAGTGGGGGGCTTACGTGACACTCTAGTGCCTTGGACTGGAGTTAAAAGAAAGTAGCAAGGGAATTGAATCTCCCAGTGCTCAGGCTTATGACGGCAAGAATAAAGCGATTTTTATCCTCTTGGCAACAGCTTTCTTCTGCCAAATTTCCCAAGACTCATACAATGAGAGCATCCATCCCAAAATGATGAATGAAAATTTAGTAATTGTGTATATGGATCATTTATTTGTCACCCATTTTACTCATAAAATGTGCCTTTCTCTCCATGTACGAATTGCTCATGTTTTGTGCCACTCACCTGTTGCTGGGGGCCTGGAACAAATTACCTCTTTGTGTGAGGCTGCAGGAAGAAGAAATTATCACATTTGTGGCTGGCACCCACTACTAAACCTAGCATGTAATTATTTGAGTCAGAATGATTGTAGTCACAGAGTCAGATTTACCTTGGGTATCAGAAGGATAGCATATGAGGTCTGATCCACAGTTGGACAATTTTCCGAAGGGAAGATAGGTGGAGGGATATAGGCCTCTGTTAAAAAAAAGATACATTTCTGACAGCAAAGACACATTTCAGCAGAAGCCAATGAGACCTCAGGGGTTCTGGCTTTTGTAAAATTTTAAGTGAGATGAGTGCAAGTGCAAGGTTTTGAGTGGAGAGCCCTGGGGAAGTTAATCAGAACAGTGAGTGTTGTGTTGCAGTCTCAGTATGGACTCCCCCAAAGCACTTCATACAAGACCCTCAAACTTAATCAACCATTATGGCTCAGGGGAGTAAACTAGAAAGCCCCTCAGACTTGTGTTATCCGTTTCAAGTTTCTGGGAAGCATTGATGCCTGCCTAACAGGCCCTTTCTGGAAAATACTACTCCTACTCAGAGGGCACCAATCAACCCCAGGCTGCGTGCAGCTGGGCTTTCATTGACATTGTAAGGTATGGGCCTCCTCCAGGAAGCCATTTGCTGGTTAAACGTCTCACTATTTTCAGACACTCCCATTTACTAACCTGAGAGGTCCCATGTTCACTCTACTGCCATGTTACACGAAATTTTTCTTGCACACCACAGGCTGTCAAGCAGATTTCTTAAAACAAACATGACCTTTTAAGTGCCAGTAAATGGTGGTAGATTAAAAACAAACACTTTTCCATATTGAGAATTGGAAGAAAACTGGACAAAAAGCACATGACTACTTAGAAATGCCACCAAAGGATGTCAGCCACAGAGAATACAGTGACCTAATGTGTCCCTTTCTCAAATGCTTAGCAACTACACTTTTTGAAAAGCAGATGATTTGAAGCCCCACTTTTAAGGAAGCTTGCTGTCGACTCTTCTTACTTTAGGATAAATAGGGAAACAAAATTTAATAACTACAACAAAACACACATACTAAAATTGAAGGTTTCTGTTGATAGGTTTGTAGGGGAAAATTGTCAGAGGTAACAGATGCAGGTAAAATTGCAGAGGTAAAATTGCAATGGACAAAATATAATAATTACTGAGTGTCCTGGGTAGCATACTTTTCCTGGTTTTCTGATTCTATTTGGTCCTGCTCTGAAAAGTACTCTTTGAGCTATTTACTAATGCAAAAAATTCTTGCTCAAAGAAATGAAAATGAATTTTGTTCAGTAGGATGAAACCAACTATTGCTCTATGGGTAGTATTCAAATTCACATCTATTTGCCCATTTATTTCCACATTCGTGATTGCATTTATATGTGAGTTGTTTGAAATCTCCTTTGAACCAGTTGTAACATCCTAACGGTTCCCTGATTAAATAATGAGTTAAATAAATATTGGGCACATATTCATTTTATGTTTCTATATGAGTTATGAGATTCACTTTTAAAATAAATCTTTCATTAGCATCAATTCAGATTTTTTAAAAATTTAAATTTTTGAATTACTATTGATCTACAATATTATATTAGTTTCATGTGTACAACCCTGTAATTAGACATTTATATAGCTTACTAAGTAATTGCCCCAATAAATCTCATACTCATCTGACACTATATATAGTAGTTACAACATTATAGACTATATTCCCTATGCTGCACTTTATATCCCATGACTATTGTGTAACTACAAATTTGTACCTCTAAATCCAGGTATTGTTCATTGGTTTTTGTACTGGTTCAACTTGGTATCTGGGCTGAATCTCCTTCAAAGTAATTTTAAATTGAAGGCACAGGCGTTGAGATGAAGTTTAAAACCATTTGGTGGCAAAGATACAGGATCAGATGGTTTTTTTCCTCCTACTCCTTCTGAGGTGTTGGATAAGCTTAGGTTAAAGGCAATATTTTTTTTCAAACTATGGGCTATATAAGGAAATACAGCAGAATCTACTTATATAAAAACCCTGGGTGTAACATCACGGCCAGAACCACGACCAACCGGAAGAAAGTCAGTCCTGCAGGGGTCGTCTTGGAAACAGCTGCGCCCTTCCCCAGCTGTTTCCTGGAGGGTGAGGTTTCAGGCAGGAACCAGCCCTCAGGGCAAGGTTTCAGGCAGGAACCTGCCCTCAGGGTGAGGTTTCAGGCAGGAACTGGCCCTCGGCAAGTTTTCGGGTAGAAACCCGCCCTCAGAGCTGAGCTTGGAAGTGAAATGTTTTGTAATGGATCTATTATTGAAGCTACCTTTGGAAATAATATATCTGTAGATCAGTGGTTCTCAACCTTGAGACTGCACATTAGAATCACCTGGGAATCTTTTTAAAATCCTGA
>NW_005871190.1:1841490-1877043 GCF_000147115.1 Myotis lucifugus | reverse complement strand
ATTCTCCGGAAATTCTGTTTCTTTGTTACTAATGTTGTGGCCCCACCCCATAACAAAGAAACAATTTCCGGAGGATGAGGCCCAGGAATCAGGATTTTAAAAAGATTCCCAGGTGATTCTAATGTGCAGCCAAGGTTGAGAACCACTGCTATAGATAATATTAAAAATATATCTAAACGTGCAATTCTTTGTCCAAAAAATGAATTCTTTGTTCAAAAATTAAATGAAGAAAATTTGGATATACTCGATGGAGATTTTCACACATATTTGAGTGATGATTCCATTAATTCCACAGATGGTACTGAAAAGGAAAATTTTCCCATCAAATTTCTTAATAGTATTACTCCTTCGGGAATGCTGTGTCATAAATTAAAATTGAAAGTGGGTGCAATCATCATGCTATTGAGAAATCTCAATAGTAAATGGGGTCTTTGTAATGGTACCAGATTTATTATCAAAAGATTATGACCTAACGTTATCGAAGCTGAAGTATTAACAGGATCTTCAGAGGGAGAGGTTGTTCTGATTCCAAGAATTAATTTGTCCCCATCTGACACTGGCCTCCCATTTAAATTGATTTGATGACGGTTTCCCGTGATGACAAACTCTAGACAGAGTAGGCATATTCCTACCTGAACCCGTTTTTGCACATGGTCAGTTATATGTTGCTTTCTCTCAAGTTTGAAGAGCATGTGATGTTACAGTTAAAGTTCTAAATACTTCATCACAAGGGAAATTAGTCAAGCACTCTGAAAGTGTTTTCACTCTTAATGTGGTGTACAGGGAGATATTAGAATAATTTGCATCACTGCTGTTTTTATATCATGTTTTTGTTGTTTTCATGTCATGTTTTTGTTGTTTTCATATCATGTTTTTGTCGTTTTTATATCATGCCTCTGTTGTTATATCCTTTTGTTACTGTTTATTTATTAATAAATTTATATATTATTTTCATATATATTTTACTAATTTCCTTTCATCTCTCACACTTCTATTTTAGAGAAAGGGCAAATAGCAATATTAAAATATCTCCGCTAATTAATTCCCTTTTCTAAAAAGAAAATATTTTATTGATTTTTTACAGAGAGGAAGGAAGAGGGATAGAGAGTTAGAAACATCGATGAGAGAGAAACATCGATCAGCTGCCTCCTGCACACTCCCCACTGGGGATGTGCCTGCAACCAAGGTACATGCCCTTGACTGGAATCGAACCTGGGACCCTTGAGTCCTCAGGCTGATGCTCTATCCACTGAGCCAAACCAGTTAGGGCAATTAATTCCCTTTTAATGTGCATGAATTCCGTGCACTGGGTTACTAGTTTATAATAATAAAAGTGTAACATGCTAATTAGACTGAACATCCTTCTGGACAACCTTCTGGATGAAGCCACGGTGTCGGCGATGGGGGCTGAGGCAGAGGCAGCTGCCATGGTGGGTGGGGGCCGAGGTAGAGGTGGCCGCCACAGTGGGCAGGGGCCAAGCCTCTTGCACGAATTTCATGCATCGGGCTTCTAGTATAACATATTACTTTATATTGTTATTCCTTCTGGCTTTATATTGCTATATGGCAAGAAAGTGAGAGGGGAAGAAAAGAAAGATTACTAATCAGAATTGTATTTCTACAAAAACTTACAAGCAGAAATTGCCTGAATTTATGCTATTGTCTCATTTTCAATGATAAAGTTTTCTTGCACAAAAATTAGGATTTTTTAAAAAATTTAACTGTAGAATTCAAGACTTCTGAAGTTATGACCTTAAGTTATTTTACAAACTTCTCTATCTTCAAGCCTTTATACACATTCTGCTTCAATGACACTAGACTACATTCTGATCCTAGAACATGTGCAATGCTTTGCTTTGTAAAAACCCTTGAATGCTCTCTATTTTTATGTAGAAATGTTATCCATTTTCTAATATAGTGCTTCTTAACATCTTTGTGGTGGTTGGTCGGTTTTTTTGAAAGTTTTTATTCATAGTCTAACATTGTAATATGAAATAATAAATTGGTAGAAATATAAGATAAATATAAAAAGGATTATAAAATTCAAGCCCTGATTTTTTATTATTATTATTATTATTATTATTATATTCAAAACATATTTTCAAATGGCTGTAAAAGTTTTTAAGCCCTTTGAATCTCTGTACTTATGTCTGCCTGGGTCAGTGACGAACATTTCAATGATTCTAGGCAGTGGACATCTGCTGGGTAAGTAGCAGAGTTCCATCTTCCTCACAAATGCTATCAGCTCTAATTATTTTTTCTATATATCTCTAAATAAAAGTGATCTAACTTTTATTTAGCTTCATATTATTAATTTTCTTACAATAATTGACTTAATATCCATTATATGATTACTTGAATAATATTTTGTTTTGAGAAAAACTCCATCCCAATGCCTTCTGCAACAATTAGTCCAAGTAAATCAAATATAAGAGTTTGAATATCTACTATGATTGATAATATTCCCAAATACATTGAACTCCTTTAGCAGTCCTGCTGTTTCCCATTTTACTTTGAGCTCAGGTAGATATGGCTTTTACTTTCATCCATTAAATGTTTATTTTACATTTCCCCCATTATCTACGTGCGCCAAACATAAAGGCTCATAGCTTTCCTTGAACTCTTCCTGTTCTCGTTACCCATATTCAATAAGTTACCCATCATTATGGATTTAATTTCTCAGTATTTCTCATATCTGCACCTCCTTTTTATCTCCATTGACCATATCTTGGTTCTGAGTATTATTTAAACAGAGTATTATTGTACAATAGCCTTTATCTATGTTTTATCATTACATAACACATATGTAATTATATAACACTAGAGGCCTCATGCATGAAATTCATGCAAGAGTAGGCCTTCCTTCCCCCAGCTGCCGGCACGGCACCTGCTTCCCAGTGGCACCCGGGCTTCCCTCGCAGCCCTGGCTTCATCCGGAAGATCATCTGGAAGGGTGTCTGGTCTAATTAGCATATTATGCTTTTATTATTATAGATATGTAAAGGCTTTGCCTTTTTTTGAGAACTTTTTTTTGCCTAAATTAAAAAAAATTACTTTTGAGAGTTTCAAAATAAATTCAACACCAATAACTTAAAAAAAATCGAAATGACTTGTAGAGGACTGGGTGGGATGATTCAAGCATAAAAGGATTCAATCCCCTGTAACAGACCATTAATGTGAGGTTTCTTGATTTATTTTTAATAAATGGAAAAATTTCTCACAATTATGCAAGTTAATGATTAAATTGATGATGAATAAGAGTAGAAATTTTTATGTAAATATTCTCTGGAAAATTACTTTTATGTAGGAGCCTCTATAAGTAAACATGTTCTATAAATTTAAGGTTAATCACAGCAATGATTTATATAATATTGATTTTTAGAAACAGCAAATTCTCTGTTTCTAAACGTTTCTGAAAACTCTGAAATCACAGTACAAAGGAAGTTTCAGGATAGAAAATATTTCATCTTTTAGAAGAATTAGATGGAATAAATGACACTATACTAATTTTGATAATGACACTAGGTATAAAGACCTGTGTCTTGCCTAATTATTAAGTTGATTCACAATCCATGTACTAATAAGTTTCCTGGAAATTAAGAATTTTATAGACTTGTAGACCATAATCATTAATAACCCTTTTTTCAAATAATGACTGCCATTTTTGAGTTCAGCTGGCCTGTTTGGTAGTATATTTTGTGGAAGTTGTTGGAGTAATATAGAAAGGTACCAAAGGTTATGTTACTGACAGCTATCAGTAAGACATCTTAGCCTGAGGATGACATTTTTCTCTCAAGAATAGAGAAAAGCTAATCAGATACCAAAGTACATTATCTGATGAAAAGTAAACCAAACAATATCATAGCTGTCAAAATAAAATATAGTTCTCTGAGAGAGTTGTCTAGGAAAAATGGAGAAAAATAAATATAAAAAAATCACTAAAATTAAATGAAAAATAAACTAGATTA
This sequence comes from Myotis lucifugus, assembly GCF_000147115.1. Taxonomy (NCBI): domain Eukaryota; kingdom Metazoa; phylum Chordata; class Mammalia; order Chiroptera; family Vespertilionidae; genus Myotis; species Myotis lucifugus. The sequence continues at coordinate 1,873,075 of NW_005871190.1, read as the reverse complement.
TCCCTTTGGACATAATGGTTTGAGCTTTTACATAAATATATTAAGAACAATTTTGAAGTTAATGTATAGGAGTTAGAAAATATAAATTGGTAAGTTACCATGCCATTCTAAAATGGAACTTTCAAATACTATTAAAAGATGCACATTGGGTAAATATGTAATAGGATTGACACTTTTATCATCTCAATTTAAAACATACTTGTTTCCTTATCTTGAATTTTAAATATTTAAATTATATTTAAAACACATATATGCTATCTTTGTTGGGCCTGCTGTAAAAAAGATTTCAAAATTCAAGAGCTCACAAAAGACAGGTATTTATTTCTTACTCAGGGAATAGTTCCAATGTATGAAAAACATAAAAAGTAGATCACTCAGCTCACTGATGCTCAGTTCAGCTTCATAGGTGTGTCCTTATCTGCATGGCCAAAGCTGGCTAAAGTCCATCCCATGCAGCCCTTTAGAAGGGAAAAAGATCAGGAGATCCAAAACTAGCAATTTTGTTAAAAGGAAACATCCAGGCATTTTCATGCCTGATTTCTGCTCACAATTCCTTGTAAGAGCTTAGTCACCACATGGTCCTACTTGGCTGCAAGAGAGCTTGGGAAATGTTAACTGGCCCTCTATGAGTCTTTTTAGAACTGAGCAAAGGAGCAGGCAAAGGGAAAGTAAATATTGGAAAATAATCAATGATGAGTTTCTTTTAAGAAATGAATTATGTACTCCTAGTTTTACTGCTAATTTACAGATAATTTTATCTTGAAGGGTTTCAGAACATGCCACTCCTTTGGACCACTGATTATTTTGAGCTGCAAGCACTTGAGAAACAGCAGGTTCAGGAAGGGCTCTCTGACCTCCTTTCTACATAAAAGCAAGTCCAAATTTACTGAAGTTTCTCTCTCTGTATCAAGGAGAACAAAATATTCTTCTTACTAGAGACTAGAAGTTGACACCAAAATGAACCTGTACAGACAAACCTATTAAAATAACCCTTGCCTTCCATTAGTTTTCCCCATATATTTCACTGTCCCACCATTTATTCTCCCGAGGTCAAGCCCCTTTGTTTCCTCATATTCCCATAATTTGTTGTTCTTCGTTTCAAAAGGAATTTAAGCTTTTGGGCCTAATGACTCTTTCTCGTCTTCATTTTCCTTTTAAAGACTCCCATGTACATGTTTTCTCTTATTAATCTGTTCTATGTAAGTTTGATTCTAGGCCTGACTATGAAAGCAAAAGGGGTAGAGGGAACTTTTTCCTTCCCTACAATATTCATGAAAAAAATGTAAAGATGATAGCATTTTCCCCCTTTTTAAAGTTTACCTTACTATACATATAGTTTTGTGGTTTATTTCTTAATGCATCTTAGAAATATTTCTATATCAGTACATATGTATGTCCTTTTCCTCTCCTTAATAGCTATGTAAGTACCCAATTGTATAAGTGAAGTGTAACTTATTCAACTTCTTGCTGTTTGATGTTTTGGTATTATCAAGGTATTTCCTTTTCTTATTTCTTTTGACCAATTCCCAAATGACCTTCCTTATCTATAATAATAAAAGCATAATATGCTAATTACACCCTACAGCCAAACAACCTTCCGGACGTCATTCTGGACATCCTTCTAGATGAAGCTGCAGAGTGGTTAGGGGCGATCAGGCAGGCAAGCAGGCGAGCAGTTAAGGGTGATCAGGAAGACAGGCAGAATGGTTAGGGGTGATCAGGCAGGCAGGTAGGCGAGCGGTTAGGAGCCAGTGGTCCTGGATTGCAAGAGGGTGCAGGCTGAGCTGATGGACCCACCTGTGCACGAATTTCATGCATTGGACCTCTAGTATATACATCTTTGCATAGGTATATGAGTATATCTTTATACATTTCTTTCATTAATATCTTTATTTAATATACTATCCTATATAATAAAGAGCAAATATGCAAATGGTTGTCACACCCTTGCGCCCTTGTGCCAGGGCCAGGGGACCTGAGGCCGGGCTGGGGGACCTGAGGCTGTGCCCCCAGCCCTGAGGGGCTTGACAGGGGTGGGGCCGGTTGGGTCTGGGTCTTGTGATTTTCAGGTGCAGGTAGGCAGGGACTTGACTCTGGGTCCCGCAGCGCACCCCAGACTCTGACAGGAGGGAGATTTTCATATACATTTTACGAATTTTCTTTCATCTCTGACACTTCTATTATAAAGAAAGGGAAAATAGCAATATTAAAATATTTCCTCTAATTAATTCCCTTTTAATGTGCATGAATTTCGTGCATCGGGCTCGTAGTGTATTTCATAAAATGCACCCATTCTAAATGTACAGTTTGGTCAGTTTTAATAATGTGTATAGTTATGCAAAGATCATGACAATATAGTTTTAGAATAGTTGTATCACCTTTAAAATTTTCCTTTATACCCCTTTTGCAGTCAATCAATTGCCGTAGTCCAATTATCAAAGCCATAAATTTAATAGTGTTTTTATTTTATCTGTATTATATTTAATAGAAAGAACCAAAGCTGTCAACACTCAAGTGTATTTATACCAGTAATTATAGCATATCTTACAGAAGATTAATAAATTATTTTAATAATAGAATAATAACTAGAATACTAAATTATTAATTCTATTTAGTATTTTATTCTGTCATTGTCCTGCATGAGCGTGACATAACATAATTTTTAAAATAATTTAGGAAGTTCTCAGCTACTAACAGTACTCAGGTTGGCTATAAAGGATGTGTTAATTTGGTTCCAGATTCTCACGGTCTATGTATTAATGCAATACATAGCATTTTATCTCATGGGAAAAACTGCAATTAGAGGAGAAAATGAATAGTTTTCACCTTAACTAAAATTCCTAGGTGAATCACCTTACAGGTAACTCTTTGATACTGATTTGTAGGTTGGAAAATTAGGCTGATTAATGTACTTATCAGCATAATTATTTTGAGATTAATTTACACTGTTTCATGTATTATTAGTTTCTTTTTGCCATTGAGTAGTATTCCATTCTATAAATATACCACAATTTTGTCAACATAACAAGAAAAAAATTTTTAAAAAATTATCTAAAATCCTTTTTGCAAGGAATATTAATCACTAACATTTTGTGGTATACACTTAAGATACTTTTCCACATTTACATACTCTCTTAGGAAAATTTATCCTCCCCCAGCATAATATTCTATATGATTTTCATGATCCACTTATTCATTTATCAATATATGATGAACATTTTTTTTATATATTTTATTGATTTTTTACAGAGAGGAAGGGAGACAGATAGAGAGTCAGAAACATCGATGAGAGAGAAACATCGATCAGCCGCCTCCTGCACATCCCCCACCGGGGATGTGCCCGCAACCCAGGTACATGCCCTTGACTGGAATCGAACCCGGGACCCTTCAGTCTGCAGGCCAACGCTCTATCCACTGAGCCAAACCGGTTTCGGCAGATGATGAACATTTTTAAACAACAGGTTGTTAACTGTTATTTTCTATTCATTACTAATTATAAAAATGTCATGAATGAGATCCTTGTAAATGTAATAATTATTTCCAGATTATTGTTTTAATGTTATTTTTTATTCATGCTGACAGCAGTATCTATTAGGCTCTGTTTGATATTAAAAAAAATCAGAAGCTGTCTTGTTGGTGGCACACTGGGGACCCAGGTCTTATGATGATATTGAAGTGCCTGTCACCAGTATACACCTATATTCATCAATGAAGTTTGAGGGAAGTAAAAACAGGTACCCACCTCTGTACACTGGTTCAAAAGCCCACATACACATTCACCCACCTAAAAAACCTTTATGACTAATTGAAAATTCAGTTATGTTACCTTTTCATTTTTTAGAATAAATAGGCTATTTAAGTGTAATCCTGGTTAACCATAGCCAACGGCCCATGACATGAGTGAAGCCTGGGACAAGTCCCTGGGGCAAAAAGCTACAGATATGTGGAGCACCAAGAAACCAAGTTGTTCCTCAGTCAGGGGCAATTACACTGACACCTGAGAAATACAGCATTAGAGTCACTTGACAGTTGGAGTTGAGTAAAGGATTATCAAAAATGCTGTATGCCAGGTTCATGCCTAAGGCAGATGGCCTCGTTGACAAGCCTGCCCAAGCTAACTATATTAATGCTTTAGATCAGTTTAAGAGGAACTAGCAGGCAAGTCTCCTTAACTAATCACGTTAAAATTGTTGACGAATTTCATGCCTGCTCTTCTGCTGCATAACTATTCATCAATGATGTGAAAAAGTTCATATAAATTAATTAGAAATGTGCCTCTTTTGGCACCAAGAATCTGTTTGTTTTTTTATTCTTGTTTTTTTTAAAATACCAGTATGATAACTTTTGTCTTTTTTAAAATTTATTTTTATCGTTGAAAGTATTACAGATGTCCCCTTTGTGGTTTTTGTTGTTTTTTCCCATTGACCTCCTCCTTCCACACCCGCCACTTCCAAGCCTTTGCCACACTGTTGTCTGTGTCCGTGGGCTATGCATCTAAGTTCCCCAATTAATCTCTTCCCCCCAAGCTCTCACCCCCACCTTTCCTCTGAAATTCATCAGTCTATTCATGATTCTATGTCTCTGGATTTATTTTGGTCATTAGTTTATTTAGTTCATTAGATTCCACATATGAGTGAGACCATGTGATACTTATATTTCTCTGACTGGCTTATTTCCCTTAGCATAATACTCTCTAGGTCCATCCATGAGGTTGCAAATGTAAGAGTTCCTTCTTTTTTTACTGCTGTAGAGTATGTCACTGTGTAACGAATGCAAATTAACAAAAGGAAGACACACAATCCAATTTAAGAATGGGCAAAGGACTAAACAGACACTTCTTCAAAGTGGACATACAGAAGGCCAATAAACACATGAAAAAATGCTTAAAGTCACTAATCATCCAAGACATGCAAATTAAAATGACAATGAGGAATCACCTCACACCTATCAGAATGGCTACCATCAAGAAATCAACAAACGGCAAGTGTTGGCGAGGATGTGAAGAAAAAGGAACCTTCTTGCACTGCTGGTGGGAATGCAGACTGGTGCAGCCACTGTGGAAAACAGTATGGAGTTTCCTCAAAAAATTAAAAATGGAACTTCCATTTGACCCAGTGATCCCACTTCTAGGAATATATTCTAAGAAACCCGAAAAACCAATCAGAAAGGATATATGCACACCTATATCATAGCTCAATTTACAATAGCTAAGATTTGGAAACAGCCCAAATGCCCATGAGCAGAGGAGTGCATTAAAAAAGCTGTGGTATATACTTTTACTCTTTTAAGTTGCTGGTTGTTTATCCACTAAGTAAAATTCTTTTACCACACTTAATCTTTTTTATTTAAAAAGAAAAATAAAACTGCATGATGTATCTGTCATTTATGAGGATTGTAAGCTCCATATCTGGGTCACATACTTCTGTTAGGGAAACATAGGTTCAAAATTTGAAAAGCCAAGTGCTATTAAAATATGCTCAATATGAAAGTAAGTTCTTAACCAATAACTAAGCTTTGAGGTTCAACAATATGAATATCAATGAAGTTTATGTTTGACATAGAGTAGGTACTTTTTTTTTCTCTGTGGAAAAGTATTTTAATCACATTCTTTCCTGGGAGTAATTGGATTTTTTTAATAATCTCTCAAAACACATGTCTGTACATGATTTTACTATGTTCTGATCTGGCTTTATTTCCTCATTTCTTAGGGAAATAATAATTGTATACTAGTTGTATAAAAACAATATTCTATTGTGTCAACTTATACAGCAATAAAATTAGAAGTATCTTGCATGAAATCTTCTATTAGTATCTATACCACATTTTACTTTGAACAGGATTTGGATTGGCTTTTATGAAAAACATTAAAACCTGCTTAAGTCTAAACCTGATTATCACCTTTTCTCTATCTCAACACTGGAGATAACCTTATGCTTCAATAATGACTTCCTACTGGAACAAGAAGCTATTCTTGCCACCATCTAGTTGCTTCTATGAACTTGCTAGTCAAGCACTGTCGACTCCAAACTTAAGATCTGACTTGACTGCCCCCAGATACAGTTGTAGTCTTGCTATTTTCTTTTTATCCACTAGGTGACATAATAGATGCAGCGTTTCAATATCAGGTGCTTATGTAACATGTTTCATTATGTTTAATACTCTTAGTTATGTATGTTAATGGACTTTTAATTGCTAGTATGCTGATAGAGTACAGGTTTTTAGGGGGTTGTTCATGCCTGCTCACTTTAATGTTTATATTTTGAGTGCTGAAACTTGTATGGAAACATAATGATTCATTTTGCTCTGCAATTTAACAGTGATTCAAATGAGAAAAAATAATAAGAAAAAGACAACTGATATTGATTTTAAAATGTGTTTTTGAATGTGAATAATCTGCTTCATCAAATTTGGTTGAAACATAAAAACAAAAATGTCAAAATACCAGTAAATGTTAACACAGATTTTGTCAGTCTTTCCTTGGGAATGGGATTTAAATCACTCTTCATTTCTGCTGCCCATATAGTCCATTCTTTAAGATAAAAAAAACTTGCTATTTTTTAATATCCCCTTTCACTTTTAAGATGGCTCAGTAAGGTTATTAAAGCAATTTAAAAAGGTCAGATATTGAAATAACTGGAAAAACTTAAGTATGTCTTATCCTAACTAATTACATAGAAGTTCACAAGTGTGGAACTTAAGCAAAGGAAAGATAACCAATTACATCCCCAACACATTCCAACACATTTTTATATTATCTTATAATTTTCATATTCAACACCCTTTTATAATATGGCCACATTCAATTTTTTCATGACTTTCATATGCCAATCAAGTTTCTTTTGAATTTGATTCTGAATTACCACATAATAGGGATATATAAACCTTTTTCTTTTCTGGGCTGGGGGCATCAATCTGATTTGCACATTCACTTATTTCTTTCCTGAAGAAAATACTCCAGCAATAATATCCATTCATAGTGTTTCACCCTCATACTCTCCTATGAATGTTGCTTTCTATTTCTACCTGTGTTCTAAACCTTCTATAAACTGTGATATGACCTTACTTACAAGTAGCACATTTTAATCAGACTTGACACTGTGGTTTCTGGTAGTTACTAACTGTTATGGTAAATATGAATGAAAAAAACAACTTGCCCATAAAGCAGAATCCTAAATAATTAATGATGATGATAATAATAAACTTTTATTAATGGCTTAACTTTGTGTTAGACCCAGTGTAAATATCTGAGAATATTATTTTTAACAAATATAGTTAAATGCATCTATAACATGTTTTTATTAATTTACATAATTTTAAATATCATGATTTCCAGGTGAATATCTCCAACCTGGAGTTCTCCCCTGAACTCCATATTTCTGTATTCATCTTCATACTTAGATGATTTAGATGTTTAGTAAGCATCTTAAGACTTATATCTCCATATCAGAATTCTTAAACTTTTTTGCAAAATCAGTTCTTCCCTTGATTCTCCATCTCAGTTAATGCAAATCTATTTTTTCTATGGTATGGTAAAATAATCTTGGAGTCATCCTTGATTCTTCTGTTTCTCTCACAGCCCAGAAATAATCACTAATAAATCTTATAGATCCTAACTTTAAAACCCAACAGTTCTTTTTTTGTTTTTTAATATTTTTATTTTTTAAAGTATTTCATATGTCTCCTTTTTCCCCGATTGATGCCCCCCTGTCCACTCCCACCCCCGAGGGCAAAGCCCCCACCTCCCCAGTGTCCATGTCCATTGGTTATGCTAATATGCATGCATTAAAACCCAACAGTTTTTGACCTCCTTCACTGCTACACTCTTGGTGGAATAACAGTAATGTCTCATGCTCATCTCTCATCCAACTAATTGGTCTTCTTGTCTTCCCCCTGTTAAAATATATCAGATATTTATTATCTATCTGCTCAGAATTTTCCAATTGCTTCCCACTTTACTCGTAATAAAAGTGAAAGTCCTTAGAATGGTCAAGGCTCTAAACTGTTCTACCTTCCAAAAGATGCCCTTATCTCTTCAACTTCTTCCCCTACTATGATTCTCCTTGATTTCTCAGTCTGGTCATACTGACTTTCTTACTATTCTTTGAACAAGCAAAGTGCCAGGAATCAACTGCCCCCAGGTGATTCCTAGGCACTGCTCCCTCATCTCATTCAAAACTTTTGCTCACCTAGTACCTGCTACATACCCAGAAAATAAAGAACACCTGGTATATACTAGCTGAATAAATGACATCACTTTTTCAGTGATGTGACTAAAAGATTGCAAAAACCATTTTCAAATCTCTGAAATTATTTTCACATAACTGATGTCAAGTTTAAAAACACACACACATTTATTTGCTTGTGATTCAATTGGAAATTAGAGCATATGAGAGGAGGGATTTAGACAATCTATCCTGTTGCTTCCAGAATGTTGAAAGCTTGAGGCAAATTTAGGACTTGAACTTTCCTCAGTCTTGCCTGGCTATTACTCTATGAAGAAGAGATACATGCAGAGAAGATAGATATCGATATCCAAGGGCTGGTCTCTCAGAGCAAATATTTTTAATCTTTATACTGAGTGCCATGGGTGGTGGTGATGAGAGATGAGGGCGCATGTAGTGCCAGAAATGTGAGAAGTCAAGTTAATGGGGTCAATGACTGGGAAGGGGGTCATCTAAGGATATGAGACTTGCCACTGAGAGGCAGATGTAGTTTATCTAATTCACTTTTCAACTCTTGCTAGAAGCACTGTTTAATGAACTTGGCTTTCTTCCTTGATGTTAGTGAGGTATTTACCTAGAGGTCAGAAAAGAAGAATATTGGTGTCATTTGTTCTTCTTGTTGTCGTTGGTGGTGTGTGTATGCGTGTATTCTAAAGAAAATTTTAATACTGTGCTAATGTAACTTATTTATGTTTTATATTTTTCATATTCATCATTGATTATAATTCCATTTCCTCATTTATATCCTGTATTTATTTGAAATATATTTACTTAATAATGACATAAATCTGATAAAAAAGCATCTAGTATATTGAAAAACAAAACTTGGAATAAATTTTGATTTGTATGTAAAAAAGTAAAATTGATGTAGGTCCAAAGCTTAAAATGGAGAAATAAAGCTTTAATCAATGGAGGAATTTAAGGTGGTCATATATTTTTTAGATATTTTAATACTATAAACAATGAATTCTAACCAAAAAACATTTCTTTAGAATTGTGCCTTAAATAAGAGTATATTTTCTAAGATTTTTAAACATTTTGTTTTTCCTTTGGTTATCTAGATTAATTTAACTATATTCAAAGCTCTCTACCATTCTCATATTATAAGACTGGTCAGAAAGTAAATGGTTTGCTAAAACAATAAGGAGGAAATATTAACCTAATAATGTAATGTAAGGAGTTATTTCTCATTTCTACAAGACTTCACCTAACATAGCTCTATGGTATATATATATATATTTCTGTATTTATTATGATTATTAGAATACTATATATAGCATATATTCATTTAAGAAAAATGTTTATTGTATACAGATTATTATGTTTGCATGTTTAGTCATGTTGGTAACAGGTATATCAGAAGCAAACTATTAATGGAATTATATTTTTAAAAGTTATAATTTCATAAAAAACTTGATTGAACAGAAAAAATAACAAATTTAGATTTTATAATTAATATATATTTTAAAATAATGCAAGAACCAATAATCTAAGTACTTAAATTTCAAAGTTAACTGTTGCAATAAAGCATTCTGGGACATTTAGGTATACCTCATTATTTGTCATTTTAATAAATTACATTTTGAAAATAAAAATTAAAAAAATTCAAGGGAATATTGATATACATAAGTAATATATTTTTATTACCTAATATTTGATGAAAGAAAACAGATTTTTAATGTTTTACATTATAATTATTTCAAAATATTTTGATTACACTTTGCTTGTGGCCTTTAAGTGTTATTTTTCCCCCGTGGTTTTACTTCAAATGAAATGTAATATTTATCAATGCAATAAAACATTTGAAAGCAATTAATTTGCATTAATACATTTGCATTTTTGTAGCTGCTAGAGAAATCTGATGTGAACAGAATATCAGCCAATTCACAATTTTTATAATTTTCTTGGGACATGAGTTACAGAGATGAGCTTACCTGAAATAAATGCATGGTGTCTCATGATAGCTGGGTAGTATCACCACTGAAACCCATGTTCATTAAGTAGGCTGTTATTTGAAATAACATTTTCTAGTTATCTCAGAATAACACTGTCAATGATATGGATTATCTGGAATACCAAACAAATATTTTTGGGAGCTCATCAAGCTTCTGACTTACAGCTCTGAAACTGTCCCAATGTTACTCTGAGAACAAATCTTGTTTGTGTATATATTATGAAATTAAACTATACTAAGCCCAGAAGGCAGATACAATAATTCTTTGAACTGTACAATAAATCCTGCTGCTCTGAAAAGGTTAAAAGTCTATTTGCATTTAACAGAAGTATTGAAATGCATCTTAATAGACTTAAATATGCAGCTTTCATAAGTATCAACCAAATATAATCATTTCCTGGTTGTGATCCAGTGGGCTTCTAATATTAAGGTTTATTTCCTTTCTTTTTTTAGTTAACTCTTATTTATTTTTCCTATTTGCACAGCAGCAGATATGAAGCATGAGACCTGCAGATGGATTAAACTTCAAAATTATCTTGTGGAAGTAAACAGGAATCACTTGGTTAGTCAGCAAATATCCTATATAATAAAAGGCTAATATGCAAATCGACAGAACAGTGGAACAAACTCTCAACGCAGGAGCTGCCCCCGGTGGTCAGTGTGCTCCCACAAGGGGAGTGCTGCTCAGTCAGAGCAGGGCTCATGGCTGGTGAGCACAGTGGCTTTGGCGGGACCCTCTTCTGTCTCCGTGGCAGCGTTAGGATGTCTGACTGATGACTGGGAGGGGGCACAGGCTGGGCTGAGGGGCCCCCCTCCTGAGTGCACGAATGTCGTGCACTGGGGCTCTAGTATGCTTAATAAAAATATTATGCTAAGCTTTTCAGATCTGCTGTTAGCTTAATAAGTAAAAATACTCCATTTTTTCACTTCTCTGTAATCTCAGGAACAAAATGAAATCTGTGTTCCAAGGGGTTTGCATGATTACCTATAATTATGAAAAGTACGTCTTACCATAACAAATCTATCTGGGTAGACATCTGTGCTTGAAAAGTTTTTCTTTGAACAGAAGTTGACATTGAGAAAAATGTATTTTCTTCTTTTCAGTTTTGCTGGAGAGTTTTAGAACTTCAGATGGAACTATTACTTAGAAAATTCTTCCTTACTCCTCAGCAGATTAAGGGCAATTTGAGAATTAGTATTCTGGCCTCACTCATCCTATTTTAATTGGAAAGCTTTATCCGAATGTAGGAGATCCTCCCCATACTCAGGAAATGGAGCTAGCAAAAGGTTTAACTTAGAATGTTTGTATGGCTGTTTGTTCTAAATATTGCTTGAATAGCCTAAACACAATGGCATAAATAAAAATAAACGCCCTTCAGAATAACGAGAACATTTTATTCATCGCACCTGATTCATTCTCATCACAGCTGATGTGTAAAGGAATGATTAGAAATCATATAGACACTGATGAGGAGTGAGAGGAAGTTATTTAAAATTCTCCTGCACCTTGTGCTCAAAATATCTCCATCAGCTTACAGTCACTCTTACAAACAACTTAGGAAACCATGTTTTTTTAATCCTGAAAAAGCTTAATTTTATGAATATTTTAGTACATTTAGCCAGATTGAAATTTTTAAAAATTCAACCATAACATTTTCTTCTTTATTTCATAACAGATATAACTAAAAAAAATTCAAAGAAAAACAAAAGATCAGCAAATGTTTCCTAGAAATTGTAGCTTTTCCATATGCAAAATCCACTCTCCTGTTGGTCTGTAAGTTGTTTTATAGCATTGTACTAATTATTAGGACACTAGTAGCCCTGCACATGGATCTGTGAGCCAGTAGCTCACCAGTAGTTTGCTGCTGCCCTCCAGTAGCTTTCTGACTGCTGCCCTGCCCTCCTGTAGCTCTCCCCGCCTCCCCCTCATAGCTTGCTTCCCTGCCCCCTCCTGTAGCTCTCTGCAGCCCACTTATAGCTCGCTGCCCCACCCTCCTGCTGATCCGTGATCTGGTCGTTACATGGTCGGTCATTATGCTTCATGGCGTAACGACCATTTGCAGATTATATCTTTATTATATAGGATAAGTAATGTTTTTTAATGATATAGGTAGATTATATCTACCATATTACACACATAAAACCAAAACTCAGTACAAGGAAAGTACCTTGCAAATGCCTTTAAACCCATCCTTAATTGAAGATAGCTCAACATCATCATCTATTTGCTTGGTGGTAAAGTATGAGACATAAATATCAAACAGGGAGGAAAGTACATACTGTCTGTTTACCTGCTTAGCTCTCATCTCTTAGACACACTTATGGTTAGTTTTCACCTTAAAAGAACATGACTTGATTTCATCCAAGTTTAAAAATTTCTGTTTTAATATCAACCTAAATGTGAATTATGTCAGAATTATATATTATTAGTCCATAAATAATAACAAATTATGAATGAATGAGAGAGAATAATTTACTCACTTATTAGCTAAATAATTTACACCTATATGTATTTAATACTGTTTTGACTCTTGTTGAATCATTAGTTTTTGCATGATTACTAGATGAACTCTTTAAGTTACAGATTCTTAAGAGAGAAAATCTCTATTTTATTTATCTTTTTAGTATTCTTTAGGTTGGCTATCCCTTTCTCTTGGTAGAAATGTGTCTGATGGTTATAATGTGTGCTATGAAACATTTTTTAAGCATAATGTTGAATTCTAGCACATTTTTTTTCTGAATTCCCTCAAGTCTCTATTCTGTCTTTCTTAATCAAGGCCTAACTGGGCTGCTGCTGATTCTACTCCATGGCTCTTTACATGGTCCTATTTCTGACTTTTCTATTAGTACAGATATACCTTCTGTAATGTAGCTGAATGAGAGGCACACTCCTCTGTCTCACCCAAATACTGCAATTTGTCTCTTTGTCTCTTGACCTTTGCTATTTTGAACACTGGGATAATATGTTCTGACTTTAGTTTTTCTGTTATACACTGATTTTTAAGCTACTCCATGACCAGTGTTCCCGTATCCTTAAACATAGTTCTCGCGTGTCTCTTCTTGAGAAGTATGGTTACAGAGTCAGTGGCTTTATTGCTTTTCTAGTCTTGAAGACCATTTTGTGTAGGATATTTCAGTAGCCTCGCTAATCAGTTTGACTCGGGAAAAAGCTGCATCATGTTGTTCATACACTTTCCTTTTATTCTCTAAAGAGTCCCTTTAAGTACTTCTAACTAACACAACTCAGGATTTCCCAAAGTGTGCTCCAAAGTTTACTAATATTATATTAATTTCAAAATGATCATATAACAAGATAGATCATATTAATATATATGATTGGGTAATTGTTACTGTGGTTAAACAACTTTGAAAAAATGATATATTAAACCAAGTTAATCAGTTTTTTTATCATAGTATTTTTCATTGTCTTCAAGTTTCTTATGTCCTTTGTGAATATCTAGAAACTTTTCTATGAAGAGCATCACAGATTTATAAGATAGACTTTGAGAAATGCTAATGTAAATTTTCCACTACTCTCCACTCTCAGAAGTGACACAGAGAGGACTTAAATATAGCCTGTTTTACCCAGACTATTCTATCCCTAGATTGAAGATGATCTAGCAATTAAAAATGATAGAAAAGTAATCCCATTACATATAAACATTGTGTTCTATTCTGGAGCTTAATTCCATGTCCTTCTTTCTCAGCCACCACACATTACTTAATATCTCATCCTCTTTAATCACGTTCTTATACTACTTGTTTGAACACGTCCTTTCTAAATAGATCCTATGTATCTTTGAGAAGTCGCTATAATACAATCCCTTCTTTAGATATACATCCTGAAGCATTTGTCAAGGACAAAATAAATGTTTAAGTTTAAAAATTAAAAATATCAAATACTATTTGAAAATAATAATATTAAACAAAATGGTTGAGTTATACTGTTCTTGATGTAAATCTGTGTATCATTAGTTATCTAAATCCCCAATGAGCTTTTGGGCAAAGAAACTAAGTAGTATTTGTTAAAATTTTTATAATGTGGAATTCTGAAAAATGATCAAATGCCAAATGATAGGTTTATCCTCTGCCATAAAGAACTATGAAACTGAACAAAATATATAAAGAAACTGTTTTAGACATTGGATAAACTTTCTCATAGAACTATCATCCTCAGAAGAAAAGGAACTCAAAAAATAAGCTCCAAATTTACTTTTTCTATCTAGAAGCACTTTTTGAACTTTGTCTAGGAAGTGGAAGCTGAGGAGGGTCAGCAGGCTCACTGGATGGAGGAAAACCTAGATTAGTTTGGGCATTTAAGGCAGGTTATCACAGAGAATAGTATAGAAACTAGCATAAGGATACCTCCAGTCTTTGAATGAACTCTAAACTGTCATTCACATCTCAAGATTCTAAGAGACCTGGGAGAGAATACCTACTGGAGGCTGTCACCTGGACAAATGTGTGTGTGTGTGTGTGTGTGTGTGTGTGTGTGTGTGTGTGTGTGTGTTTAGTTGAATAGTAATAGGAGAGACGAGTTCTGAAGAAGCAGAATACAGAGATTTTAATGAACACACCATCCATCTAGTTGAGACCATTTAAAGCTCTCAGTTGGGATCACAAATGAAATATCTAATCACCATGTTCAAACACATCCATGCTCTGAATGCTCAGATCAATTATACAGTTGATAATTGTAACAAAGTAACAACAAGCCACCTGCCAAACCAATGAAACTTATCAAATCAGGTAATTAAAATCTAAATGCACAAATTTTTTTTTACCATATACCAAATCCAAAATTTCCTCTATGTTCTCTTGCTATGCAGTTTGCCCCCACATTCCCTCTGTGATTCATCTAACTGTTCCATGTTTCTATGTCTCAGGATATATTTTGTTCATCAGTTTATTGTGTTCTTTAGATTCCACATATGAGTGAGATCATGTGATACTTGTCTTTCTCTGACTGGCTTATTTCCCTTAGCATAATACCCTCAAGGTTTCAAAGGGTAAGATATCCTTCTTTTTTACTGCTCTATAGTATTCCATGGTGTAAATATATCACAGTTTTTAAAAAATCTTTATTGTTAAAAGTATTACAGACATCGGTCAGAGGAGTTGGCTGCAGGCTAGCCGGATTCCTGGCCACCGTGGGGGAGACAGTGGCCACCCTGAAGCTTTCATCTTTCCTCAGCTCCGCTCGGTGCAGAGGAACAGGTATTAACAAAAATTAAAACCTGGGACCACTGGAGGAGCAGCCACCACCCACAACTGCAGGAGAAGCAGCTACCCTGCAACCCCCCAAGAAGCAGCTGCCACCTGCAACCACGCAAGAAGCAGATACACCGCAACTGGGTGAGGAGCAGCCGCCACGCGACCACACGAGAAGCAGCAGCCCCGTAACCGTTTGAGGAACAGTCACCTGAGACTGCATGAGGAGCAGTCTCCCCAGGAGCAGCTGCTGCCCATGACTGCATGAGCAGCTGCCCCACGACCCCCTGAGGAGCAGCCACCCCACGACCAGCTGCCGCCCTGCGACTGTGTAAGGAGTGGCTACACTGTGACCGCTGGAGGAGCAATCACCACCCATGACCATCCAAGGAACAATTACTGCCCAAGACCACCTGAGGAGCAGCCGCCACCCATGACCATGTGACCCACCACCAAGCCCACTGCTGCAGCCACAGGTCCCATGCAACTTGACACCTAGATCCTTTGGTGAGAGCAAAAGTGGGGAGACAGAAGAACAACCCCCAAAGAATCGCCAGAAAAAGAACTAAATAAAATGGAGGCATGCAATATGTCAGAAAAAGAATTCAGAAAATAGGTCATACAGTTTATAAACCGGATGGATGAGAAAATCAACAACCTATGTAAGAATCAGGAGGAAATAAAGAGTGATATAGCTCCAATAAAAAACAATATGGAAGCTTTCACCAGTAGACTAGGAGAAGCAGAAGACCAAATTAGCGAATTAGAAGACAGGGAAGCAAATCATACCCAATCTGAACTGCAATTGGAGAAAAAAATCAAAAGACAGAAGGAGATCCTGTTGGATATTTGGGACAACATGAAATGAAGCAACATACATATAATAGGGATGCTAGAATGATAAGAAGAGGAGCAAGGGTTAGAAAACCTATTTGAAGAAATAATGTCAGAAAACTTCCCTGATTTGGGGAAGAAAAAAGTCACACAAGCACAGAGAGTCTCAAACATGATGAACCCCAAACCCCACACAAAGACATGTCATAATTACAATGGCAAACATTAATGACAAAGAGAGAATCTTAACGGGTACAAGAGAGATACAGAAAGTTACCTACAGGGGATCTCCCATTAGATCATCAAATGATTTCTCAACAGAAACACATCAGGACAGAAAGGAAAGGGAGGAAGTATACAAAGTGTTGCAAAGCAAGGGACTGAATCCAAGAATACTCTATCCATCAAGGCTATCCTTCAAAATTGAAGGGGAAAAAGGAGCTTCACAGACAAAAAAAAAAAGGCTAAGAGACTTTATCACTACCAAGCCAGCAATGCAAGAAATGCTAAAGGGACTGTTGTAAAAACAAGAAATAGAAAGGGAAGAAGGAACACAGGCACAAAAAATAAAAAAAATGGCTACAAACAAGTACCTATCAATAATAACTTTAAAGGTCAATGTCCTAAATGCTCCAATCAAAAGACATCGAGTGGCTGAATGGATAAGAAAACATGACCCATATATATGCTGTCTACAAGAGACCCACCTTAGAACTAGAGACTCACACAGACTAAAAGTAAAGGGATGGAAGGATATCTTTCAGGCAAATGGAAATGAAAAAAAAGCTGGGGTAGCAATACTTATATCTGACAAAATAGACCTCATAGTGAAGCCATAACAAGAGATAAGGAAGGCCACTTCATAATACTAAAGGAATTGACACAACAATAAGAACTAAAACCTATCCTCCTCAGACTATTCCAAAAAATTCAAGAGGAAGGCACACTTCCAAGCTCTTTCTATGAAGCCAGCATTACCCTAATTCCAAAACCAGATAAAGAGAGTACAAAGAAAGAGAATTACAGGCCAAGATCCCTAATGAACATAGATGCTAAAATTCTAGCAAATTGGATCCAGCATTACATTAGAAAGATCATACACCGTGACCAAGTGGGATTTATTCCAGAGAAGCAAGGCTGGTACAATATCCACAAATCAATAAACGTGATACTTCACATAAACAAACTGAGAGACAAAAATCACATAATCATATCAATCGATGCAGAAAAGGCATTTGACAAAATCCAACACCCTTTCCTGATAAAAACTCTCAGCAAAGTGGGAATAGAGGGATCATACCTCAACATAATAAAATCCTTATAAGACAAACCTACAGCCAACATCATACTCAATGGGCAAATCTAAAACCATTTCCCTAAGAACAGGAACAAGACAGGCATGCCCACTCTCACCACTTCTGTTCGACATAGTCCTGGAAGTGCTAACCATAGCGATCAGACAAGAAGAAGAAATAAAAGGCATCCAAATTGGAAAAGAAGTAAAACTGTCATTACTCACAGAGGGCATGATATTGTACATAGAAAGCCTAAAGACTCCATAAAAAACTACTAGAACTAATAAATGAATTCAGCAATGTAGTAGGATACAAAATAAACACCCAGATGAGATACAGGACTTCAGTTTCAGGTAAAGGGATTTCACTTGGACATAAACTTAATGATTCATTCTGGAGACAGAAGAGACTTTACACAGGGAGGGTTAGATTTGGCTTTACTTCTCTTAGAGAGAAAGTTGACATTATCTACAAGAACTTTAATTTTTTTGGTAGTTTCTCTTAAGCCTTTTTTTCCCATAAAGCTTGAATCATCCATCATACTCACCACACTCATTGCTTGGTACAATAAAGGATCTAAACAGAGTTATGTCTGAATGGGTATGTGTTTCTACTGATTTTTCTCTGTGAACTTTAAATCAGTGAACTTTTGTGATTCCTTTAACTTTGCTTCCCTTGAAGCAGCAATTTCAGTATGTGTGTTCACAAGTGCATATGTATATTTGTCATGTTTTATTTCCAGAAGGGTTACATGAATATAATCATTTAACACCACCGATGCTGTTCAGTTCTCCAATGGGAAAAAATAGGTCAATTTATGGAAGTTTGGGGGACAGATCTAGGTCTTTGATCCCCTTGCCCCATGTGTTTTCAGCTATAAGTATTGTCCCTGATAGCAAGAAGAGCCAACTTATATTTTGGTGATATTATAATTATCCTGGAAGGCTTTCTGCAACAGGCAGCCTGTTGCCTGTCTCTTGACAAAATGTTGAGTACTGTTTACCAAAAAGAAGCTTAATAAAGAACAAAAAGGCAAGAATGTGTTAAATCACCAGTTATTATAATTGATATTTTCACAATGTAGACCAAGAGCATTGTCCCATATTGTTACTGGAAACCTTTGGCACAAACATCAACCCTGCACTACTAATATTCCTGCATTGCTCTGGACTGCATAAGGGTACTTTAGGCTCTTGGGCTTCGTAAGTTCTGATTTTGAATTATAAATCTCAAGTTGGGCTTTTCTTGCCACCTTTGATTTCATGGACAGATTCTGGCTTGGCAGAGTTCCTAGAGGCCTTAGTGGTTTCTCCAATTTCAAATGAGAACTGTTCAGGATTTGTGGAATTTCAGCTTGAAGTTAAGACAAAAATGGGGTGTAGACAGCCTCTGGTTAGTTAGGTTTTAACAAAGCAAAAAAGTTCTTACAGTCTCAGGATCTTCATATGTAGGGTACTCAGGGTCATGCTCCTGCTTGTCACTCTACCAAAGACAATGTCCAGTGTCTGGAATTCATGATCACCAGTGCAAAATTCCAGTTAAAATGTTATTTCCCACTGTCTGGATTAAGGTTGCTGTTACTCTGCACATCTAGGAGTTGGCAGATCTTTCTAGTCAGTTGTTAGTTTACTCTCATTAGGCACTAGTAGCACATGGGGAAATTGCATCATGTTATTAGAGGGGCTGCCTTACTCGAGCACAGATGAAAGATCGACTGTCCTTAGGATGGTGCTGGTCTTCTCTAGTAAGGGAGGTAACATTTGCGTTAGCTCTTACTAGCCATTCATCTCCTGAGAGTTTCTAGAATACAAGCTAGTTTATCAGCTAAGTACTGAATTCTATAACTAATTTAATCAGAATATGTATTTTTCATCTCCTTTAACATTGTTGTTTTTCTTTTCTTCTTTTCTTTGTATTATTGCCTTCTAAACTTTTTGTGATCAGTTTGAATTTCTTTCAAAGGCTTAGCTATGGTAACTGCACATAATTCTGCCAAAGCCTATGCCATGTTTTTTGTGTTTTGAAGGATGAACTTGTGTAGTTGTTGCAAATCAAATAATGGTAAGGCTTTGTCATATTGAATGCAATTTATGTAATGTGCTTTAATAGATAACAGGGATTATATGGTCAAATGACTTGTTTTTGATTCCCAGCCCTCATCTTAGCCTGCTTATAAATGGAGATTTGAGTCACTATATCTTAAATAGTGAAATTATTTCTTCAGAATAAATATACTGAAACTGTAAAATGAAACAAAATGAGTTTAAAATGAAGAATAACTTTAACTCTGTATGCTGGGGTTGGAAGCAGGTGAGGAGTGATGTTGTGCCTAAGGTGTTTATTCATGTAGTAGAAAGAGAACAACTATTTTTAAATTTAAAAAATCTTGGTTTGAACTCAAACCAGGATAATATTTGGGAGTTGATTAACAACTCAGAGCTTTAGATTCTCTTTAGTAAAATGCAGTTGACAATCCTTATATATTAGTCTTGGTTTGAGTACTTACTAACATATGTTGTGTAGTTGCTTTCAAAAGGTAAGTACTCAATAAGTGCTAGCTGCCTTACTCTTCCTTTTCCTCAAATCTGCCTTTGCATGAGACCTGCTTTTTTTTTTTTACATTACTAAAAAATGAAGGTACAGAATAATACTGCCTAGGCAAGGTAGGTTTTATAGAAGGTTGATTTAGACTTACATCAAAACTAAATAGACATTTAAAATGCAGACAAAGATGGTTTATTACAGATATAGCAGCATTGCTCCAACCAGCAGACTTCCACTTGGGTTCCCATACCATACTTTTGGTTAGATTACAAAGGTTTAAATCCATGTTCAGCCACTTTCTAGCATACGATTTTTAAATGAGTAAGTTATCTTCTGCCTCAGTTTTCTTATCTGCAAATTTTCAAATAATTACAGTACCTTTCTCAATAGGGTTATTATAAAGATAAACTGAGATAATTCATGTAACATACTCAACAAAATACCCGATTTAAAAAATTAATACATAAAAGATGACTTATAATTTATATTATGGTGATACCTATTTGGCCATGTATTACTTATTTTTTAAAATCTTTATTGTTGAACATATTACATATGTCCCATTTCCCCCTTCTTTCAGCCTGCCCCTGCCCTCCAACCCATTGTCTGTGTCCATGGGTTATGCATATATGAATACAAGTTCTTTGGTTGATCTATTCTCACCCACCCATACTTCCCCACCTTCCCTCTGAGATTCGACAGTCTGTTCCATGCTTCTATGTCTCTGAATCTATTTTGTTCATCAGTTTATTTTGTTCATTAGATTCCACATATGAGTGAGATCATGTGATACTTCTTTCTCTGAGTGGTTTATTTTGCTTAGCATAATAATCTCCAGGTCCCTCTATACTTTCTCAAAGGGTAAGAGCCCCTTTTCTTACAGCTGCATAGTATTCCACAGCTTTTTAATCCACTCATCTACTGATGGGCACTTTGGCTATTTCCAGATCTTAGCTATTGTAAATTGTGCTGCTATGAACATAGGGGTGTATACATTATTTTTTATTCCTGTTTCGGGTTTCTTAGGATATACTCCTAGAAGTGGGATCACTAGGTAAAATGGAAGTTCCAATTCTAATAGATGAGAATTTCCTCCTGCTCTGGTTGCCTCTGTATTACTGATCTTGATGAATGAATCAAGGAGTGAATAACAAGAGATTGTTTAGGCCAGTGCAAATATATTCCATTGAGATTTCGTATTCCAGGAGATGTCACAATAAGAGAAGGATTGCTAAGCTGTATTAGATAGATACTTTTGAGAATTAATTATAAATAAAAAACTGTCTTATTCATGGATTCTACATTCATGCTTTGTTACTATAATTTCTATCTTTTATTAGTTTGGTCTAGGACAGTGGTTACCAACCTTCTTTTGGCCATGCCCCACCTAAGCATCTCTAAAATCCTGATGCCCTTGGCCCCCCCACCCCCGCCCCATGACATATAATTCTTATTATTCATCAAACCTGACCAATACTGGTTTTTGCTAATAAAAACACTTTGCACTTGATAAAGTTAAGCAATGAAATAGAACAACTATCAAGTGGGCAGTAGTAATATTCGAGGCACAATTGATTTGAGTAATCTGCATCGAATTCAGGGTAACTTAAGTGTCCACCTTCATTGTGTGTACTGGTGAAAATATGTGAGAATATCCTGTCACCTGACGTTAATTTTCTTGCAGCTGATAATCTTTTTTCTATTTTTTTTCAGACAGATAATCTTTTTTTAATTTTTTCATACAAAAATATTGACTTTCCTATGAAAGTAATAATTGTGCTTTGGATTTTTTTCACAGCTTTCTTGCTACATTCATATGCAGAATAAAATACTTTTTATATATTTTGTATAGCTTGTAATGTTAAAAGAGGAGTGGGGTTGTTTGGAATGAAAGTTGCCTCACTTTTCTGTGCTCATGCTCTCTCTAGTCAACTCTATGCTCTCACTACACCTGTCTATTAGCAGGTTTTCCCCCTCTCCATTGTCATCAGCTGACCGCCGTGTACATTCTGATTTTAATTTTTAAAATGTGTATGTCACAATATATATTTATATGCTGTATTTGAGGCCCCTATAATTATAAGAAATGCAAAAAATTCACTGTTAATAACTTATTCTCAAATTGCCCCCCTTAAAATCAAGTTGCCCCCCTGTGGGACGTGTTCCCCTGTTGGGAACCATGGGTCTAGGGAGCTTTATTGGTAGTAGCAATGGTTTAAATGACTCATGCTACATAAATTCAAGGAGCAGATATGTGAGGAATCAATTATGATTAAAAAGTAACTTTCCAGGAACAGGATGATCAGAAATTGCCTAATGAATATATTCAGCCCTCAATGGCCTTTCTATACTGATGATTAGTACACCAGAAACGTGATAGGTAGAAAGTTAAAATACAATTTTATTGAAAAATCAGACCATGTCTACCATTTTGTGCCATTTCTAGTGTAAATACCTAATTGATTCAATATTTGCCATTGTCTAAGTGAAAAAAAGTAGATTCTTACTTCTCGTTAGCAACCATATAGGCTTACAGAGGTACTGTGTGAAAGGCAATAGACATAAAAAGTAAATCTCATTTAGTGATTATATACTTAAAATTAAGAACATAAGTAAAGAGAAAATGTCAATATGAAAATATAAATATATGGATATATGTAATATATATATATACATATATATATATAGTAAATTTTTAATTAATAATGGGGTGGATTTTGGCAGACAACATTTCAGATGTTACTGGCTGGAAGTACTGAACCTGAAACTACTAAAATGTAAGTGACTCCTGAAGTTTATACAACTTTTTACTGGCAGACTGGGTTTTAAAATTCACTCCTTGATTCCATTAAGTCCTAGACCTTAATCCATTAAGCTATGCTACCTCCATTTAAAACCTATTACCAGATTTTTTACATGGTTAGAATTCAGTGTTTGGATTAAGTAAATCCAACACAACTGAAGAAGCATATTCCTGGGGAGATGCACACATATTAGCATATGGATTGCTATTCTTTTATCTTTACATAAGTTTTCAGTTTATCAACTTATGAGAGTCATATATAGCTCAGGATTTCTTTCTATGATTATTTCCTGAGTGACTGATATTAGTTTTGCAGGCTCTGTAGGCTGAACTGATATCTTTTAAATCAGTGTTTGATAAAGGAAGTTGGTTAATAAGGCATGGATCATTTTAATTGCAGACTCATCCTAATTTATACTAATGATTAACAGGAATCAAATAAGAGTCTGTGAATTGAAAAGTGAAATGGCTTGATTAAACACAATGAATTTTTATGTATTTTGGAACCACACAAAGAGAATAATAATTTTGATGTTTTCTATCTCTGATAGAAAATCATCAATACAGAAAACAGAGAATTGCTTATAAATTGCTTATGTGAATGAAAGGATTTTCAGACTCATAATAAATCATGTCCTATTTCAGTAAACTCTACAGGAGTTTGGCTGTGGTCCTTATACTACAATTTTGATTAAATACTTTCTGAAATAAAGGGCAATTATTTGGGCATCCTTGTTGTATGGAAAATTTTATTGAAACAGTTTATGTCATAATAGGATTTGACTATAGATGAATTTCAGTTTAGTTACTATCTTTGGGAATTGGCACATAATATTCCTGCTAAGGTTTCTCTTATATTAGAAATATCAAGAGCCATGAGTTTAAAGGGAGCCTGAGGCTTCAAAGTATTTCCTGAGAATTATCTTGTCACCACAGGCACTTAAGAAGAGCAGCACAGCTCTTCTTTTGAAGCATTTAAAGAGTGGTGGAAAAACCCATGTTCTGTATCCAAAAAACAAATGGATTGACTATATTGAGTGTTCCTGACCCCAAAGATATTTTTGTTACGCACTGATGCTAGCTTTGTAATAGTGGTGTGTGTGTGTGTGTGTGTGTGTGTGTGTGTGTGTGGCGGCGGGGGGCGGGCGGGTTATAGGCAACACACAAGGTGACTTTTGAGAATCTTTATTAATATGATCCATCTGTTAACCAGGTAAGATATAATGCATGTAAAACATTATATTTTTACCATTGGCAATGCCAAATAAGCGCAAAAGGAGTGGAGAGGAAAGATACTTTAAAGTGTGAAGTGTGAAGCGATACAACCATTTATTAGTGTCCTTACAGTACTAAATTGGGTTCTATGAGGCTTTGCTAAGAAGGAGCTCTTGTAGTCTCTAATTATAGCATTTATTATCAGTCTTGGCTTAGCACAAAAATACTAAAGCTATGTTGCTTTGGAGTTAAACTGAGGTCTCTAATACCATCTCCAGCAAGTATGTGCAAGCTATTTAGGAGTGGAAAAGGGGGTGTAGTTTGTGGTATGGAAAGCCATGAATTAGTTAACCCTAAAGCCAACCCTATAGCCACAGATGGGAGAAGATGACCCATTGTGGGAAAAATTCAGAACCGCAAACCACAGTGTTTAGAAGTGAGTACTTTATTCATTCCAGGGGGAGGGACTGAAAGGTGGTCAGTGCGCCTCATAGCAACTGGTCCAGCAGTCTTTCTGGTTGTTCCACCATTTGGTTAATTTGCACATTACTCTCTTATACATATAGATGTGCTCCAATCCTTCCACTGCCAGGGAAAGGGGCAAAGGAGGGTTGCTGAAAGTGATAAGCGAGGCAGCAGGGTGACCTTTTTGGGGGGGGCGGAGTTTCCTCCAGATGAGGGGCTTCAAAGGACAGCAGCCTACTTCTGCTACCCTCTGTCTCCAGAGACACAATTTCTGATTCGCATACGGCAGGACAGAGCAGTTGCAGGTACAGGACTGGGAGTCCTTTCTGCATGCAGCTCCCTGGAGAGTTTCTCCCGGCCAAGGAAAGCTTTGTTCTAATCTTTTCTCCTGGGTTCAGGGCTGCTGGGTAATCTGGGGCAGAAGGGCAGAATGGAGGTGGGGCAGGGGAGGGCAGGGCAGGAAGAAGTATGGGGTAGAAGAGTGGGGGGTGGGAAAGGGAGAGGGTGAAATCTGTGTGTGTGTTGGGGGGGGAAGGCTGGTGCAGAAGGAGAGTTGGGGTCAGCATAGGAAGGTTTGGAGGTACTGGGGCAGTAAGAGGGACCAGCAGATGCTAGAACAGGGGAAAGGGTCTACGGAATCAGGTGGGGGTCCGCGAGGGTGAGTATAGACTAAGCCCCTTCCCCAGGCCCTGCCATCCCAGGTGGCTAGTGTGAGGGGTCTATAGGGAGGCGCTGAGCCCCCTACACTTTGTGTCTGAGGCTCCAGAATCTGTGGCCAACGCGCCCCGCCTCTGCCACTCCCACCGAAGTGCTGCCATTTGAGACGCATCTACAGACACATGATTGTTTTTAAGTTAATGCTTTATAATTCACTCCGCTTCCCACTTGTCATTTTTTATTGAAAAGGTGGATTCTGCTGGTGTGTGTTCCTTTGCAGGGGCGGCAGGGTGTTCTCCATGGGCAGAGATCCGATGAGAGACAGAGACAAAAGGCCCAGAGAGACATGGGGGATGCGTAAACAGGATCAGAGAGCAAGGAACAGGGAGAGAGATGCCCAGGGCGAGACAGACACAGGGTACAGGGTGTTGCGGACCAGGATAGAGCTTCTGGGCCCGGTGAGAGGTCTCATTGGCAGAGCAGCAGCCCCATGGGCACGTCACCCCGGGTGCAGCTCCCAGGCCCAGAGTCCGTGAACTGAAAGCCCTGGATAATTACAGCCAATGACATGTGTGCAAACACCCCCCGCCCCCTTTCCCCTGCGATCCCGCCCCAGCAAAGGGGCTTTGCTGGCACAGCTGGGGCTGAGCGCCTGGGGGAAGGGCTTGCAGGCGGAGAGCCCCTGGGGCCCAAGGGTTGGGGTGAGCCCTCTGCTTCCAGAGCACCCCCCAGGATTACACACTCCAACCTGTGCTGCGGCCCGAGGATGGCAGGTTGTGACTGGGTTAGGAATTGGACCAGAACTTGGTCCTAGCTCCCCTTGGCCTTGTGCTGAGCGGGCCCTGGTGGAATGGGTCCCAGCATTTGGGTCCTTAGGTTTCTGTTATCTTGGCCTCCTGAGCATTCCCGTCTCTGCGAAGATTTGAGTAGGAGCTCTCCTTGTATCCTGCCCCGGGGAGTGCCTGCTGGAGCTGAGGTGAGGCCCCGGTGAGGAAGGGACAGAGTCTGGTGCTTGGCGTTTGGTGATCAGTTTGTCTGCCTGGATGCACCGCAGGGCCCCAACAGTGACTTCGGTGATCTTTCATTTGCGAGACCCTCGGTACCGTGCACGCCTCCTCTGAGACACAGAGTCCAAGGGCAGGGAGAAAGGTGTGAATTCCTCACGTGTGAATGAGGCTTTACACTTTGAACTGCTAGCCTGAATCAGTGATCTAATTTTGTGTTTTCAGGAGAATTTGGCAGGTGGGTTGGCGTGGTGGCAGGGAAGGGTTTTATATTTCTATGGAGGCCCGGTGCATGGGTGGGGGCCAGCCCACCTGCCCTGATGGGGGCCCTGATTGGTGTGGGGGTCCCCGCTATGGGGTGGGGCCAGCAGGGCAAGGGCCCACGGTTATTCTGGTCATTGTGGTCATTCTGGTTTTTCCGCCACTTTTGTCGCTGATCTTTTATTATATAGGATAGGTTTGTAGTGGGCCATTATACCTTTTAAAATAACACATGGTTAGTTCTAGTAATTGCTTTACCAACCTTAAGAATTATCTAATTTTCATGTTCTCTTCATTCTATCTCCTGACTGTTTCTGGGTATATTATAATTTTCATATTGTCTTTGTTTATAACATATATAATTTTCACTGTCATTCCCATAATTGTTCAGCTGCATTTCTATGTTTTAGAGGTTTTTATGATCACCATCAATTTTTTTTGTATAGGTGTCTGGGTTTTATTCTTGAGTTGTTGTTTTTTGAAGAAAAGTTAGTAGATTCTAAGCCCTGATATCTTGCATGCATGAAAATATATGTCTGTGGTCTGTATAGTTTACTAATTTCACTGTGCATAACAATCTTGGGCCATATTTTAAAGGTTGATTTCATTTTTAACATTTGGTAAATATAAAGCATATTGTGGGGCATGATAATAAACCAACCAGGGGCCATACCAGCCAACTTAATGTCAGAGCATCACCACATCTTTCCTCCACCCGACCACACACTGCTTGCCTCCTCCAAACGTATTGCTCTCCTTCAGAGGCTGCTGGCCACCTCCCATGACCAGGGAGATACTCTCAGGTGGACAGTTTTGACTTAAAAATGATGGAATATTTTCATGCCCAAGTCCTTTCCTGATAACTGAGAGAGGAAGGGGAGGAATGGAGGTCATTCTCAATGTTTCAATGGGTTAAAGTGAAATATTGTGCTACAGCTCTCAATCCACCCTCCAACACCCCACCTTGTCCCACTGCTACCTTTGCTGGACCTCATATGGATCTACCTAGGCTACAGTAAGGGAATCTTTGTTAATTCATGCCATCTAATTTTAAAATCAGTTTTTGAGGTAGACATATCACCTTTTGACTCATTTTGAGCTTGTAATCAAGTCTCTATGCCTCCCTCCACTGCCCCTCAGCACACAATGAAGAGCTGTGAGAGCTAAGCCAAATAAATTCACCTCTCTGGGCCTCATTTCTGATGGGTAAAATTAAACCAGTTGAACCAAAGGAATTCTGAATTTCTTCCAGTTTTAACTTCTTTGAGTTCCTAAGAGACTTCACTTTGTATTTTTTATGTAGAATCTCTCACCCATAGCAATATGGGAAAGTAAATCTGCCTAGAGAGATTTCATTGATTAAACAACATAAACTGTCAAGATAATTTTTCTCAGCTGTACAAAGCCTATATTCACAGATGTCATAATACTGGGTGGTGTGTGTGTGTGTGTGTGTGTGTGTGTGTGTGTGTGTGTGGTATGTATTTATATATAGCCAGTTGACTATGCTGGGTTGTGATGGTCCAGGAGGTAGAGAATACATTAGAGACAGAAAATGCCAGTGGGAAAGTAAGGGGAATCAGTGGTGTGTATTTCTATGCAAAAACTGTCCATCTCTTTCCTTTAACCCAGAATGCCTAGTGTGCTATCACCCCCCTGATTCAATTTCATAATAAGGAAGAGAAAGATAAATATTTTGAGAGTAATAAGGTGAAAGACTAAACAGAACATGAAAAGAAAATCTAAGAAGTGTAGTAACAGCATAAAAGGACTGAGTGACTTGTAGATCTTCCATTGTCATATATAAACACCCTCTTAGATTTTGAAACACTTATTCTCTTGCCCATACTCTATAAATCTCAGTTTTTATCTAACATTAGATTTATATGGTCAGGATCAAAGATGATTGAAATGATGGAAAGGTCCTACATACCAGAGGCTGATTCCATTCAATACTTGAGGAGGGAGAGAATAGATAAGAAAGAGAAATGACACAAAGAATGTTTGCTTCACTGACTATGGGTTGAAAGTTCATAGGAGATGTCTCAATATTCTAAAATAACTTCACCCATGATTTTTCAAGAAAGTGAATATGAACAGAGGCACTTCTGCTGTACCTTTTTGCCTCTGTTCTTTATTGCATAGAGTATTGACTTACATGCTATGTAAAAGACTGGTTAGTACATATTTTTGTGTGTATGATAGACTTACCAAGCGATAATTCATTTTGTTATAGATTGTATTGGACCTCCATTCCCTCTTGGAGGCCATAATATGGAAAGTATAGGCAAAAATTTTAGAAATCTTTAAAAACATAAAATTTGTACAGATGCTAACTGACAGTATATTAACTAACATTAAAAGTATTCTGATATTGTTCATCTGACATTTGTAAAACAAAATAAAACAAAACATTTTAAATATATTTTAAGTTATATTATTCCTATAAAAATGTATTGAAAAATATCACACTCCTGAAAACAATACCAACCCATGGGATTTTATAAAATCACAGTCTTTCTTGAAAGTAAATGAATTTAAGTGGAATTATCAAGGTGACTTCCACCATTACTGTTGCTTTTATCTCCAGTAACTAATGACAACCTTTTCCCATAGAGCTGAACATAAATGAAAGCAATGCCACTGACTTTCAGTAATAAATGGCAAGGAGACAATAATGGGGAATACCTACTATTTTTCTTTGCTAGTGTGTCCTGGAATAAAAAAGAAAAAAATATCTAGTTCATCACTCATATTTTTATTAAATCTAATTATTTTCAAACCACCCCAAAGGTAAAGTACTGGTGGATTTAAAAAAATGAGCTATTCTTACATATAATGTGACCATTCACAACATAAAACTTAAGGGATAAATCTGCATTTTCACACAACTTTGATTTTGCTGAAAGAATATCAGCTCCATAACTTCAATGAATGAACCATATCTAAAATAATCATCACTTTCATCTACATTTGAATTTTGAAGGATAATTTCTAAGTTCAGTTTAAAATATTTGAAAGTGAGGCAATATATTACGATAGTTGGGTGGTAAAGTTAACAGACAGACTATGAATATGGAATCAGAACCAATTGTTTTGATTTCATTTAAAGCTGTGTGCCCTTGGACAAGCCAGAGTTTCTGTTTCCTGAAATACCAGATGGGGATGATAAGGCTGACCTCCTCTGGTTTGTTCTGAGGTTATGGAGGACACCTTATTTGCACCACCCATCCATGGTAGGACCCCAGTCACTTCGTATGTGTGTCTCTAGTGCCCCATCCCCCAGCCTGGGCTGAGGAGAGCATAGCACCCCAACTAAACCAATGGAGCTTCTATTACTGAAATTTGGGATTGTAGGAGGGTGATTGATTGTTTCACTGTTTCTAAATGTTTGTACCTGGACCTCTAATAAGCTACCCCTCAAACTCACCACATGGATCAGGAAAGAAAAGAAAGGAGAGAAGTTTTTGAAAAAATGAGTCAGATCTAGAAAGAGAAGGCATAAACAAGGGTTCAGACAGCTTTCCATGACTTCCTATTGCTTACCCTGTCTTTGCATTTCATGTGAATTTTCTGTATAGAAATAGCAATCTCTTTCCTGCCAATACTAGCTTTAATTACATTCTTTGATTTGCAACCCAAGAAGCCCTAGTATAAGAGTTAAGTGAGAATGTTCATGGAAAAAAAATTAATTATAAAGCAATTTGGGGGGTTGTCACAAGATTCTAAAAAATATACAAAAACAATTAAAACTCCTTAATGTCTATATTAGTCTTCAATGGCTGCCATAACAAAATACTACAGACTAGGTGGCTGAACTTTATGTTCTCACAGTTCTGGAGGCTAGAAATCCAAGATCAAGGTGCTATCAGGGTTGGTTTCTGATGAGGGATCTCTTCTTGGTTTGCAGATGACTACCTTTTTGTTTTAGTTTTTCATGGCTTTTTTAATGTGCCTGTGTAAGGAGAGAAAGATCTCTGGTGTCTCTCACTCTTTTTATAAGGATACCAGTCCTTATGACTTCATTTAAACCATAATTACCCCCTTAAAGGTCTTATATGTAAATATAGTCACGTTTGGGGTTGATGCCTGAACATATGAATTGGGGAGGGTGTCACAATGGAATCCATAACAGTAAGTAAATGATGTAGCTTACTGCACACAGATAGTTGCACAAAGCAGAATCCACAGCAGCAATTTCATTTGGAGCTTCCTGGCCTTCATCCTGTGACTGTTCCCTGCTACCAGGCAAATCACCTGATTGAGGTGAGGATTCTAGAAGGTTCTTAAAAAAGTTCCATTAGCTTTCAAAACCACTAAATGTTTCTAATACTACTTAGACTCCTCCCAAATATTTTTTTTCACAACTCAGCTTATTTATCTGCTGGATCAGCAGGTGAGAGTAACTGGTAACAACTCGAGTATGTTCATTTTTTAGTGAAACTGTATCCCCTGGTTTAATCCTATATAATAAAGAGGTAATATGCATATTGACCCTCATCCCCTTGCATCACAAGATAGCTGCCCCCACATCGTCACAAGATGGTCGCCCCCACATTGTCACAAGATGGACGGCAGGGGATGGCAGTTGGGGGTGACCAGGCCTGCAGGGGAGGGCAGTTGGGGGGAACTGGGCCTGCAGGGGAGCAGTTAGGTGTCAATCAGGCCATCAGGGGAGCGGTTAGGGGGTCATCAGGCTGGCAGGCAGAAGTGGTTAGGGGCAATCAGGCAGGCGGGTAGGTGAGTGGTTAGGAGCCAGCAGTCCCGGATTGTGAGAGGGATGTCCGACTGCCAGGGATCGGGCTTAAACCGGCAGTCAGACATCCCTCAAGGGGTCCCAGATTGAAGAGGGTGCAGGCTGGCCACTGGGACGACATCTCCCACTCTAATACCTGAACCCTCTGGACTGGGACCCTAGATTCCTGACTCCTGATCTGCCTCAGAATCCAACGAGCCTCCACATTGTCACAGGGAGCTGTGGCCTTGGCCAGGGCGTCTGCGCACTCATAGGAGCTCTTTCTCCGCAGTGCATGCCGGCCAAGAGCACTTACGGATGTGGTCTTATCTGACCCAGCCTGTTTCCTGTCACCACATGAACAGGGCGCGAGGGGGAGACGATC
>NW_005871190.1:1776275-1841147 GCF_000147115.1 Myotis lucifugus | reverse complement strand
CCCCCCCCCGCCAGCCTGGTCACCCCTCACTTCCCCCCCCTGCTGGCCTGGGCACCCCTCACTGCCCCCCTCTGCCAGCCAGGTCGCTCCCAACTGCCCCCTCTGCCGGCCTGGGCGCTCCCAACTCCCCCCTCTGCTGGCCTGGTCACCCCCAACTGCACCCTCAGCCGGCCTGTTTCCCCCTTTCCAATCTTGTGCTGCTCATTGCCCCTTCTCCTCTTATTTGCCACACAGAAACTAGAGGGACCTTTTCTAATCTTGTCAGGTCAAATCAGTCCCTCATCAAAAGCCTCTCACATTCAGACTAAAGGCAAACTTCCTATGGGTTTCAAATCTACATACTCTATTATTTCTCTGACATTATTTTTCTTCATTCATTCCGATTGCTGTTATTGGCCCAATTGCTATTATTAAAATATGAGAGGCACAGCACTGGTCAAGGAATTTTTAGTAAGTGAGAACAGGAGATGAAACTGTCCATTGATAATTTGGGATTGGTCCTTTAAGCCTGGAGAGTAATTATAGGGTGAATGGATAAGTCAGTTTGCATTTTGGAAGTTAAACTATAATGTTAAAATTGTGTAGGATGGATTGAGGATGGGAGAGAATCAATGTAGTTTAGTAAAATTTAGTAATATTTTTGGAGGTCCTAACTAGGTTTTGGAAGAAAGGTACGATGGATATGAATAGCATTTTGAAAATAGAATTGAAAGTCTCTCTCACACAATATACTGGATTGAGAAACAGGGAAGAGTAAAAAATGGCTGAGGCATCCAGTTTACTCTGAGCAGAATGAATAGACAAGGTTTCTATCTTTATCAGTTTGGGCTGCTATAACCAAACACTCGATAATTCAAACCAAAAGAATGTATTTTTCACAGCCTTGAGGCCAGTAGTCTGAGATCAGGTTGCCAACATGGTTG
This sequence comes from Myotis lucifugus, assembly GCF_000147115.1. Taxonomy (NCBI): domain Eukaryota; kingdom Metazoa; phylum Chordata; class Mammalia; order Chiroptera; family Vespertilionidae; genus Myotis; species Myotis lucifugus. The sequence goes on along the minus strand of NW_005871190.1, from coordinate 1,840,224 downwards.
GGTTCTGGTGAGAGCCCTCTTCCGAATTGCAGACTTCCAGCAATTCGGTTGTGTCCTCACATGGCAAGATAAGAGCAAGTTAGTTTTCTGGGCTCTTCTTAGTATAAAGGCACTAATATCATTCACGAGGGCTCCACCCTCATCCCAAGGTCCCACATCCTATTACCATTACAGTGGGAATTAAAATTTCAATATGTGAATTTTGGAGGGATACAGACATTCAGTTCACAATAGTGTCTCACATCTACTCTTAATATTACACCATCTCATCTAATGTCTATGGCAGGATGTTTTGGTTCTAGTCTGTACTCAAGTACTGACCTAAGTTCAGTAGACCCTGTGAAGACCCTTTCAGGGGAAATTTAATCTGTATCAGAGACACTGACACCACTCTAGCACACTGCTTCTCTGTGTATGTGCTGACTAACACTTATAAAAAGGGGACTTAATGCTCCAAGAAATCATATTTTACAAAAACAAATGCTATTTAAATAAGGTAAAATTATGACCTAATAAACTGAATACAACAACAAATAGCCAACCCTTCTGAACTACAAAATGTTTAATTCAAAATGAGAAATATTTGTGTTCTTTTAAAGAAATAATAAAGGTTTCATGCCCTGTCTTTTGGATCACTCTCTAGGTACCTTGTCCTTAGCAATTATTACTGCCTGTAATGTTTCTGTGCCCCAACTCCGGGCACTGTTAGAAGGGCCTGTTTTCACTCTGTCTCAGACTCTCTATGACCGAGTCATCTTGTTAGAGCAGGACTCTGATCTTGGATCCCAGCTGCCACGTCTACACCCGCTCAGGAGAAATCTAGCAAAAGGTTCATTTATACATCACTTGAAAGAACATCTTTACAAAAAAACCCTGCTATGCATGTCAAATGTCCTCTGACTTCCTAAGAGGCCAAGGGTGTTTAGACTGGGACTCTGGTTATTTCATGTGTAGAAGCTGCCATTTCTGAAGCAAATACTTTTGAAGGTTTGAATGCCAATACTTACAGCTACTGCTCTTTGTCCCTAAGGACCTAAAGAATCAATGATGTTACATAGATAGTTTATTTCAGGCAGTTTTGTTGTTTCTGTGCAACCTGAGTGCTGTATTGCATGACAGGTAATTCTTTTGTAGTTGAAAACTTTTTATTTTTCATAGCACATCACATGAACTCTCTCTTTCTTTCTGCATTGCTATGCATGTGAACACACAGAAGTGAAATCTTTTATGATGCAATTTAACATTTCCCCAAAATTTATTAGCTACTATTGAAATGTAGCAGGGGGAAGGTCTTATTTAGATTCAGTGCCTTCACTGCAGATACATGTAGGGTTATTTTCATGATATTACTGGGTTCTGTAATAACTTCTACTTATTCATTTCTTTATTATAATGCACGACTAGTGAGAGAATGTAGAAAATACAGAAATTAAAATCGTCAGAGGTCCTGGCGAGGTAGTTCAGTTGGTTAGATTGTTGCCCTTATACACCAAGGTTGTGGGTGCTATCTCTGGTCAGGGCACATACAAGAAGCAACCAATGGATGAATAAAGAAGTGGAAAAAAATTAATGTTTCTCTCTCTCTCCCTTCCTCTCTCTCTCTCTCTCTCTCTCTCTCTCTCTCTCTCTCTCTCTCCTCAATGAATTAAAAAAATTAAATCATCAGGAGTCCCAAGAAACAAAAATAATCATTGCTGTGATTACATATACATACGTCCTTGTATGTTTCTGAAAAAAGAACATGTTATTTTGTTACCTTTATATTTTTAAAGGGGTTCAGCCTGGGTCTCAATGTGATATGTTGACCATATTTAAAGACTACACTAATCCTTGGAAAATTCTGCATGAGTAGAGTTGCAGCAATGTCGCTAGTTAAAACTCTATTGTAGTTTCCATAACTTTTGGCTTGGATATTTTATGGACTGAATGTTTGTGTCCTTCCAAAATCCATATGTTACAAATTTAATCCCCATTGTGGGGGTAGTTGGAAGTGGGGGCTTTGAGGGGTAATTAGGTCATGAATATGAAGCCTTCATTAATGAGATAGTGCCTTTACAAAAGAAACCACAGAATGTAAACTCGTGCTTTTCACCATGTGAGGATACAAGAAATTGGCAATCCACAACCTGAAAGAGGGCTTTCACCAAAATCATACTATGCTGACTCCTTAATCTAGGGCTTTCAGCCTTCAGAACTGTGAGCATTGATTTTCTGTTGTTTATAGTGACTCAGGCTGTGATATTTGTAGACCAAACTAAGACGGATATATGATTTATAAATTTCTACTCAATCTTGACTTTAAAAATATTTCATGTTCATATTTAAAAATTATAGATTGATGGTGAAAAATTCTAGGATTCTCAGAAGCATTTGGTCTTGTCAATTTAGGCTTAAACTTGCAATAATTACTAAGAATATCAATAGGAAAAGTTTGAAAAACATACAATGTTGTTAATTTTATAGAGTTTCCTACAATATAGCAGAAGCTAGTTAGCCCCAGGAGACGGAGGAATGTTTAGTTTTGTATCTACCTGTATGGTTATGAAATGACCATCTTGTTCTATAATGTTGTTATCAGAAACCAATGTTTTTGCCATGAGCCCCCTACCTGTGTGCACTGGCCCAAAGAAATGAATGAGCAGGAGTTTGTATTGTTGAAAGAAAAAATAGTTTAAGATTGAATTGGCTTATGCTCTAAAAAGCTGACTCCCTGATGGTGTGTCGGTTACAGATTATATGGGGCAAAATCACAAGACATCGTGAATTAAGGGTTGTGGGGTTGTGTTGATAGCTAACTGGTTGGAGGTAAGATAAGAGAAATAAATCATCTCTTCAAGTATTTACTAGTAGGACAGCTCTGAAGTCTTTCACAGCATCCTTCTGTCAGGCCTCATGAGAAACTACTTAGGGAGTGGTTCCACCCAGGGCTCAGAAATTGAAATATAACTTAGGTAAGGATATTATTTTTAGGAAGATGGAAGGAGCAACTAAATCGAATAACACCCACCCAGAATTGGTGAATTAGACACCGCTAGTGAGACAATTCATAACCAAAAAGGGCAGAGGATGCCTAGAGAACAGTAGAATCGGCGATCTGGGCCAGAGAGGGATATGTGACCACCAGGCCAGGAGGGTCAGAGAAAGTTGCACTGCACCAAGTCCGCGTCTTTTGGGGACAGGCATGACATCCGGCTGTGGAAAGGAAGTCCACAGGGCTGCTAGTGGCTGGGGGATCTAGATCTAAGTCCATAGCCGAGAAAGGCTGCACTCAGAAGGCTGCCTGAAGAGCTGCCTGAGCCACGCAGTGCCAGGGGGAGAGAAACTCAAAGTTGCGTGGTTGTTTTGCCTCTGTTTTTGTCTTTGCTTTTATTCACTAAACCCAGTTCATAGGACTTGTCCATTACAAACACTCACCTGAGGCAACGGTGCAGGCAGAGGTGCAGATTTGTGGGGTCTGGGGAGAGGCTGTGGAGGAGAGCAGGACGGGAGAGGTGACCAGGAATCCAGCACTGAGACATTTGTACCCTCCAAACCTAATAGCCTTTTTTCTCCTGAAGAGCCAGCCAATCCCAGCAGCCTCAAGGAAGCTAATACAGCAACACCCAGGCTACACCTTGAGGTCTACAAAGGAAACAAAGACTCTGAATAGCCCCCAAAAGCCCTTAGGGACTGGGGTGAAGAGGGGCTGATACAGCACCACATCCACATAAAGCCCTGTCAGAAACAGATGCTTGAGTGATTAAGATTAACAGGAGGCAGACAGGCAAAGTGGGCAGATTGAACCCGACTGCTTGCAGCCAAGGTTGTGGAGACAGACACAGAGGAGCAGTGGATCGCTTGAAATTTCAACACGGTGCTCACTACCTAACAGGAAACTGAGAAGTGGCAGACAGAACAGAAGAATGGGGTCTTAAACCAGCCCTCATGGGGCATTAAAACTCAGCTTAAGTGAACTGCACTTCACTTTTTTTATTAAATTTTTTTCATTTGTTTTTCTTTTTTGATCTTTTATTTTTTGTATTATTTTTGCTTCATTCTATTCTTATGTTTTTTACTAGAGGCCGAGTGCACAAATTTCGTGACCTCTGGGGAGGGTCCCTTAGCCCGGCCTGCACCCTCTCGCAGTCCAGGAGCCCTTGGGGGATGTCCGACTGATGGCTTAGGCCTGCTCCCCTAAGGCAGGGAGCGGGCCTAAGCCATCAGTCAGACATCTTTAGTGCTGCCACAGAGGCGGGAGAGGCTCCTGCCACCACCACTGTGCTGGCCAGCCGTGAGCCCGGCTTCTGGCTGAACGGTGCTCCCACTGTGGGAGCACATTGACCACCAGGGGGCAGCTTCTGCATTGAGTGTCTGCCCCCTAGTGGTCAGTGCACATCATAGCAACCAGTGGTTTGCCACCAGGTCGAAACCGCCTCTCCATCATCCCCGGAGGGGTCCCGGATTGCAAGAGGCTCCAGGTCAGGCCGAGGGACACCACTGGTGCACGATTGGGGCCAGGGAAGGAGGCGGGAAGTTGGCCAGCTGGGGAGGGGCCATGGGAGGGCTCCAGGGCATGTCTGGCTTGTCTCATTCAGTCCCATTTGGCCAGACCCCAGCAGCAAGCTAACCTACTGGTCGGAGCATCTGCCCCCTGGTGGTCAGTGCATGTCATAGCGAGTGGTTGAGTGGCCGTAGCATCTCATTAACATATTATGCTTTGATTGGTTGAACAGATGACTGGACGAGCGGACACTGAGCATATTAGGCTTTTATTATATAGGATTCTTATTTTTTCTTATTTTTTCCTCTTTTCCACCCTTTTCTTCCTCATTTCTCCCTTTTTCATACTGTTTTTTCTCTCCTGTCCCCACTTTAGTTTATCTCTTTTCTTTCTTTTTACAGCTTGTTAAAAATTGACCTTCTTTATCTGCTTTATTGACATGTTATTATTATTGTAATCTCTGTTGGCTTACTCATATATCTAATTTGCTCTCCCCTGTTCCAAGTCTATGCACTCTTCTCTTTACTTTTTCTATGCTAGTTAATCTTTTTTTTATGCTTTTGTTTTTCCTCCCCTCTCTTGCTCTCTTCTTATCCTAATAGTTTAATTAGTTTCACTTACCAAACTCAAGCCTATCTGCTCTCTCCTATATTCTACTTTTCCAAAAATAAATGAATAAACATAGAGAAATTAATTTTTTTGTTTTATATTTATTTTTCTTTAATTATTTTTCTCTCACTCTTTCTACCTCCTCTATACTGAACTGTGGTCCTTCCCCTATTCATTCAATTCCTTAACCTTACTTTCTGTATACAAGCTCTGCCTCTATTGATTCTGTGCCCCCACCCCTTTTTCTGGGTGTTTGTTTGCATTTTTTTGGTTTATTTGTTTGTTTTGTAGGTGTTTTCTCCCCATATGTATTTTTTCTTGTTTCTTCTTTTTCTTTTCTCTCTTGCCTTTTGTCTTTTCTTGATATCATTTTTGCTCTCTTTTCTCTCTCCTAATTCTCTTTTCTCTGGTGGTCACTTTTATTGGAGTTATGGGTGTCATGAATACATTCATGTTTTGTTCCCTTTGTGTTGTGTCTTGTTGAGTTGTATTTTGTGCTGTTTGGTCAACATAGTAGAGAGCAAGCCATATAACCAGACACCCTGAGAGGAGACTACATCCACAAATAGGACAATAATACTCAAGATCCAACTATACCAAGAGAACCCAAATATCCCAAGTAGGGGGAATTTCTTGAAACTGATGGTAATCTATTTTTAAAAATGTGCAAGTTGTGCCTTTATAATCTGATCATTATCAAGAAAGATTTCAAAAATATAATTAAGAACAACCTATTAAAATGGCTATGAAATATTAATATATTATTTGATAATTCTATTAACTTATTAATAACAAGTAAAAATGCTTCTCTTTGTATTCTTCATTTTGTGTTGTGAGTAAACACTTACATTAAAATCAGAATAAGTTTATATTTCTCTTAATAACTCCATGAATAATATAGCTTAGGCTTTGACCCATAGTATATTTATGGATTTGAGTTTATATACAAAGTAGGACAAAAGTAGGTTTACAGTTTGTGAGTATGCAAAACAAAGAATTTATTTTGTATTAGTATTTATTAATTATTGTATTATTTTCCATATGAACAATGACAAACATATTTTGCTCTAACTTGTATATAATATTTGTCATAGATATAATATTAATATGTAATATTATATATAATTTTTGAGTTTGCTATGTAATATTTATTTAATAAAGAAAATACATAAATGAAAAAAAAATTAAACTAGACCCCCAACTTACACCATACACAAAAGTAAACTAAAAATGGATAAAGGACTTAAACAAGATAGGAAATCATAAAAATCTTAGAAGAATCCATAGGCAGCAAAATATCAGACATATGTCATAGCAATGTCTTTACCTATATAGCTTCTAGGACAATGGACATTAAGGAGAAATTAAACAAATGGGACTACATCAAAATAAAAAGCTTCTGCACAGCAAAACTAACCACCAACAAAACAATAAGAGAGCCCACTGCATGGGAGAACATATTTGCCAATGTTATCTCTGGTAAGGGTCTAATCTCCAAAATTTATAGGAAACTCATACAATTTAACAAAAGGAAGATAAACAATCCAATTAAAAAATGGGCAAAGGACCTAAATAGATACTTTTCAAAAGGGGAGGGAGAGGTTAGAGATCAACCAAAGAACTGGTATGCATTCATATGGACATAACTCATGGAAACAGACAGTAGGGGGGTGAGGGCATGTGCTGGGGTGAGGTCAATGGGGGAAAAAGGAGACATATGTAATACTTTAAACAATAAAGAATTCAAATAATAATAATAAAAAAGATGTTATCTTTAGCCTGCAAGAAGTCTGGATCTTGTGACCATTAGGCAGGTCCTTGTCTTCTGCTGCTTTGGGGGTTGCTGATTATTGGGGTAGAGGTTAGATCTCTGGTGTGTGTGTGTGTGGGGGGGGGAGGGGTAGAGAGTGAAAGAGAGGAATATGATTTCAAGAACTAGGCTTTTAAACTAAATTTAATCAAAGTCATAGGGACCCTTGGTTTTTCTGTTTATATATGTAAGCCTGACTACATGATTTGTTAACCTTTCTTTTGCTTTGAACCACAAGCTCATATGAAGTGCTTCATCAACATCACTTAAAATTATCAGAAGGAATTGTTTTTGCTTAAGCCTGCTTATTTTCACATGTAATTATTACAAAAATTGTATCTGAAAATAGTTTATGCATTAAGAATATTACTTGACTCCAAATGCAACCCAAATAGGAGGACTGTTTAGTAATTTATAATACTCTGAAAATTTCCTTATATTGCTGAAATATATATGGACCTACAGAGCAGCTGATATTACAATAGCATTGCATAAACGATGTAAACTTGAATAGAGCAGATTTGAAATGAGTAGAAAGAGCAACTATCATTGGCTTTTTAAAAAAAGTCTTGCTGTTTGACAAAACAGGATACACTCTCCAAAAATCCTGTTAGTTTGAAAAAATTGGATCTATACTTCATGAATCACATTTCTATAGTGAAATTAGAGAATTTATCCACTGAAATTTTAGAGACATATCAAAACCTAACTCAGTTTCAAGTTAGTGGATAAGTAAATCAACCAATGGTGATTGAAGCTTCTAAGAGCAAACTGCACACATTTTAAGGAATAGACTATCCTTGAATTTCAAGCTCAAGAGGTACCCTTAGAAACTGAGAGGTAAAATAGTATTTAATAAAATTAAGTTGAAAGTTTTCTGATTTTGAAATATTTACAGTATGAATTTAACCATAAGCATTATCTTAATGCTTTCTTTTTCATTAGAACATTTCAACATTTTATTAAAATGTGCACCAGTTAAAATATATTATGTTTTTCATAATTTATACTCACAAATATTGTTTTACTAGAGTCCAGTATACGAATTCGTGCACGGGTGGGGTCCCTCAGGGTGGCCTGTGGAGAGCGGGCCTCAGCTCATGCTCCTACCAGCCGTGGGCAAACTACGGCCCGCGGGCCGGATCCGGCGCGTTTGAAATGAATAAAACTAAAAAAAAAAGACCGTACCCTTTTATGTAATGATGTTTACTTTGAATTTATATTAGTTCACACAAACACTCCATCCATGCTTTTGTTCTGGCCCTCCGGTCCAGTTTAAGAACCCATTGTGGCCCTCGAGTCAAAAAGTTTGCCCACCCCTGTAGCCTCACAGCCCCAGCTTGTGCCCCAAGCCTCGCAGCTCCACAGCCCTGCCTGGTACCCTGCCTTGGCCTGGCACCACCCCCTCACCTGCTCCACTATCCCACCTGCAGGATGATCACTGTCTGCAGGGTGATCAGCGGGGTGATCGGGACCCCACTCACACCCGCCTTGGCCTGGCGCCACCTGCTCACCTGCTCCACCATCCCGCCATGGTCCTGCTCTCGTTGGGGCCCATTAGGGCCTGCAGTGCCTCCACTGCTGCCCACTGCCAGCGCTGCCAATGCCTGCCATGTTCCACGCCCCCCCAGTGGTCAGCGGACATCATAGCAAGCGGTCGAATTCCAGGTCTCCAAGTCAAACTTCTGGTCCAATGACTGCCTGAGGGGACAATTTGCATATTAGGCTTTTATTATACAGGATATTCTGAAATATTTTAAGGTATGAATATTATAATGTGTGTATTTGTAGTTTTTAACCAAGTTGATAGCTTTTGAAAAATCATTTTGCAACAATTACAGTGGAGATTATCAGTCATTCCTAATAGAGTATGACAATTATAGGTCTAAAAACTATTCATCTGACATAATTTAAACTAAATTAAAAGTTTTTAGGTTCTTTTAATATACTACTCTTTGATTAAATATTAGTCTTATTTTTCCTCAAAATAAAACTTTAATTCTTCTATTTATTGTGATTTATAAATCTCTATAGAGCAAAGAAAAATAAGTGAAAGTATTTGGTCTTTTTCCTCCTTTCCCCCTATAAATTCATCTTATTTATTTCACTTGTTTTGTTGATTTGATACACAAACTTTAAATATTCTTATAAGATTATTTACTGAAATTAAGTCACAAAAAGATAACAACTACCTGCATTTCACAATTTTAACTGTGAAAACTGCTCTAAGGCCAAAAAGACTAATTGGATAAAATCAGATAGGAAAAGCTATAGGTAAGGCACATGCAAAAAAGACGCAGGATTTTCAATTTGACTGTAAGATCAAAATGAATGAAGTGTGCTGTGTCTGCCTTTAACAGGTAATGCATTTGAAGGCTCCATTAGCTTTGAAATATGACTAAATTTGGATGGATGTGGTGGTGGGGTGGAAGATAGGGGGAAACCATATATTAAGAACAGTAGAAAGAAACTAAGAATATTTGGATTGTATGAGAGAAAACTCTAGGGGCAAGTATGAGAGCTGTCTTAAAATAGTTGAAGAACTTCAATATAGAAGGAAGATTAAACTGTAATAAATGTTTTAAACTACTTTATATCTGAAGAACTTTCAATTCTGAGATTATATGATTATGTGAACAATACTAACCTTTTTATGAAACAATGATTGTGATCACTAATAAATTAACAATTAACTTAATATTTAATGATGGGTGACCTCAGTGTTATCTGTGTTCACCAGCAGTGGTGAAAACATCTGGAAAGTGATGCTGAAGCAAAGAAATATGATGCTGAAGCAAAGAAATATAATTGGGCCTTGGGGTTTGAAAAGCTCAGTAGGGTTAGTCCTTTTGAGAAAAGCATTAGCTTGGATATATATATATATATATATATATATATATATATTCTCCTCATTGGCTGTACACAAGATCTAAAGGATGGTATCTTGGGCTTATATCATTCAGTTGAAGGCTCTGAAGGATAGATGACAGGCCAATTTTTAAGCTTATTAAATGCAAATTATGGTACTGCTGACTACAGACTTGAACAAATTTTAGTAATTACTACAGTGATTAAGGATCACCTCTAAATGCAACACAATGAAACTCATTATTGTTGAAACCAGCAACACTGTAGCCTATAAACACAGAAAACTCTATATTTTTCCATTTATAATTGAATCATTGCTCAGAACTCCCAGATTATGCCTATTATAAATATTTACAATGGCCATCCAATATTCATACCCTTGGTGTACGGAGATATATCTTCTTGGTGATAATGGCCATTATGTAAAGTCCATTACTGATGGGGTATAGTATAAGGTTCAATTGTTAAGGACAAATTCCAGTTAACTTTTCATTAATTTAGAAGAATAGGATTGATAAAAGTCTAAATATGTAAGGTAAAATGATCATTTGAATTTAAAAAATTCCTGAGAGCACTAAGATTACATAGAAACAACAAAACTATCTTCAAATAAACCACCTTGGTAACAACATCATTGATTCTTCAATTCAAAGAAATTATGATCCTGGGGGACTTGGAGCAATAGAAATAAATGCTGGTTTTCAGAGCATCAAAACTGTTTTCTTCAAAGAGGACAGCTTAAGGAGATGAAACAATTCTGGGGCCCTGTCAAAAGACCTTTTGGCCTCCTAAGAAGTCGATGGAATTTGACATGCAGTGCAGGATTTGTAAAGTAGCCCCCTTGAGATATATTCAACAAGAGTTTCTGACTGATGATAGTTGTTCTAAGCCATCCATTCCCTTAAATCTTTAAGAATGTTTTTACTTATTAAAAAAGCAGAAAAAAAGATGGGGGAAAAAAGGCAGGAAAGGAAAGACATGCCCTGGGAAAGGGGTACTTATGTGAAAACATATAATACTGACTGTCCTATTTTCTTGAAACAAATTAAATAACCAAACACATAAACCAAAGAAACTCCAGAAAACTAACTATATGCTGCTCTAAGAGCTAATTTTTCAGGAGTCTTCAGGGAGAACTACATAAACTTTGAAAAAAATGTATTTATAATAAAAAGAAGTGATAATTGAAGGTCACCTTATGCTTACATTTCATTTCTAACCTTCCTACTAATTTTCTTTCTAATGTTATCAAGGAAATCATACATTTACCAATTAGATGGTCACCTGAAAAATAAAATCAATACTAATTTCAATTATTTTTTCTATTTAAAAAAGTGAATCGAGCTTAGAAAATTTCCTCTCTAGACAGAGGTAAATGGCTTCTTATAATGAGGGATGCCATTTTTATGATGTGGACAGTGGAGGAGGTTAACTGCTTAGTGGCAATTGCATTGGGTCATCTGCTCTCTGGGCTGAACACCAGTAACAGTTGTATTACAAGCAAGTTAGTCCCTGATTAGACAACTGTGTGTAGGGCCCTCTCCTGGCAGAAGTTTTAGTCAACTTTAGGAATTTCTTTTTCACTGATACAGATTTTATTCGAATTTCATCACTTATCCCAATAATGTCCTTTATAGCAGAAGAAAATCTAGGTTCATGCATTACATTCAGCTGTCATGTCTCTTTAGTCTCCTTTAAGCTGGAATAGTTCCCGAGCCGTCATTTGTGTTTTATGATAGTATTATTTTTAGAGTACAGGCCATTTATTTTGTAGAAAGTCCCTCAATTTGGATTTGACTGTGTCCTCAGATTAGACTCAGGTTATAAACTTTTGGCAGGAATGCCATAGAAGTGCTGTAGTGTTCTCAATGCATCATATCATGAGGCACATGATGTCTATTTGTCCCATGACTGTGGTGTTAACTTTGAACATTTAATGAGGGTGGTGTCTGTCTGCCACTTCTCTCTAAGCCAGTGCTGATTCTTTTTCTCTGCATTCAAAGGACTTCTTTTGTGCCCATTCAGAATGACCATATGATATCAGTGTGTTATAATTTTCAGAAATAAAAAGGACTTTTGTAGTTTTTTTTGTATTGGACTTAGAATTTTTCTGAAAGTTTGAGATTGTTTTATTTTTTAAATTTCTTTATTGATTAAGTTATTACATATGTGTCCTTATCCCCACATGACCCCCCCTCATGCCCTTACCCCCCTGTTGTCTGTGTCCATTGGTTAGGCCTATATGCTTTTGAGGATGGAATGGGTTTTTCTCACTGCAGGGAGGTGCAAGGAGGGCAGTTTTTGTGAAGAAACTTCTAAGCTGTGTTCTTTCCTGCCCCTAGCATTTGTCAAAGCAAATAAATACTTATAGCAGCAACACATTTAGTATTGTGCCTTTTTGAATAAAACCATTTGTTGGATTCTGGAAAATAAAAGGAAACAGACGTCATTGCTTCTATTGTAAAGTGGCAACAGTCAAATCTGGTATCCTCCCCACTCCTGTGACTGTTTAACTAGGAGCTGGTGGAGACAGAGAGTTCCTGGGCGTTTCTTAATGAGCTGATCATGTCATGCTTTTTTGGAAGATGCTAGGCACATACGGTTACTTAAATTTAAATTACTTAAGATTAGAAAACATTAATGATTCAGTTTTTAACTCAGTCACACTAACCGCATTCCAATGCCTCTAACCACGTGTGACCTGTGACTAGTGCACTGCTGTCCCTGTTACCACACAACCCTCTATTGGGCAGCACTGCAAGATAACTGATTGCAGTTTTTAAAGAGCAGTAGCCTGAGTGGTAAGAGACCACAGGTTGAGTCAGGCTGACCTGGGACAAGTTATCTCCCTTTTTTTAGTTCAATTTCCTAAATGAGGAGGTTGTTTGAAAAACCACGAGGTCAGGTCAGCAGTGATGCACAAATACTATAAGGTTCTGTTGCACAATGGATAGGAGTCACCTGGAGTCTCCCGAAAGTGTACTCATATTTCAAAAGTATCTGAATTCATAATTGCCTCTCAAGCTGCAATTCAATTTTGGTGTCTTTCAGGGTCAGGCCCATTGGCTTCTAATAAGCAAATAAACAAACTCTAAAATGTCATTGCTGATAGAGAGTATTGTTCAATACATGAAAATACAGTGCTAAAAGATTTTTCATAATCCTATTATCAGCCGATCTCTACTGTCATTTGAATTGTAAATATTAATGTTGCGTTGTTAGCCAAGGCTGACATGAAAGTTTAAAAGAATACCATAGTCACATTTGTGATTTTGTTGCAAATTGTTTTCACTAGGGAACTCTGGGGCTGTCGGATTAAAATGGTAAAGAGACCTTTTACTGCAAGAGCTCTGACAGTTATCCCCTCAGCAAAGTTTGCTTTTGTGATAATTACACCTCCTCTTGTTTACCAAACGAATCACTTTTCAGTGCTGCTTTTAACCTTGACTGGTTTCCCTTTGATGATTATTTTTTGCTCTGATGAGATGTTTAGAAATACTGTGCACATTTTCTGCTGCTCTTTTTGAGTGATATTTATTCTTGGTTTTCTTTAAAGCAGGTTTTAAAGTTCATTTTAGGGGGCAGTTTAACTTGGGGGAGAATGTCAGCAAAGTCTCTTTCATCTGCAAGAGGATGACTGTGTGGTGGTTAGTCAGGATAATGATATCTAATTTCCAGGTGTCCCTTAGGCACACGGATTCCACCCAATATACTAGGCATTATGGGAGGAGAAGCTAAGAGGATTTAGAGATCAAATGATGAGGATGAGGCAAATGGTGCCCCCAAGCCAGAGGGGGTTTGGCAGGGTAGTGTTTTCTATGGAGCAACAAAAATCACCCTAAGGTAGAAGACTGTTGAGATGCTGAAATCATGTGCTAGAATTCAGGTTCATGTTTTATGATTTTAAATGTGACACTTGGTAATGTTTCAAGTTCCAAGTAGAAGGTTCTGTAACAAACTCAGAACCTATCTTCATTTGGGGAGCCACTAAGAGTTTGTTTGTTTTTTAAAATGATAGTCAAGGTAGCAGCAGAGAAGGTAGAAAAGAGACCTAAAAAAGTATCAAGAATTTTCAAAGGTTTTATAGAAGTGACAACTTCAGTGGGACAAGAGGCACCCTAGGAGATAGGCATGAAAGGAGGAGACAGTGGGCAAATCCAGTAGCATTGAAGTGGGAAAAATGGCTTCAGAGGCTGTTGAGATCTGGGACCACAGTTAGATGTAAAAGGAACTTGGGAGAGGAGAGTTTTTAAGACCCCTCAGTAATTCCTTATCTTCACTAGAATAATGTTCCAAATCCTTACGGTGGCTGGTGAGACTGCCCAGGACCTTTGTCCTGCCTCATCCCTGGGAATATTCTCCCTCAAGCTCAATCCTTCCAACTCTGATTTTAGTTCACATTTTCTCTTATTTCATCACCTTCATACATGCTGTATGTCTTACACCACCCCCTCTCCTGACAACCTCCTCACCTTTCAAATCTTTCTTCAGGACACTCTTCCTGACCCTTAGACCAGGTTAGGTCTCCTTGACAGCAGCTTTCCAAGAAAACTTGAATTTCCACTAGCATACAAAGATTGTATTTGATTTTTAATTATATGTCTTTCCTACAAACTATAAGCTCTTGGAAAGCATGAACATTGTCAATTTCACTCAGTATTTTTCCATAAATGGAAGCAAATATTCTCACATACAAAAAGTACTGAAATCAATACACAATACATAAAATATACATGGACATATATGCTACACAAAATACACATAAATATACAGGTACTTTCACTAATCAATTTGGCCCATACCAATATTAACAGGTGATAGACACTCATATACAGAAATAATTTCATATACAAATTGTGCAGTGTATACTGGTATTTCTGACATACACAATATAGGTGTTCTTGGATAATTTTTATTCTGAAAAATTGCACAACAAAACAACAGCACTTACTGGAAAAATAAAGTTGGGCAGATATTCAAAATTATTGTTACCTTTTAATTAGAGCAGTAACTAAGATATTGATTGGTATCTGGGAATATAACACAAACAGCAGAGGCAAGCAGCTAAGTGTGGCTGAAGTCAGCCTCAAGGGATAATTTCTTCAAAAACCATCAGACAATAGATTTAAAATGCTGGCTTATGAGCACTGAAATGATGCAGACTGGCTTGTGTTCTGAGCAGTGGGGCTGCCATGTAGGAGCCATGGGAAGAAGAGGAATGTGCCATGAGCTAAAAGGTGTGCGAAGCTGGCAGCAAGCCTGTTTGGGAAAGAGCCCTGTACGCAAGTACTCATTTTTACTTTTCTGAAAATAGAGCTAAAAGGGTTTCTACCAGTGTAGCAGCTACACTGAGGGATTTTCCTTTCCTGGTGAAAACTGGATATTCTGGCTCCCTTTTCCTAGAAAAACCTGCATGTAAACGTCCAGTATTTCCTAAGTCCTGATCATGTATAAGGTAATCAGGGTTAGCAAAACATACATGTGGAGCAGAACAGACTATATTTGCTCACTAGGTAAGTGGTATTGGAGTTGAATTCTCTTCATGACTACCGATGTCTACAGTTACTTTCAGAAGGAAGAAGAGTCAAATAAAGTTAACTCTTCCTCACCTACAGAAGAATAATATGTATCTTAAAAGAGATATACATAAAAGTGCTTTGGCACTGAATGTGTGTGTGTGTGTAAAAGAGATGGGGGAGAGTGAGAGATAAGAGAGAGAGATAGAGAGAGAGATAGAGAGAGAGAGAGAGAGAGAGAGCCTGGGTTCTACAGAGTCCAGAATCACTATGAGTGTGTTGTGGAATAAGATATTTACACAATCAGAGATACTGTGGAAGTAAGGGTCTAACAAGGGGAGTTGTAGAACATCAGAGGAAAGTCCATTCCCAGGATTTCTGAGGCACTGATGTGGGTGGACAGGTTGAAACTTGCAAAGGGATCTGGGAAGGCTGGTCCCTCCAGCTGATGGAGTGGGACAGGGGCTGGGGGGAGGAGAGCTGCTGAAGTCTGCTGTCTCTGCACAAGGCAAGTTGGAAGGAAGAGCTAGATGTGCAACACAGGGTTCCAGGGCCGCTGGAACTTGGCACACCTCTCTGTCTTTCTCTTCCCATATCCTACTGCAGTGGCCTTCGCAGAGGAATGACTGCATTTCACGCTGCCTTCCAAATCACGCATAGATTTCTTTTGTGAAAAATTGTAACTTGGAAGCATACTGAAAAGGAGAGTCTTGGAAATATAGTCACAGCTAAGACAAGTTGACATAGTAAAATACATTCAGTAAGTTACTCTGTAAAGGGAGGCAAACACAAAACAGTGGAGAGCTGCAAAGGTAATCTTGGCAGCATTAGGACAGACTGAGTGGGGAAACACTGGGGGTTTTGGAGGGGTCCAGTTATGAATCCTCAAATGCTTCTGGCAAGGATATTATGAAGAACTTCCCTGAAAACATGACATTGAAAGTAAAGAAGGGGAAAACTATTCTTAAATTTTTTATTATTATTATTGTGAGTCCAGTCAGAGAAAGACAAATATCACATGGCTTCACTTATATGTGGAATCTAATGAACAACATAAACTGATGAACAAAACACAGAGACATGGAAGCATGGAATAGACTGTCAGATCTCAGAGGGAAGGGGGGTATGGGGAGAGATTAACCAGGGAAAACTATTTTTTAAAAAGGGGTTTCTAAAAACTTTGTTCAAATCAATTGTTTGGATTATAAACCGCACGTGGTTCTTAATGACCCAGAAATGAGAGTAATTGCTGATGCTGCTGCTCCCATTTAAACCCAGGCATCTCTGGGCTTTTGCTTTTGCAGACCTCTCTTCTTGGAACAATTTCTGATATTTGCATGCCTCATTTTATTCAAGTCTGGGCTCAAATGTTACATTCCCAGGGAATAAATTAAAATAGGGGGCCAATATTGTCTTTCCTTATTCAATCTTATATTTACTTTTAAAGATAGCATTAATTTTATTGCTTAAAAATTATTTTACTGTCTTTCTTCTCTGTATATGTGCAACTCCATGAGAAAAGAGTTGTGTTATGCTTTGTTGATTGCTGTATCTCTGACCCTGGAAAGAGAGTGAATGGCCCATGTAGCCTTTATCATGAGTAGTGCTGGACTATCAGCAACTTTATAATAGTCAGGAATAGTGAGCAAGTTTTTTTTTCCTTTCCAATTTTTGATATTGGTACATTATAGACCAATTTTGTTGGAGTTCCAAGAAATAGTGATATAGGGTCAATAGATGTCTTTATCTAATGCATAATTATAAGAAGGACAAAGTCAACTTAAGTTCTATTTCAACTGAATGCTTAGAGGGTCTAGAAATTAATCTAGTCCATACCCCAAATTATTGGGCTGCTAAAGTAAGTTCAAACTCTACCTGTATTGGGGATAAATTTTTAAATCCTTGCCAGGTACTACATTAATTATGGCTGATTGTATTGATGGAAAATCTTCCACATCTGCAGTTGGGCAGGGTTGGAGCGGTTGGGAATGGACAAAATAGCGTGAAGTGATTGCATGAAAAGTTAAATGTATTCAGTAATCATTTTGTTCTTAGATTTTTGTGCATGAGCCAATTAGTATAACTCCTGCAGTTATGAGGCCATGATTGAGCATGTCTGTGAACTACATAGGCATAGTTAGGCTGTAGAATTTGTCTTGAGGATGGGGATTCAAATTCTACTAATGTACTGAATGGTAGCTTGGGAGCAGTCAGTGGCGGTATAATGCCATGGGACACAGTGGAAGAAGACATACTCCAAGAGGAACTGGGAGGATCTCAAAGAAGCCTCCAAATTTTTGTTTGTGGTTAAACCTGAAAATAACATGAACTCATTGTTATCTGTGTTCCTTCCCAGGGTCTGGGCTTGAGAAGAGATTGGGATCCTCAGAGCAGGAGTTTGCAATCCTTGGCATTGAAAGCCAAATGGACAAGGAAAAAATGTCTTGGCTGAAAAGACCTACCAAAATGGCAGCTTCAGTGCCCTGAGTTAAAAGTCACAAATCAGTGTTGGGCATTGTTGGTTAGAAAAACAAAACAAAACACCGATTGTGTGTGACAGAAGAAGCCAGGATGATGTCTATTTGTTTTTAAATTACTGGAGTGTTGGCAATGTGACTTCATGTGCTGACAGGTGTGTGGTGTTTTCAGTGCTTATGTGATTTGGGTGGAAGTTTAATTGTTTTAAGGCCCAGGACAACCCTGTAACTCTGTTTACTGTCAATTCAGCTGTTACAGACCAAATCATTTAGTCTGCTATTTGTCTTTCAGAAAAAATAGCCTCGTGCTACAGAAGTGGACATCTATCTTAAGATACAATTTCTGGATTTATCTCAAAGAATTGCATAATCTATGATTGTGTGTGTGTGTGTGTGTGTGCGCGTGTGTGTGTATGTGTAAGTGATGTGAACTCAGGTAAGTCCAGGATATGGAGTAGGTTCCATTCGTTCTGGTATTCTCTGATTATGCTGAGGGTGCTTCATGTCACCAAGTTAACTTTGAGGTCAGGAAGGAAGATATTTTTTCTTACCCTCTAGTTTCTTTTGGTCTAATAATCAAACAGACATGAGACAGATTAAGAAGAGAAATGGACCAAGTTTAATTGTATGTGCATGTACAGAAACCCCACATACATGGGAGGTTCAGACACAACAAGGTAAAGTGAAGTATATGTGACTTCCTCAACTTAGAATGAGGTAAGGTGTTTGAGGCTACAGAGGGAAGGAAGGTCTTCACAGGATAATAAGGAGATCAAATGTTTAGTAATTAGACGTTTGTCCTGTCATATAAATATGTCATAAAAAGTATTTCTGTTAATAACTCTTACTCTGAAAAGACCCAATTTTAATTTTTTAAGGGAGACATCAAAGTTTCTCTTGAGTTTGCAGGGTCTCCATTGCCTTCATCTCAAAATGGCCCACATGCCAATGTAGCGCCTCTGGGGGAGCTGGTTCTGAACTCCTTCAGAGGCGATCCTGAGCAGCTGCAATAGCTTTAGTGGCTGGTTTGTAAATGTCAGAGCCAGGGTTCCAGGAATTATAATAAGCAACATTTCTAGACTAGATAACTCTGCCCGCATGTTCATTAGTCTTTGAGTGAATGGGTAAATTTTTTTCTGATCAGAATGTGAATCAGTGCTGCTTTCTAGTTTAATTATAGAGACAAGAAATAGGCTGACACACTGATGCAGCATTCAGCTTGGGAGGGCGGTGGAAGGAGAGGAATTATTATAGACGTCTGGATGGTGTCCTTAGTTCCCCTTGCAGCTATTGAATCTCAGCTGTCTGCAATCAAGTTCTAAGTCACAAAATGGTTTGCATTGTGTTGCTATTTCAGTTTGAGAGACTGTCTTTCAGCTCAGAAATTGTGAACAATTCACCAGGATTTTTAATTTGTGCTAGAACTTTAGCTACAATAGCACTAAATATCATTCTTCAAAAATATTTTAATAATTCTATGAATATTCAGTAAAGCCTCATTAAATTGAAAAGTAAGGTGCAACTCCCCTACTAAGAGCAGATTTTAAATTAACTGTATTCAGATAAACCAATAATTTTATGGACAAAAAGTAAAGCAATTACTTTGCATAATATATAATTTGGAGAAAAAGATACCCAATTAATTAGATATTTCTGAAAACAGCAGATATTTCGAACCACTTATTCTGCTGAAAAAGTTTTGCTAAGTTCTCATTTTCCTAACTGATACAAATATTAGACATATAAATGTTTCTCTTTATTAGTAAGCGTGGATGCATAGTTTTGACTATTTACTTGTATATTTCTCTCATCTGCATACATAGGTATGCCTATGTAAGATGCAATATACTCTGAGTATACAGGAGTATTTATCCTGGTTGATTAGTTTTTTCAGATTTTAGAATGTTCCTGCCTCACCTTTTGCAGGAGTCATTTTGGGGAAATGTTCAGAAGGGGCCCCAAGAATTTAAGAAATGTAGGCTTCTTATCATATCCCTCAATTACAACATTGAGTTTATAAAAGCTTTTTAAAAAGATTATGAATGTATTTTAAAAGGACACAGAGGTGGCATGCTGATTCCTTAGAAAGGTGATAAACTCTTTATGCTACTTGATCCAAGAAGGCAGACAGAAAGTAATTTAACATCATTCTAATCTGTCCCTAATGGAATTTGCAATGATTTTCTTCCTATTTCTTTTCATTGTTTTTCAAGGTAATCACTAATAGGAGTGTGAAATGGAAACTCTTACTTAATTGTTTTCACTTTTTAAAAATTCCAAACACAGTTTGAATATTGTAGATCTTGCTTTTGAAGTATTTCTTCATCTGGTTCTCATCCTGACTAGTGGCTTTTTTTTTAAATTTTGGTTTGTGGACTCTTTCATTTACCCAAGGACAGTTGAAAATAAATCAAAGGTTGTCTCACTTGGGAATTATTTAAAGTAAATAAATAAATAAACAGGACTAATAATGAGGCAACTCATTGACTAGGCTGTTGAACCAGCTAAAGTGGGAAAGAAATTATTCAAGTTCTAAACCTTTCTATTTGCAAATTAGCCAAAATCAATTGCATTTTAAGCGTTGCATCACCTTGATTGATTTTACAATGGATAGCACTTTGCTGTTCACATTATGGTGAGCTGGGAAGGACTTGGAGATGGGCATCTTTTCTCAAGTGGTCTGCATTAAACTTTTTAAATAGCTTCTACTTTCTAATGTTGAACAAACTTTGGTGTAGAATGCAGCCTGGGTTTTCCTGGAGGTTAAAATGCATCCTTCAGATTTTATTGTTTACAGATAGCATTCTTTTATTTTCTTATAATCACTACCAGGTTTTAATTGATTTCTTTAAGCCAGAGAAAATATATATTTTTTTAAATTTAGGGTTCAAATGAACATTGATACAATGAAAATTTACATAGGGAAATAAATTAAAGCCTCAAATTTACTTGACTCTATGTTGGTAAAAGGAGGGGGTAGATAAACTCTGGCTTTGACGTTCAAAAATAGAGATTTTGAACATGCCTGGAGAGCATCTTTGTGCTTCAGACCCACCTCTTCTTCCCTAGCTGCTATCTGTCTCCTTCCCCAACACACACACCGTTTATTGTTTTAAAGAGTGAATTAGAAAATGTGAACTAGTTGTACAGTACTAAACACAAAATGGCAATAAATAAATTCAGTTTTTCTTTCTTAAATGCAAACCAGGACACATGATACTAAATTAAATGGATAATTAATTTGTGTGTGTTCTGTTCCCTACATTTTTCTTTTCCTTTACCTTTTCTTACTTCTTCTGAAAACTCCATTTCACCAGAGAGCATGGGATTATCTCCAACTACATTGCCATGGACTTTATCTTCAACTATCCTGCCAAACGCATGCATTGAAAACAGGAAGTTGGGAATTAAACATTACTCTAGTGGTAATAAGTGGTAATTCTTATGGTTACAATTGATGGAAATGCCAAGGTGATACAGACTAAATGGGATAACTTATATTTTATATTTTTGTCACATATAAAATACATATTGATTTATTAGACTTAGGAATGTTATAGAGTTAAGAACATTGTGACTATTTTGCTAGAATGTTTCATGAAGAATACACACTTTATACAATGGGAGAAAAGTTAGATGAGCTACAGCTTATGTAATATTTCTAATGATTAATCACTTATAAATATTGATAATACAGCTTATTTTCAATGACACTCTCTTGGCTGAGCTAGAATTTCAATTTGCAAAAATTGGGTAGAAACAAACATCAGTAATTAGTCTCTAGTTTGCATAAGCCTTGCCTTGCAAAATATTTGCTCTTCTTATCTAAAGAGTTAGCAATGGGTGTTTGCATATGTACAGGATTTGTGGGCAGTAGCAGTGAAACTCATTATGACTTTGGTAACTGTCATCATGTATTTTACATGGGCTTTGCATTAGATAAGACCCACCTGCTTCTACTCATCTTCTAGTAATCCAAATTTGACATTTTAAGGAGCCAGTTAATTTTCCTTAAGATATATTCTCACCTGATCATCTATGTTCCCAGGAAGCTTTTGTTTTGGTTTTGTTGTTGCCATCATAGCTTGCCACAGAGAGCCCAAGCTGCTTTGGAATATTAAAGATGCGTTTTTCTTCCCCTTAACATCCAACTTACTTATTAATTAACAAAAATCACATTAATTGGAAACGGTTTCTGTTTTAAAGGCAGGGATAAAACATTCTTTCTGAAGTCCACGGGTGAGGCCTCAATAAGCACTTAAAAATAAGCACTTCTGGTGTTTTCTACTTATCAGGTGGCCTCACTTTGATACAAACTTATCAAGCAAGTTGTCCAAAGCATGTTTACAGAGGCGCTTGCCCCAGAAGAATAGATTAGAACTTATATTGCTATGTAGTTTTATTATTTTACCTATTTTCAAATATATTTGATAATTGTTCATTAACATCTTTATATTCATTTTATAATAATACAATTTGCCCTTGAACAACACAGATTTGAATTGTACAGACCCACTTATACATGTATTTTTTCAATAAATACTATAAATATGCTTTCTATTTCTTATGATTTTCTTAACGTTTTATTTTCTCTAACTTACTTAATTGTAAGAATATAATACACAATACATAAAACATATAAAGTGTGCACAAATTGACTGTTTATGTCATCGGTTTGGCTTGCAGCCAAAAGTAGGTTATTAGTAGTAGTTAAATGTGGGGGAGTCAAAAGTTATACTCAGATTTTTGATGGTGTGGAGGGCTAGCACCCCTAACCCTTATATTGTTCAAGGGTCAACTATAATATAGTGTGACAGTGTTGCATTTATGTAATTTATAAAAAAGTAAATGGATATTTGGGAGTGCGATAATTTTTTTACTTTATTTTTTAAATCATCACTCGAGGATATATCCATTGATTTTAGAGAGGGAGAGGGAGAGAGAGAGAGAGAGAAACATTGCTGTGAGAGAGGAGAGAGATACATGGATCAGTCGCCTCTGAACCCTCAACCTAGGTATGCGCCCTAACCTGGAATCAAACCTATCAAACCTGTGACTTTTTGGTTTATAGGATGACATTCCAACCAATTAAGCCACACTAGCCAAGGCTGCAGTGTGATCATTTTTCAACTGATAAGTGTACAATATTAAAAAATGTTTTGATATTCCTTGTTCACAATAGTCTTCTTTGCTCACTGTATTATTTTCTAGATTCCCAATGCACAGAAGCAAACACAAAATAGGAGACTTTGTGCTGTATTTCTGTTCACTGGACCTAATGAGTATTTTTTCATATCCCAGCTCCATTCGAAAGCTCACCCTGGGTTCAGGAACTTTTCTCCCCTCCCCCTTCCTGTTTCCCTCTTCAAAAGATGTCTGGTGTAAAAATAGTGCAAAAGCAAAGGTGATGGTGGGGTGAAAGAGTTTTTGCCAGTAGAGTTTGTGTCTGAACACTGCATGCACATCCTCTCTTTTCTATTGTGCTTAGTTGTGTTTTATCAAATCATCCAAGATTATATTTTTGCCCCATTGGCAACTATGTGTCCTAGAAATTGGGGTTCACAATGTCAGAGAACATGATGGGCAGGATAATACTTAAGGTTTTGATTGCTGACATTTCTTTGTCATGTTTTGGCTCACTGTGCTCTATTGCTTCAATAGAACTTCTATTTGAGCACATATTGCTTCCTCAGCCTGGAATGCCCATAGTTGGCCCCTCTGAAATAGGTTTCTATGAACCCACAAGAATGGGTGCATGTCACCTTTATGTAGCCACATAATATTCTAAACTTACCTCCATATTATAATTCTTTCTTTTGATTTTTTTATTTTGAAGTTTCTGCTTTCATTTTGTATTTAGTATTCAGATATCTGACACATTTGAAATTTACTTTTAACAGCTTTATTAAGGTGCATACAATAAAATGTAAATATTTGAAAAGCATAATTTGATACATTTTGACATATATACATACCCATGAAACCATCACCTCAATCAAAGTAAGGAACATATCCATCACTCCCAGAGGTCCCGCTGTCCTGTTGGAACCCTTCTCTCCTGCACCCAAGGCAACAATTGATCTGCTTTCAATCACTTTAGGTTAATGTTCATTTTTTAGTAATGAGAGCATAGAGTTTGTCTTTATTTCTCTGGCATCTTTTACTTGGCATAATTATCATGAGATTCTTCTATTGTTATATAAATTATAGTTAATTTCTTTATGTTTTATACTAATATATACTTTATATTTTATACTAATACTAGAGGCCTGGAGCACGAAATTCATGCTTGGGTATGGTCCCTAGGCCTGGCCTGTGATCAGGGCCATCTTCCCCAGCTACAGACAGCCAACACCCTCTTCACCCCCCCCCCCCCCCCGGGAGGGACCCAGAGGTTGGCCATTCCCGCTCACTTGCGGTCCCCATCCCCTGACACCAGTCCCCCTCTGTGTGTGGGGTGAGCCTTGGCCTGGCGCCCACGTCCACTGCCACCCACCCCCAATTCCCTGTTCCCCATGGGGCAATCGGAGCCTGTGGGCTGGGGGCAGCTCCTGCTTTGAGCTTCTGCTCCCTGGTGGTCAGTGTGCATCATAGCAATCGGTCATTCCACCGTCTGGTCAATTTGCACATTACCCTTTTAGGTTTCTGTTGTACAAAATACCACAGTTTGCTCATTCACCTAATGATTATTTACAAATATTGGCTAATAAAAATAAAGCAGCTAGAAAACATTATGTATGCTTTTAAAAAAATATTATACTGTGGTAAGAACACTTTACATGAGATCTACTCTCTTTAAATTTTTAAGTGTACATATAGCATTGTTAATTATAGGAAAAATATTGTATAACAGATTTCTAAAATTTATATATCCTGAATAATTGAGACTTATACCGTAAGTTTTCATTTTGTTTGGATGAATAACTAAGATTTAAATGACTGGATAAGAAAGTTGTCTATGTTTAACTTAAAAACAAAGCCAAACTTTTTTGAAAATGGCCTTACTGTTTTTCATTCCTACCAGCAGTGTATGAGAATTTCAATTACTCTACATTTTCACCTACTGTAATTATGGTCAGTCTTCATTTTCAAAATTTGAATATGTACACAAAGGTATCATGTTGAATTTTAATTACAACAATGCCTAATGACTAAATATGACAGGCCATTTTAATATCTGCTTACTTACTATTCTTATATATTCTTTGATGAAGTACCTATTAAAATATTTTGCCCAATTCTTGTTTTGTTTGTTTTATTTTATTGATTTTTGAGAGTCCTATATATAATTGGAAATATGTTCTTTACCAGATACATGATATGCAAATATTTTCTCCCATACTGCAAGTTGAATTTTATTCTCTTAACAGTACCTTTTGAAAGTAGAAGTTCTAATTTTTTTAAACTTCAATTCATCATTTTTAATAGGTAGTGATTTTAGTGTTATGTTTTTAAACTCTTTGCTTAACTGGAGATCACAAAATATATCTCCTGTGGTTTTTCTTTTCTTTTTTTCTAGAAGGTTTATAATTTTAGGTTTTACATTTAAAACTATGATCTATTTTTGAGTTAATTTTCTTATCAAAGTACTGGTGGTTTTTTGCTTTTTTGTTTGTTTGTTGTTGCATTAGTGTAGATATCAATTATTTCAGCATCACATATTTTAAAGAACTACCTTTCTCCACTAAATTTTCTTTGTACCTTTGTCAAGAATAGATGTGTGGCGCTATTTCTTAACTCTTTATCTTGGGCTTTTAGTCTATTTTTCTCTATTTATATCATAGTACTTTGATTATTATAACTTTTAATAAGTTTTATACTTCTGTACATGTTGTAATGCCATAGCACATTGTTATTTTTTAAACAGTCAATAACCACTTATAGTTTTTTTTTAATCCTTACTCAAGGATATGTTTTCATTGATTTTTAGAAAGAGAGGGTGAGAGAGAGAGAGAGAGAGAGAGAGAGAGAGAGAGAAGAGAGAAACTTTGATTGGTTGTCTCCTGTCTTCACCAGGACCCAGGATCAAATTTGAAACTTTGGTATGTGTTCTGACTGAGAATTGAATCCCCAACCTTTTGGTGTACAAGATAACAAATTGAGCACTGGCCAGGGCCTTTATATTTTTAAAAAGTAAGAAAAGTGTTTTACATTTTTTCTGCTAATTACCATTTTTAGTAAATTCTTTGAGTAGATCTAGATTTCCCTCTGGTATCCTTTTCATTCTGGGTATAGGCCTTTCTTTGCCAATTATTGCTGTGCAGGTCTGCTGCTGATGAATTCTTTCCATTATTGTATGTCTTAAAAAAGCAAAAGTTTTATTTCACTTTTTTTCTTTTGGTGGCGGGGCGGGGGGGGGGGATAATTTTGCTGGAATTGAGTTCTGTCAAAGTTTTTGTTTGCTTGTTTTGGTTGGTTTCTTTTTTATTTTATTTTAATTCTCTAAAGATTATTCTCTATTTGCTTAAATTGTTTCCAACAAAAAAATCTGCTGTCTTTTTAATTTTAACTATGCTGTACACAATCATCTTTTTTCCTCTGGCTGCTTTTAAGGCTTTCTCTTTATCACTGGTGTTAAGAAATTTGATTATGATGTATGTTGGTGATTTATTTTATTTTATTTATGCTTCTTGAATTTGGAGTTCATTGGGCCTCCTGTATTTGTAGTTTTATAATATTCTTTAAATATGAAAAAATGTTGACCATTATTTCTTCAAACATATTATCCTTTTTCTCTACTCTCTTTTCTGTTCTCATTGACTCTAATTATGCATACATTTGATCTGTTGGATTTGCCCCAAATCTCACTGATGCTCACTTTATTTTTTCTAGTTTTTTTCCCTTTGTTTTTCATGTGAGATAATTACTATTGATATGTTCTCAACTTTGCTAATCTTTTTTTTTCAATGTCTAATCTAATGTTGCTCATACCTAATATATTTTGTGTATCTCATACATTTCTACAAGTTTTGTTTCGGTATTTTTAAAAATATATTTTTTATTGATTCTGAGAGGAAGGGAGAAGGAGAGAGAGATAGAAACATTGATGATAAGAAAGAATCATTGATCTGCTGCCACTGGAGATTGAGCCCACAACCCGGGCATGTGCCCTAACTGGGAATCGAACCATGCCCTCCTGGTTCATAGGTCGACACTCAACCACTGAGCCACCATGGCCAGGCTGATTTCAGTATTTTTTTTAAATATCTTCCATGTGTCTGATTTATATGATCAATTTTTACACTAGTTGCTTGAACATATAAGTTTTAATTACATTGTTTTAATGATCTTGGTTAATCATTTTATTATCTATGTTTTTTCTAGGTTCGTTTCTATTTTATTTTCATTATATATTGTATTTACTGCTTATTTTCATGCCTGATAAATTGTGAACAATATCAGATTTTTTCAATTTAAAATTTTGGGAGTGTTGAATATATCCTAAAAATATTTTTGAGTTTTGTTCTTGGATAGGTTTAATTTACCAGTGGGATAGTTTAATCTTTTCAGTACTTGATCTCAGTCTTTGTTTGTTGGCACCAGAGTGGCACTTTGTCTCTACAATTGAAGCAAAATTCTTCTGAGATCGCAACCTGATGTCTCAGGAATTATGGGATATTTTACTCTGGTTGCTGGAAACAGATACTGTTCCTGGTCCTATCTGAGGTTTGGTTATAGTTTCTTCTAACCCTTCTAGGTGGTTTCTCTTTGGCCTTTGGTAGTTTCTCCACATGGATCAATACACATTTAAATAGAAGACAATCTTCTGCAGATCTTCAGAGCTCTTTTTTCTGTGTGGCTTTCTTTTCCTGGGTATTCTGCCCTGAAATTCTAGCCAATTTGGCCTCTCCTTACTCCCCAACTTATTGTGCATACACCCCACCGTCCTGTCTTGAAGCCAGGAAATTCTAGCTAGACAGTAAACTGAAGCTCATCTTTTAATTTCAGCTCTATCGGGAATCACTGCTTTAATGCCTGATATCCAAAGTCTTGAAAACTACTTTTTCATGTGTTCTATCTACATTTTTTTCTCGGTACACTAATTCTGATCCTTGTATCTCAATCTTGATTGAAGTGGAAGTCTATGGTAGTTAATTTTTAAAACTTATTTGTAATTACTGACATTCTTATTTCACTACTTCAAGAGATCATGAGTTCCTAAAAACAGAAAATGTGTGTTTTATCATTGCATACCATTAATTGGCATAATATCTGGAATATAAAAAAAGCTCTATGCATTGCTAAATGAAGTTACTTATGATGGGATCATGTGTATCCATATCTACAAAAAGTAACCAATCCTCATAATGTGACCTTGACCTTGTCTACCTTCCTCATTTAATAGTTTTCAAATTTGCTTCCAGGAATCACTGAGATTTCATAAAGTTGCTGCAGGGGCCACATGGATTTGGGTTGAGAGGCAAGGAGAGAATATGGACAAGGTTCAATTTCATTTGCTCCACTTTATTTATACATTGGGTTTCTATATGTGATTTATTTGAAGGAGTAAATTCAGGGACTTATGAAAAAATATGAAAATTAACTGCCTTACTACACTGCCTTTCCCAAGGTTATTTATATTAAACAGATTGCATTTAAAGTAAAAGCCCCTCCAAGGCCTGAAAGTACACAACATCTAATTTTAAAATGTCTCAGTGTTTTACTGGAGATTTGGAAGATTGCAGATAAAAGGCCTTTTTGGTGTGCTTTGAAGTACACCTTGTAGGTAATGCTTTCACTAGTAGTCAAAATTGTATTTGTTAAAAAGGGAAATGATGCATGGCTTTTCTGTGACTGAATATCATTTTGATTAAAAGGCAGAACTTCAACTTTGATGGTTTCCTCTTTTGAAACAATGATAAATGACAGAAAATTTGCCATTCTATGTTTCATATGAGATCTCAGTGACTAAGATGAGAAAAGAATACCATAAGAAACTTGCTGAAAAATCAGTTATAAAATTGCTCTAACCCTTCTTGTATGGAGAGCTGGAATATGAGAGAGAAAAAATCCATTTCTGGAAAAACAATCAGAAGAAAAAATTATTCAAATTGTGTGATGAACAAGAATTAGCAAAACACCATGGCTATACTCTTATCTATCCAAGTTTTGTCTTATGTCTGATGATAGCTAGTATTCTGCTGTCCATTTATTTGTTTGTTTTGTTTTAGCTTGTTCTTATTGCAGCTACTTATTTTCTATATTTTCCTTGTTATTCAGTGAACTGCGATCATTGGAAAACATGGTATCTATTTTTCTTATTTGATAATGAAAGTTTTGTTAAAATAGTCTTTGAATATCAGTAACTTATTTCAAATTTTTCTCAAAAAGACACCCACGCTTATGATGTTTGTTTTTCCTGCTCAACATCAATGACCTACATAGGCCACTGGCCTGGGCTTAAGGAAAAATAATGCTTATCACAAAAGCCAATGGTAACTTTTGACATCTGTGCTAGATCCATTTCCTACCCGCTGTGCTTAATGTCAGAATTCGCTTCTATCATTAAAATAAAAACCTTGTTGGCTCTTCCATCAATGTACCACATCACATCAATTTCCTCCAAGGAGCATGTACAATTTCTAGGTACCAGTGCCCTCTGGACTTCTTGAAATTTTAGATCTTGCTACCCTGCTATATGAATTGATCTTGTGCATTGTAGGATGACATGTGACTCGTAAAAATACACTATTTCTTGATTCCTTTCCCAACCTCAAGCCCTGAAATGACCTACTTCTTCCACATCTCTGCTGGACTCACTTGTGATTCCTCTCTCATCCATAAAGACTATTCTTCCATTGGGAGAGGACTGATTGTTTGGTTTGTGCAGGATAATGTCTTCATCAAAGCCTGCTGTCATGGGCAAAGTGGGTCTGAGCATGCCGGCTAAATGTACATTTCCAGTGTCATCCTCCAAAATGTGCCGTCTTTTAAATTTCAGTTTTTAAAGGGCCACTGAGAATATTGACTCAGAGCCATTATTTTGTAGCCAAATGATTAAAACACTGTGTGCCAGCATTTGTAGGAGTCTATTTTTAGTAGAATTATGGATGTTAGGGTTTTGATGTTGATGAGAGGCACAGGAACAGATACCTCTGATCTTGAACAAGGGGAGTAGCTGGTAGATTTGGGGTTCTGAAAAGTAAATATGCACACTTTTTTTTAGAGAGACAGAAGCAATGGTCCCTCTTGTTGAGTTTGCTTTGCAGCTACTCCTAATAAGTATACTTCTGAGTACATGTTTTCTAGTTTACTAGTTATGAAGAAGACAAGTGTTATATATTCTCCTCTATCTCTTATTCCTTCCTGGACAATGGTCGATCCATCCATTTGGTTCCTAATGCAAAAACAGGGGTATTGTCCTACACTCACCAGGTGACTGAACTCTGTCCTTTTTACTTTGATAATATGTCTATTTTCTATTCTCTACTCCTTTTCTTTTAGAACATTATCTGAATGTCTGCAAGAGACTTCCTGATTTATCTCTTTCCATAGACCCCTAGGGAGATTTTTATAAATCTCTATCATGTCACTTCCCTCCTTAAAAATCTTTGCGACTCCTCATCACATAGCACAGTGCTTGGGAGTGGGAAGGGTGGGTGAAATTTATGCAAACCTTGCCTCATGATTAAAATGTGCCTACCTTCCTGGATTGAGAATCAATAAACCACAAGATAATAATAGCTAACAATTGTACCAGCTAGTATTTTAAATGCTTTATATGTATTTGCCCATCAAATGTTCACAAATATCTATTGGCATCAGTTCTCTTTTTAGTTCCATTTTAAAGACGAGGAACTGAGGCACAGCAAAAACAAGTAATATTTCCGAAATGACAAAACCCATTAGTGGAGCATGAAGCAAATTGGATATATTATAGATCTCAGAACTATGCTCCTAGCTATAGTGTGTTTAGATGAAGTTATAGTTTTTTGCCTTTATGTCTACATAAATATTAGTGATTTGCATTGTAATATCTGCTGTGTTATTCACCTACCATCCTCCAATCTTTTAACACTCCTGTACCATCTTCTTTGAACTTTCTTCAGGCAGGACTAATTTAGTTGTAGATAAGCATGAATGTTTTTAATCCTAGAATGTTTTATTGAAGTAGGTTGTAAATATCCTGGTAAAACAACATTAATATAAGATAATTTCTCATCTACCTAGATGCCTTAGATATTAACCTACTTGAGAGTAAGGGGATCATTAAAGAATATGCCAATAGAAAATGGGAGCTGGCAAAATTGATTAAAATTATGTAATATTAAATTTTCTGGGGATGCACATTGTCTTGGATTTCTCCTTCCTTAATAAGATGGTTAAATTAGCCAGAGAATAAAATCAAAGTCTTCCTAGAAGAGATAACATTGGTTTAACTCCTATAAGAAGCAAATTACTGGCTGTACTGGTTGTGTACAATAAGTCAGAGAGCCAGGTAATTAGATCACCTGGAAAAGTAAGATACTTCACCTCCTTGAAATTGTGATGCTGGGGTCACAAAATGCTAAAAAGGAAACTTTCGACACTATGATATGATAAGAAACTTGTTAAGGAACAATTGTTATATTTCTTTTAAAATCATTTTGTTGGTCATATGGCTATCCTTTAAATATTATGGTCCTTTGGTTCAAGTATCTTGTTCTTAAATTTCTAGATTTACTAATTATTAACTGACCACTTGAACTAACATTTACAGGAAGGACCACAACATAAAAAAGATGCCTTTTGATTGGTCTATTATCTAAAGAACACAAAAACAGCTATAAATGTTATGTAGAAAGTGGGAGAATATTTCTATGAAATAGGAAAGGATAAAGTATCCATTATTACTGCTTCTTAAAACAGGCTGTATAAAATGGCATTGATATTTTATTTCATGCAAGCATGCACCACACGCTTTCTTTTTCACATGTTTCCCAATTGTTTAATTAATCCAGAGAATGTAAATTAGTAAGAAGGGCATCCTTAAATCTGAGTCATATTTTCTTCCCCATAACTCTCCTTACCTCAATTAAGTGTGAAATTGTCTAACTTTGGTTTTATCAATGATGAAACTTTTCAGGAACATTGAAGAAGAACTACTGTGCCACCTACTCTTGTAGAGTTGTTAGGATAAGGTGTGCTAATTTAGCATATAAAAAAAAGCTCTATTGAGATATGACATGCATACCCTAAAATTTACCTGTATACTCACACAGAGTTATACAACCATCATCACAATCTAATTCTAGAACATTTCTATCATTTAGAAAGAAATCTTGTGCCCATTTATAGTCGCTCCCTATTCTATTCCCAGCCCTGGGTGACAACTCTTCTACTTTCTGTCTCTATATATTCTTATCTCTCTCTATTTACTTTTGGGGGTATTTTATATAAGTATAGTCATAATATATGCTGTTTTTAAGGCATTATTGAAGCAGTTGAGAGAGAAATTTTAGAAGCCACCTTTAATCTCTACAGAGGAACAGTATTCTATATTTTAATAAGGATGGGAATTTATACTGTTTGCACTTTTTACACTCTGTATCGCCTTGGGGAGACTAGCTAACCTTTATTCAGTTTCTTTGTAAACCAGGAATACTAGTAGTACTTGCCTTATAAGTATTTTTTAAATTAAATGTGTTAATATGTATAATGTTTTAGAATGGGGCTTGGTATACAACAATCCTATATAATAAAAGCCTAATATGCAAATCAACCGAACGGCAGAATGACCGGTGGAACTACCAGTCACTATGATGCGCACTGACCACCAGGGGCAGATGCTCAATGCAGGAGCTGCCCCCCAGCCTGCAGGCCCCAGGCCAGCCAAGGCGGGTACCAGCGGGGACCCCCAGTCACCCCACAGATCAGCCCTGATCACCGGCCAGACCTAGGGACCTTACCCATGCAAGAATTTCGTGCATTGGGCCTCTAGTATTACATACATTTTTCAAAAATATTATTGCTAGCTTGATTATCAACATTCTATCCTTGAAGAAAAGAAATCTAGTTGGGCAGGTTTGTGAGTCTTGGTGAATTAGTACTATTCTCCTTGAAGTGATCAGTGAAATGTAAATCTCTCCTTAGTGCAGAACACTATGAACTAAATCTTCTACTGAGATCAATTTGCCACACTTTTGAATAGCAGCTTCCTAAATCAGTGATAGAACCATAGTTTCCTCCCATAAGGAAAAGAGTAAAGAATATACCTTTTCCTGAGGACCAGTGGAATCTTTCTTCCTTGCTGGGAATAGATAAGTGTGAAAATTCTATCTCCACAACAAAGGAGGAAAAAACAAGTGGTTATGGGAAAATTGCACAATCTTCTCCACTCTAACAACAAAAAGGAAGAATGTCCTTTTAAAAAGGCCCTATACCAAGGCCAATTTCTGCAGCACACTTCAAAATAATCTCTATTCATCAACCATTCTGTCATTTCCAATAGATTTTTTTCAAAGCTAAATAGAATAGCTTATTTACTCCAGACTTGTCTTGTGAAATCTAAACTAGCTGACAATCTGTCTGTCTCACAACCTTAGCAAGTGGGAGAAACTTAGGGGGCAGTAGGTGTTATATTCTCAAGTGGCTGCAAAATAGGAGTAGCCTTGAAAGATGACCATTTTCTTTACTTGTCTTTTGCCTGGAACAACTCTGACAGTCTTGTGTCTAACCCTGATAAAATTTTATAATATAATTCCACCACTGAAATGGGTAATAAGAGAAATAAATAATTTCTTTAAAAAAAAACTTTACTGTTGAAAGTATTACATATGTCCCCCTGTTTCCCCCTTCTAGCCTGTCCCTCCCCCTCCACCCCAGGCCTTCACTACCCTATTGTCAGTGACCATGGGTTACACATATATGCATACAAGTTCTTTGGTTGATCCTTCCCACCCACCCCACCTTCCCTCTGAGACAATTTCTAATGAACAAATGCCATTTACTATGAAGCTGCATTTTCTGGAAGGTGTCCCAAGTATGAGTGTATTCTTGGGTACACAAAGTGAAACGCTCAGGGAGCAAGTCGATCACTTGACTAGATGCTTCTGTTATGAAAGTTTTATATGCAGGATGGGGCAAAAGTAGGTTTATAGTTGTTCATATGGGAAATAATACAATAAATAATACAAGAATAAACTGTGTTTACTGTACTCACACTGTAAACCTACTTTTGCCCCACTCTGTATTAAAACAAAAACACACAGAATGTTAGATTTCAATTAAATTTTACAACTTTATTTTTTTATTATTATTATTTTGTTTGTTAATCCTCACCCAACGATATTTTTCCACTGATTTTAGGGAGAGTCGAAGAGAGAGGGAAAGACAGAGAGAAACATCGATGTGAGAGAAACACTTCGATTGGTTGCCTTCTGCACGAGCCCTGACTGGGGCCCAGATCAGGAAGGAGCCTGCGACTGAGATACATGCCCTTGACCGGAATCAAACCTGGGACCCTTTGGTCTGCAGGCTGATGCTCTATCCACTGAGCCAAACTGGCCAGGGCTAAATTCTTACAACTTTAAAAAGGGTGCAAAACTCTGAGTTCCGTGGTTGATTTTCTCAAGGTGAGTCTGATCACATTTGTCTAGTTTTTATTCAATGTTGCCAATAATCTACATGTTATAAGAGGCAGCAGTAGCGCAATGGCTCTAGTAAATCCTTCCAGGTATTTCATACATCCTTTCATAGGTAATGCCAAACCATCTCTCCAGAATAATTTTTACATTATGTGACCACTCTAAGCACTTTTAAAAAGTACTTTCAATATGATCATCCAAGTAATAGGCTTGGCTATCATCTGTTTTTTGTTGTTGTTGTTGCTTTAATTTAATCAAATACTAAAAAAAAAATTCCAATATTAAAGTAATCTTTCAGATTCTACAAGTTAGACATTAGTAAGTGAGTCTTCTATTTTCAACATTTTTCATTATTTTACAATTTTTAATTAATAATTTATAATTTTTTTCAAAATAAGCCATTATCATTTTTAGAGAGAATCAATATAAGGTGGCTTTTCTGATAATCAGTAAAAATTATCTATGTAGGTCATTAAAAGGAAATGCCAGAAAAATCAGAATCAGACTCAAATATATATGACATCATTTATATAATAATACTAGTGTCCCGCTGCATGGATTCATGCACATTAAAAGGAAATTAATTAGAAGAAGTATTTTAATATTGTTGTTCGCTCTTTCTCTATAATACAAATGTGAACCAAACTCATGACCAACAATGACAGATCGAAACCATGTGCAATTGGCACCAGAGAGAGCTGTATTGCACATGCACAAGTCAACTTAGCCTTTTATATATATAGAATAAACTTGCTTAATTAGACCTGCTTTCTGATTTAGCTAAACTTTTGCCAGCCCAGTGAAGCACTCCAACTTCTCTTTCAGGTAATTGTCAGCAACACAGCAGTAAATATCAACAGGAAGCAGATTATTATTGTAGATCACGCAGGGAGAACAAAGGGTAAAATATTTAACTGCAGCAGTGTTTGACTATATTTTGTGCAGTGAGAAAACCTGAAGTCATTTTTAAGCTCCACCATTTCTTATTTCTTTTCAGTAGGGTCAAGTTTCTAAGCTTTCTAAATCTCCATTTTCCAGCTAATGAAAAGGAAAGATGATTCTACCGAGTCTCCTATCTACCTACCTAGGACTTCTGTGAGGATCAAATGAGATGAGACATGTTAAAATGCTTCACAAACATTTGGTTAAAGTGTGAAATGTTTTCACCTGGCTATAAAGCAAGCCATGTTCCTGGGCTGAAGAAACTCCAAGGAGGCTAGTTTCTAGAGAGAGGAAGCCAGGAGTTGCTACGTGAAGTCATTACCCGGAGCCCACAGCGATTGTTTCCAGGCTGTGCTGGGAAGTGGGCCGCATTTTGAACAATGGAGTCTTGGCAGCGTTGGCTGTGATTTGGTGGGGTGTTGCTCCGGGGTGGTGGCAGGGCCTGTGTCCCACTTAGGAGAAGTTGACTGTTGGTTTGTCGGAGCCAGGTCTGTGGTGCCCTTTATTTTTAAATGGCCAGTGTGTGTCATGGCAGCTCCTGCATTGAGTATCTTCTCCCTGGTGGTCAGTGCATGCCACAGCTACCGGTTGGATGGATGGACACTTAGCCTTTTATATATATACTAGAGTCCTGGTACACAAAATTCGTACACTCAGGGGGAGGGTCCCTCAGCCCTGGCCTGCGCCCTCTCGCAATCCACGAGCCCTCAGGGGATGTCTGACCGATGACTTAGGCCCACTCCCCGGAGGCAGGAGAACCTCCCGCCACTGCTGCTGTGCTCGCTAGCTGTGAGCCTTGTCTCTGGCTGAGTGGCGCTCCCCTGTGGGAGCGCACTGACTACTAGGAGGCAGCTCCTGCATTGAGCATCTGCCCCCTGGTGGTCAGTGCGTGTCATAGTGACCGGTCATTCTGCTATTCGGTCTATTTGCATATTAGCCTTTTATTATATAGATTTATATTTAGTATTAAAAAATATAATTAAGTTTATATTATGTAATTGATAGAAGTGGTATCTCCAGTTGGTGGGCAAAGGATAGGTAATTCAGTGAACAATGTGGGTCAAATGATTTATGACTTACAGGTTAAAATTAAATATCTGCTTCATGGCATGCAAAATAATTTTCACATGGACTAATGTTTTAAATATAGAAATAACACCATAAAGCCTTAGAAAACAGGTGAATATCTAATCTTTTTTTGGAAATGCCTTCTAAGCATGAAAAGCACAGCTCTATAAACCATAAAACGATGGATCGGGATATTTAACCATGGCATATACAGATTTACATATTGTAGTGCCATCTCAACCAAACTTAAGGACAAATAATGAAATGAGAAAGATAGGTTTAATACACATGGATAAGTAATGACATTAGTGAATATGAGAAGATATTATTGTATGTTAGCAAATACCTTGATAAATGGGCAAACTATTGCCAATCTCTTCACCAAAATACAAAAGACCAATAAACATTTTAAAATGTTCTAAATTACTTATAGAAGAACTAAAATTAAAATACTACATTTATGTTATCAATTGGCAGCTTTTTTGTTATTTTAAAATGACACTGTTGGATAGTATGGAGATAAATGAATATTATTACATACTAGGGGCCCAGTGCAGGAATTCAGGCACCTTGACAGGAACTGTGGGTCATGAGGCTGTGGTCAGCATAAGGGTAGGTCTCAGCCCATCCTCCATGCCCCCACCCAGACCCTCCCACCATGGCCCCCAGTCCCTTGTCTGCCGGCAGCGCCACTCCCACCGCCGCTTCTCCCATGCACTGACGGTGCCAGCCCTGCTCGCACCCACTGACAACGCTGATCAATTGGGGTTGGCGCCAGCAGTGGGTACAAGCAGGGCTGGTGCCGTCAGCGGGTGCAAGCGGCGGATGCTACCCCAATCACTCCTCAGGAGCAGGGGGAGGTGAAGAAGCCCTCAGGGGCAATCGGGGCCAGCCGTCGCTCGCACCCACTGACAGTGCCAAGTGATCGGAACTGGTGCTGGCAGCAGGTGTGAGCGCCCAGTGGGACCATGTCACACAGGAGGAAAGAATTTTCAGTAACCACCAGAGGCCTGCCCCGATGACAGTGAACAGCACCCCGCCTTGGTCTCGCACCCCACTCACCTGCTCCACTATCCCACCGTGCTGATGCCTGCCATGTTCCGCACACACCCCCTGGTGGTTAGCGCACATCATAACGACTGCTTGTTTGGTTGTTTGGTTGTTCTGCCGTTCAGTCTATTTGAATATTAGTTTTTTATATAAAGAGATTACTAGTGAGTCTAAATTGGTATACCTTTTTAAGGTCAATTTAGCAAGTTGTGAAAAAATATTTAAAATGTTAGGGAAATAATTAAGCATGAATTTAAACTTTTAGTGATAAAGATGTTCAAATAAGTATTTAAATGACAGTAAAGAAATAAAATTGGAAATACTGTTAACAATATGAGATGTATTAGGTAAAGTATGGTTTATAGAAAGTAATATATGCATTTAATGAATTATGTCATGGAAGTGTCATTTAAGTGGAAAAGTTGTTAATTAAAAAAGTTGGTTACAAATAACATATAAATTATTCAATACAAAAATCCTGGAAAATATATCCTCCAAATATTTAGTCATTTTCATTGTAATGACATTATGGGTGATTTTAATTTTTTTCTTTGACTTTATTGACTCCAAGTGTTTTTAAAACAATATATCATTATTTAAGAATTAAATAATACTATAATATACTGTAGGCTGGTAGTTTATATCATGGGCAAGCCTTCTACAATCATTATTGTCTGGATTCCAATCTTTTGTCACTATAACTAATGTCTCATTTAGAGTTTTCTCATTATAAAAGAGAGATAATAAACTTACCTCATAAAATTAGTTTGAAAATTAATTAAGATTAGGCAAAGCTGTTGTACTATTTGGGGTTTTTACTGATTTTGCTCAAAATATTAGCCACTGTTACAAATACTTATAAACTTCAACATTGCCCAGAATAGATGTTGAAATTGATTTTCTAGTCTTCTCATTGTTTTCACATTCACTGTAAGCATTTTCAGGTGTTGTACATTCATGCGTTGCACAAGGCATCAGGCACTGGGTGTGAACAGGGGCTGAACCAGCCCTCATTTCACCAGTCTCGTGCTTTCCCAGTGAAAGGGCACCCGGGGACCAGAGAAGCACTACAGTTTTGTTCTTGTGTAAAATCCAAGGTCTCCCTACAATAACAATAACTAATAATGTTCAGATGTTAAGTTTTATCTTACAAGGTTAATTTTATCCACCTTCCCACAAAAAAAAGGAAGTGCGTTCTTTTTCTTTCTACAGTAAGTACATCAGAACTATCAGAACTCTACCAGTGAGTGAAATTCAATCAGGTCACCAACTTTAGTAATGTTACCCTAACCTGAAAAAAGTTTTAACTTTGCCATTATTTTCAATGGCCTAAATCATCTTCAAAATGTGTCAGAGGAAATGCTGAATTTTACACAGTAGCCATTTCAAATAACAGACTAATATATCAAGCTGTACTGTGTTCTTTCTCATATTCTGTGCTATTGAAATCTACCTGCTGTTTAAATTCCACAGCCTGGCACTCTGATATTAACCTTGAGCCCTAAACTCTGCAGGATTTACCAAATATACAGACAACATCCTATTAACTTACTCTTTGCCTTCCTTTCTCTGTATCTCTCAGATATGAGCTTGTAATTTTCTGTGGTGGGGCACTTGTGTGTAATAGCTTGTGCCATCTAATTGAATGAGGGCTTTAAAGAACATTAAGTACTTAGAGGGAAATTGTGCCAGAATATAATGCCCTTTCCGGGCTGTCAGCTAGCCACTGGGTACTAATCAATAGGCTAATAAACAGCTGTAGAAGAGAAACAAAGGTGTCAGAAAAACTGTGTCTCTAATGAGTAGTGAAACAGAGAAAGCCAGATCCTTTTCAAAGGGGTATGGAAATAAAAATTAAAGAATTGAGATAAAAGGAA
This sequence comes from Myotis lucifugus, assembly GCF_000147115.1. Lineage (NCBI taxonomy): Eukaryota > Metazoa > Chordata > Mammalia > Chiroptera > Vespertilionidae > Myotis > Myotis lucifugus. Next base: position 1,800,962 of record NW_005871190.1, on the reverse strand, counting down.
TTAAGTCAATATTCCACAAGCAATTTTGAAACACCTACTGTGTGCATAGTCCTGAGCTATGTGTCAAAGAGAATGAAAAAGTAAACAGGTTTTTTTTGTTGTTGTTGGTTTGTTGTTGTTTGTTTGTTTGTTTGTTTGTTTTTAATATTGGCAGATCCTGGGAACAGATTACTTTGAAATAGGACTATCTATGTCTGAGAGTTTGATGTTATTGCTTATATCAGCATAACAGTACAAAAATAATATGTCCTTTAGTACCACTAAATGTCTTTCAGTTTGTTTGCTTTTCTGACAAGAATGGAGTTAAGCCAGAATACTTATTAATTAAAATAAAAATAGAAAAGAAAGCTGCTATGTGGGATGGGCGATGGAGGAGGGCGACTGTAAGGAATGAGCTGTTTTTCTCCTAAATCCATGTTTTCTAACGAACTCTATACCCATCTCTAGGGGCACAGTAATTAATGATATTGTGACCAGTTTGTTTATAATCCCATAACACGTGAAATATTTAACTTTAGATTAAAGACTTAGTGGCTAAAGCCCATTGGATGATTGTTCCGCTAGTAGTGAAAGGGCAAAGGGAAAGAATGAGAAAAATATAAGGTGCCAACAAAGAAGCAGAGAAAATTTCAGTTCTTTTCACAATTGGTAAGAAAAATCAAAACACTTTTTTCTCCTTAGATATATTTTATAACAGTCAAGCCTACAGCATGTATCAGTGGCAGATCAAATATTAAAAGCAAATTTTGAGAAGTAAGACTCAAAAGGGAATTATAAAGCTCGGAGGATTTAGAGAGGAGTTGTCGGTTCAGGGAATTCCACAGCTCAGGGGCATAACAGGTGAATGCTCTGTTGCCCATGGATGAGACCTGACAAGGGGGTTGATGAATTTGAGATTTATTATTATAAAGTGAGGACTGAGGGCACATATAAATGGAGGCCGATTTTGACAGCAGTGAAAGGGAAGCTCCACAGAGGTAATGAAAAACTCTGCGCCAAATGTTAAAGCCGATGTACTGACTGATAGCCAGTGAGTGTAAATCTGCAATAATTGAAATAAAAAGACTGAATTTGTTGCCATGAGAAAGTGCAGGGGTTGCATCAGTTGAACAATGGTGCGCTTTGTGAGTGTGACACTTTCGAGAGTGTCCCTCTTACCATAATCTAGAAGTCATAACAGCATGCATTATAACAGTAAAAGCAGCACAAGCAGTTTATAAAGTAATAGTGGGTACAGTTCTTTGAACCCTTGGGCTAGCTCAGTGAAAGAGTTTTCCTTTGAAAAAAGCTTTTAGATAATTAACTGTAAATGATTTGGGAAAACAAATAGTAATGCAAAAATAAAAGTTTTAAAAAGCAATAGCAGGACCTTTACAAATGCCATTTACATGAAAATGGCAAATGTGGAAAATAACTAGAGACACATTAACTGGTCGCAGGAGAATGGAAAAGGGATTATATGATACTACAGGCCCGGTGCATAAAATTTGTGCACTGCGGGGAGGGAGGGTCCCTCAGCCCAGCCTGCGCTCTCTCGCAGTCCGGGACCCCTTGCTCCTTACTGCCTGCCTGCTCGCTGCTCCTTACCCCTCAGCTCCCTGCTCCTAGCACTGTTGCAGAGGCTGGAGAGGCTCTCGCCACTGCTGCTACGCTTGCCAGCCATGAGCCCGGCTTCTGGCTGAGCCGTGCTCCTCCTATGGGAGCGCACTGACCCCCAGGGGGCAGCTTCTGCATTGAGTGTCTACCCACTGGTGGTCAGTGTGCATCATAGTGACTGGTCGTTCTGATCGTTCCATTGTAATGATCGCTTAGGCTTCTATTATATAGATCAGCAATCTATATTACTAGAAAAATAATTGTTTCTTATAATAAAGGGATGTCTTCAGTTCTGAATAAGGGCTATTCTTACAAAAACAAAAATTCTGGAAATTGCACTGGGATCTAATATTGAAATTCTTTCCATCTAATCTGCTCTCTTCCCCACACCTCTTGGGACTAACCCATTTATAGTCATGGATTTTTCAGAGACCCGCTTCTCAGAATCAGCCTTCCAATTCAGAATCAAAAGGCTTGACATAACAGTACTCAACCTTTTCCTTGCCTTCATTTGTTCATTTAGGTCTTTTTCAGTGATAGTTGTAGACTTGCCTGTTTTATCAAGAAGTTTAGAAATCTGTGAGGGCAGGAACATGCCTTTTTTGTTGTTGTCTTCAGTGCCAAACATAATGTATTACATAAAGTAAATTTGTATTTTTAAAAAATATTTTTACTGAATAAGTTGCTGATTTAGAAATACTTTTCAAGAATATTGAAATTACCTCCTGTCATAGTGTACTCACAGTGTTCTATTAAAATACTGTGGCTTTGGTGGCTTATAAACAACAGAAATTTGTTTCTCACAGTTTTGGGCACTGGGAAGTCCAAGACCAAGGCACTGGCTGCTTTGGTGTCTGGTGAGGGCCTGATTTCTGCTTGAGGACCACCTTCTCTCTGTGTCCTTACATGGCAGAAGGAGCAAGGGAGATATCTGGAATCTCTTTTTTAAAAAAATATATTTTATTGATTTTTTACAGAGAGGAAGGGAGAGGGATAGAGAGTTAGAAACATCGATGAGAGAGAAACATCGATCAGCTGCCTCCTGCACACCCCCTGCTGGGGATGTGCCCGCAACCAAGGTACATGCCCTTGACCGGAATCGAACCCAGTGCCCTTGAGTCCGCAGGCTGACGCTCCATCCACCGAGCCAAACCGGCCAGGGCTGGAATCTCTTTTCTAAGAGCACTAATTTCATTCGTAAGAGCTCTACTCTCATCACCTAATAACCTCCAAAAGGCCTCATCTTTTAATAACATCACATTGGGGGTTAGGATTTCAACATATGAATGTGAGGGGACACAATCATTTATCCTATAACACCTATGAACATTTTATTTTCATTGCTATCATCCACAGCTATAATAAATTGCCATAATTCAAAATGATATTTTGGTCACAGTAAAAGAGAAAATGAGAACATGAAATTAATTCAATATTTTATTTTTTCAATTTATTCAACAAATATTATTGACCATCTGTTTTGTGCAACATTGGTAGGTGGATTTCATTGGGCCTCTCCTCTGGACAGGGATTTTAAGTATGCCACTGACCTCCTCTTTTCTGACCCTGTGGGAGGCCACTCAATGGACAGTTGTCTAAAGATTGGAACACTTGGGGGCCTCCTATGGGTAACCCCTTAACATAGCAAGTGATAATGGAACCCATTTTATAGGGAAAGAAATACAAAGCTGGGCCAAGGCCCAGGACATAGCTTGGTATTTTCATGTTCCATATTGTCCCCAAGCTGCTGGGATGATTGAACAGGTATAACAGCCTATTGAAAGACAAGCTCCGCCTAGGGGTGGACTCACCTAGTCTAAAAGGTTGGGCTAGACAATTGGATACATCCATCAGATTGCTGAATGAACAGCCCAGGAAGATGGGTGCCTCCCCCTTAGAGTTAATGATGCACAGGTATCCTCAGACACTGCATATGCAGATGAAAACAACAGATGAACTGTTATGACCCAAAGTACACGCACTTGGAACTTTGTTGCTGCCTCTGCCTTCCCTCTTGGCAGAGGAGGAGGAGGCAGTGTGGACTTGGCCGTGATCTGTTACAGGATAAGGCCCATGGGTGGCCCTCCTATCCCCTTGGGGAAGCAGGAACGACTATACCTTACAGTTGTACTCCTTGATCCAGCCCTGGCCAATAATAGTGCAGGTCCAAGCCTGGAAGCATAGGAAGGGAACGTTGTTAAAGGAGACTTACACTATTGCCCTCTGGCCAGTGTCCAGATTTTTATAGCTTCCCCTGTGAAACTTGGCCCCTATGAAGGGGAAAATCCCGTTTGGCATCACCGGCCAGGTTGTCCTCCGATTCCAGCCACAGTGCAGTCTAGAGGAGACACAGGTGCTTGCATCTTGCCGGAAGGCCATGATCTCCCTATGATGGTCTCAGTTTCTCTTTTGTCTCTTTGACCAGGATGAGCTTGGCTAACAGCATAGTGTCTTGGGCACACACCTATGCTTGAGTACACAATGTCTCCCATTGTTGGGTGTGCACAGAAATTCTCCCAGGAGTGGCCGGTGGATTCCCATGGCGCATCCATCTGGCCACCGCTGCCAATTGGACATGGTTAGCTGCTCAAGACTTCGGCAATGCCTCCTGGGGCCCTGTACACCGAGCCATTGAGACTCTAATCCAGCAGGACCATGGCAATATTCACCCCTGTATAGGTTAAGCAATATTGAATGGATGTGGGTGATTGTTAGGGGAAGAAGTAAGATTAAGAGAACCTGCAAACATATATGGAGCAGCAGCGATGTGATGGGAATCAACATTGTTGGCTGGCTTTCTCCAGAGTTGTGCCATAACAGAACCACTAATGTTGGAAAGCATTGTACTGGCATGAAACTTGTGGATATGATGGTCCCAGGATATGATGGTCCCAGGATATGATGTGTGGAAGGTATGGCTGGCCCTACCTCTCAGCAAATTGGATGGGATGGTATACCTGGGGTAGGCTCTATAACCCTGGGTGAATCCTTAAGACTTTACACGAGATTCCCCATAACTAGGACTCAGTATACCACCGAGGGCATTGAGTTAAATGGACTCCTTGGTGGTTTTACCCACTAGCTGTATTCCTTCCTGCAGGAGGAGTAATTAAGGTAGAATTAGAAGTAATAGCCTTAGCCAAGCATACAGCTAAAGCCTTGAATCAAACCCAACAAGCCCTTACCCTAATGATGTATGAAACCATGCAAATGCTCAAAGTGGTCTTGCAGAACAGAATAGCACTAGATCTGTTAACCACTGCACAGGGGGGGCACTTTTGCCATCCTACATGTAGAATACTGTACATATGTGCCTGATAATCAAGAAAATGTAACCAGAGTCCTGAAAGAGATAGACAGGAAAGTACAAGCTACACAACCCTTTCCTATGATCCCCTCCAAGACTGGTGGGATGGACTGTCAGGAGCATGGTGCTTGGTATTTCTAAGTTTTACTATTGAGGCCAGTACGCTGATCATAACATGTTGCAGGGTAACCCATAGAAACCATCCGGCATAAAGGGTGGAGTGTGGGGGGAGGCCCTGACCAGAGTTCTCTGGATGTTAAAGGCCCATTTGCCATCCGCATGCACAAAGGCAATGACTCAGTAGTATCACTATACGTGCTGCGCAGGTGCACCCTTATATAACCCACTTATGCTAATGTAACACTGATATCACTGATTGGCTTGAAGCTTCTTTTGTTTGAGTTGGTATAAAAGGTGCTACTGAGCAGCCAGTGGCTGCTTCGTCTGCAATAAAGCATGTCCCATATACCAGAGGCTGCTCATGTCTTTTTTCAATTCCCAGCATCCAAGGAGGTCCAGTCCCTAGTAGAGGAGCTCGGACCCAACACCTAGATAATCAAAATCATTTTTCTTCAGCTTCAAAATGTCAAATACCAAACAAACAAACAAAACATACTGCTCTTCTGGGGGCAAGTAGTTTAATTTTTAATAAGAAGATGTTAAAATTAACTTATATACTGACAATGTGTTAAAATATTACTGGAATCTGCTAACATCAAAGAACTCACATTTGTGTAAAGGCTTGATGGGAAATATTTTAGGCTTTGTAGTCATACCATCTCTGTTTTGACTATTTGGACTATTCAACTCTGCCACTGTAGTGTGAAAGCAGCAATTAAAAATACATAAATGAATGGGTGTGGCTATTTCCCCATATTTACCAAACAGGCAGTGGATCATTAGATTTCAGGCAATGTTTACAGGCTGCAAACCTCTTCTTAGGTTACTATCTGAGTTTGCTTGGTTGAAGGTGGGTCACTGGGAAATCAGCATTCCATCTGTAATGAGAGAAAGAAGCTAGACAAACATATGGCTAATGTAACAAGTCCAAAGTGACACACTGTACTTTCATTCCCGTTTCATTAATCCAAACCTAGTAATGTTGCCATACCTAGCAGCAAGGGATATTGGGAAATGTGTCAAACATAATCAAAAGAATGAGGAGATAAAAGATACTGGGGGACAAAATCAACACAATGCTTGATTTGTTTTATGTTGAAACTTTACCATTGATTACCTACTTAACAAATAATCAATATGCTGATAATTATAAGATATTATACGTTATTTTAGAAATCCCTACATTACTTCATTTTTATTGTGAAAAATTTCAAATATACAAAAAAATAAAGAATTGTATAGTATACACCCAAATACCCATACTTAGATTATGTAATATATATTTCGCTATATTTGTTTTATAATATATCTATCATCCATGTATTTTTCTGTCCACTATTAAATCTATCTGTCTTTATGACTTCACAGTGAATTACAGATATGAGTATACCTCTCTCCTGAGCACATCCTCTTTAATGCCATTATTAGAATTCAACATTTGATTACAGTTCTTTTTATGAAGTAGAATTTACATAAAATAAAATGCACACATTTGAAATGTGCCATTCAATGAGTATTTTCAAAAACATAAACCAGCCAGTGTTGCTCAGTGGTTGAGCATTGACCTATGAATCAGGAGGCCATGGTTCGATTCCAGGTAAGGGCACATGCCTGGGTTGTGGGCTCGATCCCCAGTGAGGGCATGTAGAAGGCAGTCATCATGATTCTCTCTCTCTCTCTCTCTCTCTCTCTCTCTCCCTCTCCCTTCCTCTCTGAAATCAATAAAAAAATCTATATATATAAAAGGCTAATATGCTAAGTATCCAACCGTCTGGGTAATGAAGTCATGTAGCAACGCCTGGCTTCTTCTCCCTAGTGACTAGCCTCCTTGCAGTTTCTTCAGCCCAGGAACATGACTTGCTTTATAGCCAGGTGGAAACATTTCACAGTTTAACCAAATGTCTGTGAAGCGTTTTCCCGTGCCTCATCTCATTTGATCCTCACAGAATTCCTGGAGTAGGCAGATAGAAGACTCAGTGGAATCCTATTTTCTTTTCATTAGCCAGAAAATGGAGATTTAGGAAGCTTAGAAACTTGACCCGACTGAAAAGAAGTAAGAAATGGTGGAGCTTGAAAATGACTTCAGGTTTTCTCACTGCGCAGAATATAGTCAACCACTGCTGCAGTTAAATATTTAACCCTTTGTTCTCTGTGTGATCTACAATAATAATCTGCTTCATATTGATATTTACTGCTGTGTTGCTGACAATTACCTGAAAGAGAAGTTGGGGTGCTTCACTGGGCTGGCAAAAGTTTAGCTAAATCAGAAAGCAGGTCTAATTAAGCAAGTTTATTCTATATCTATAAAAGGCTAAGTTGACTTGCGCATGTGCAATACATATAAAGCTCTCACTGGCACCAATCACACGCGTGTGTTTCCATTTGTCATTGTTGATCATGAATTTGGTTAACACTTCTATTATAGAGAAAGGGTGAATAGTGATATTAAAATATTTATTCTAATTAATTTCCTTTCAATGTGCATGAATTTGTGCACTGGGCCACTAGTGTATATATAAAACACATAAATCTTTGTAACCCAACCTCATATCAAGATGTAGAAATTACTCCAGAAAGCTTTATCTTGCTCTTCCAGGTCAGTCTCCCCACTGAGCAAGCTCTATTCTTGTTCTTCTCACTATAGAGTAATTTTTACTGTTTTAGAGTGTCATGTAAATAATATAATATAAAAAAATATGTACTCTTTTGTGAAAGGTATCTTTCACTCAGCCTAATGTGGGGTTTTTTTGCATTTTATTTATGAGGTTGCATGTATTAGTAATGTATTTGTAGAATACTCAACAGGGTGCTTATTTATGCTCTTGTTGAATAGATATCAGAACTTATTTTTAGTGTTGGTATTTAGAGAACAAAGCAACTCTGAACATTTTTATACAAATCTATATATATATATATATATATATATATATATATATATATAGTGAAAAAATGAATAATATAGAGTTACCATATGATATAGCAACTACTCTTCTGGGTATCTACCCCCATAATTTGAAAACATTTATTTACAAAGATATATGCACCCCTATGTTCATTGCAGCATTGGCCAAGACTTGGAAACCACTGAAGTGTTCCTCAATAGATGATTGTGTAAAGAAGATGTGGTACAATGGGATACTCCTCAGCCATAAAAAAGATGAAATACTGCCATTTGTATCAAAATAGATGGATCTTGAGAATATCATGCTAAGCAAAATAAGTCAGACAGAAGGAGTCAAGAACCATATTATTTCACTAATATGTGGGATAAAGCACTGAAAGCAGCAAATAAATAAATAAGGAAAAAAATCAAAAACTTATTCACATAAAAAACATTATAGTGGTTACCAGAGGGAAGGAGGGTGGGAGGGTAGTAAAGGGTAAAGGGGGTAAAATATTTGGTGACAGAAAAAGATTTGACATTGGGTGGTGAATACACAATGTGACATACAGATGACGTATCATAGAATTGTACATTTGAAACCCATATATTTATATTAACTAATGTAATCACAATAAATTTAATTAAAAAAAAAAGACCTCAACCAAGACTGGAATTGTAATGGCCGTAGGAGGAGCTCTCAGACCTATGTTAGATATATAGGAAAGATTAGAATAGCCAACTTCCTCTTCCCTTCTGTAAAAGAATGTCCTGGTTTTTGTGCCATGGGGTCTTCCACGTGGCTGGATAAGGCTGCATGTTCCAATTGAATTTCTCCTTCTCCCTTCCCCTCCTACCCTCCACAGACCTTTTCAGTTGGAAGAACATGTAGCTTAATTTTTGTTTAAGGTCAATAATGGACACACACACACACTTTTATTCTTTTTACTTAAATACCTAGTAGAATTTTAGAATTGCTGAGTCAGGGTAAGTATATATTAGTTTTATAGGAAAACTAGAGGCCCAGTGCACCAAATTTGTGAACTTGGTTGGGGGGGGAGGTGGTCCTTCAGCCTGGCCTGCACCCTCTCACAGTCTGGGAGCCCTTGGGGAATGTCCAACTGACGACTTAGGCCTGCTCACCATGGGGAGCCAACAATTGGACATCCTTAGCACTGCTGCGGAGGCAGGAGGGGCTCCCATCACTGCTGCTGTGCTCACCAGCCGTGAGCCTGGCTTCTGGCTGAGTGGTGCTACCCCTGTGGGAGCACACTGACCACCAGGGGGCAGCTCCTGCATTGAGTGTCTACCCCCTGGTGGTCAGTGTGTGTCATAGTGACCAGTCGTTCTGCCATTCAGTCAATTTACATATTAGCCTTTTATTATATAGGATTCTAGAATTGTTTTTTGCATCTAATTCAACCATTTGATACTTCTGTCATCAATACATGAGAATTAGTTGCTCTACATGCTCACCAACTTTAAGGGTTGTTAATCTTTTTAACCTTAGCTATTTGGTTGTTGATTATGGGCATATGTTATTTCTGTGGAGGATTCTGCCAGCAGAAAGCATATTATCTTTAAAAATTATAATTACTTTATAATAGAGGTAAAGAAATTTCTCACTGAGCTATTGACCTAGAGGTAGAAACTTAGAAAATTCAATGAGAGCAGAGCTACCCAGCATGGCTAAACTCCATGGAACATTGTTCATGTGGTAGTTTATGTAAATTTACTTAGATGTCAGTGAGATTGGGAAAAGGGTCATTTACATAGTTTAAAATATGAATATTACACACTGATGGTCATGCTGAATGATTAAACATATTTAAAGAGGCATATAAATCAAGAGTATACTTCAAAAATTACTATTTTAATTTTTTTTCTAAAGTTTACCAATTAAGTAATTTCAAACTAGACAAATATGCTTAACTTACTTACTGAAAAAAAAAGCAAAAAGTGAAAAATCTATTCCCAAAGTAAATAAACATTTAGCTGATCATTTTTCCCCCATAACTTTACTCCACAATTTTTGGTAAATATTGTAGTGATATGAAAATCATTAAGGGACACACACACAAAAAAAGGCTTTTGAAAGCAAGATTACTGAAACAGCTAATACATTTATTTTTTTTACTCTGTCAATCTCTGTTGTGTTTAGTACCAAACATAAGTATCTTCTAGTATTTAAAAGAAGATAATGAAGGAAACATGACAATTTAAAAGAATAGTAAGAATAATAGTCCTACAGACAAGATGCGGCGTAGGTAAACATCAGTACTTGCTGCCTCCCACAACTACATCAAAATTACAACTAAAATATAGAACAACCATCATTCAGAAGCACCTGATATCTTGGCTGAATGGAAGTCCTACAACTAGAGAAGTAAAGAAGAAAGCACATTGAGACCTGTAGGAGGGGCAGAGGTGAGGAACAGGCTGATCTTCTCATTCTTAATTGAACAGAGATCATAATTTTACCCTTATATAAGGTATCAAAAAATCCAGTATAAGTTTAAACCCAACTAGTATAAAAAATGATCAAAGAGCAAAGCATGATGTTACATAATTTGATAGCAATAATAAAATATACAACTGTTTTCATTTTATGTCTGCTACACACACAATATATATCATTTAAAGCATTTGTGCCTAATGAAGTGATATTGTAATGTTTTTAAAACCTAGTCCTAGTTGACATCATTTGTTGCCTTAGTGAATATCATAAAAGGCTCATACTTCCTCAGTTTTATATAATTTCTAAATAGCTTTTATCTCTTTCAGTTTAACCAGTGAATATTGGGGGTAAATAGAAGATTTAAATTTTATTTTGAACTTTTTTTTGCCCTTACAGACTCTGAATTTTTGTGATAAAAGTTAAAAAGCTGTTTATTTTACTCTTGTTATTCCTTTCTTGGATGTTTACATTTGACAGTAGTTTTATTTGAAATAAAATTACATAGTTTCATTGTCCCATCAAACCTACTCCTGTGTGAAGCCTAATCAAAACAATGATTTTGTAATGGGTTTTTAACTATGGCAATGAAAAATAAATTTAGATAAACAGAAGATGCTGTGCTGGGTGAACAACATAATCCCTGAAATATTTCAATTGAAGTGATGACTGTAGGAGACAGCTTATGAAGTTGTCTTTTACAGCAGAGAACTGTAAAGATGTGATCCAGTAAAATGTCAATTAGATTTTCAACTCATGGTATTGGAATGTGAACGATAATAATCCCTGTCCAGTTTCAATCAATGTGAACTGATATTCCTTATGCAATGGAGAGGAGAAAAGACACTGTGCCATGAAACCACACAGATTGTCATGATAAAATAAAATCTAACATTTGCAGATTTTATCAAGTGACTAAATAATTATAATTGTTCTAATATTAGTGTTAAAGTAGGCAGATAGAAAGATATGAGCTTGGAGGGGCTGGGAGCGGCAGCGGGGGTTTGGAGGAACAAAGTTTGAGACTTGAAAAACTGAAAATAGACAATGGAGGTGGCAGGCCGCTGTGTGAGTAGGGAAGATTCAGAGCCCTCCAGGATGTGATCTAACCAGTGGCATAACACCTAGATAAAGGAGCCTTGTAGCTTAAGGATATATTTTTTTGAGACATGAGGGAGGGGGTGACTTGCTTCTTATCTAGGGGCATTCCAGCCTAGGAGTATAAATCCTCTAAACTTCCAAATATCAGAGTACTCGGCTCAGTCTCTGCCAGCTGAGCTGCCCACTCAGGCACTTAGTTTGGTCTCAGCCAGCTGAGTTGCCTTCTCAGGTCCTTGCCTGCTTTTACTGCCATTTGTAGTCTCTTGTTTGAATTCATTCCTACAACAAGACAAGAACGAGGGGCACAGAGTACTGTCCCTGCCCAGAGGCTATTTCTGGCCAGAGACCCCCTTGACCACAGCTGACATTAGGACTGAAGAGACATTTTAGTTTTTTGTTTTGTCGAAACAGTTTTCTATAAATACCTTGGTAATATAATACCTTGGTACAGGTATTAATAAAAGCTCTTACTGTTCTAATTTTAATTAGAGAACAGTTAAGTTTTAATTATTTTAATATTGGCCTCTTCTGACATATACTTGGAGCCCTTTTATACTTATCAAAGGTAGGGGAATTAAGTTTAATTCAAAAACCCCAAGGGTGAATTAATTTAAGAAGCTTTAAAATTGTAAATATGTTACAACTAATTTCTCACATTTATTAAAAATGCATCTCCAATTATTTCAGCAAATAATTTATTTTCACCTTAGTATAAACAACTAGAGGCCTGATGCACAAAAATCGTGCACTCGGTGGGAGAGGGGAGTTTGTCCCTCAGCCCGGCCTGCACTCTCACAGTCTGGGAGCCCTCGGGGGATATCCAACTGATGGCTTAGGCCCAATCCCTGCAGCAGTCGGACATCCTTAGAGCTGCTGTGGAGGCCAGAGAGGCTCCCACCACCATCGCTGCTCTTGCCAGCTAAGAGCCTGGCTTCTGGATGAGTAGCGCTAACCCTGTGGGAGCGCACTGACCACCAGGGGGAAGCTCTTGCATTGAGCGTCTGCCTTCTGGTGGTTAGTGAGCATGATAGTAACCAGTCATTCTGCCATTTGGTCGATTTGCATTTTAGCCTTTTATTATATAGGATGTAATTTCCAAAGTTAGAATGAAAAACTTCAGATTAAATGTGCTTCATGTAGTTTTGCAATCAAATAATTATATTCCTCTTCATAAAGAAAAGTGTGCCATTGTTTTCTAATTGGTTTATAAAAACAAAAGGCAATTTTCTTTAAGTTAGAAAGCAACAAGAGATCTTTAAATTGTTTATATATTACATGGGTTTATTTAGCACGTTGTTAGCATTTTCCTATTGAAGTAAAAGATTCTTTATAAAACAATATTTAAATGTCTACCAAATTTTATCACTAGAATTTAACAATATCATTCTACCTTTATCTCATTTCCATTTTGTTTTCATATTCTATAATTACAATCAGTAACTTCCAACAGAGATCTATAAACAAATCCCTGATTTTTTCCCATAGAATCTATATATATAAAAGCATACGTGACCGTTCGACCAGTAGCTATGAAGCACACTGACCACCAGGGGGCAGACACTCTGACCGGTAGGTTAGCTTGCTGCTGGGGTCTGGCTGATCGGGACTGGGCGAGATGGGCCAGACATGCCCTGGAGCCCTCCCACGGTCCCTCCCCAGTTTCAGCTTGATCCCGCAGCCCAGGCCAAGGGACCCCACTGGTGCACAAATCCGTGCACTGGGCCTCTAGTATATTTCTAAGAAATGAAATTACATAATGAATGTTTAAAGTCTTTCAGCATATGTTGCATTTTAGTAAGATTTATAAACCCGACAATGTCAATATAGTAAAGTCTCTTTAATTTTTGTCATTTTAGTAATTAAACTTATGACTTCTTATTGCATATGTATTTTCATATTGCTAGTGAAATTGGCTATTTTTATATGTTTATCTGGCATTTGTAATTTTTATTCTATGAGAATACAATTTGATGTTGGTTCTCCATTTTTTTCTTTGGTTTGTAAGCATTAGTAGCATTACATTTTTTTCCTTAATATTTGTTGCAAATATGTTTTCCAGTCAATAGTTTGCCTGTTAATTCTTTGGGCCATTTTGCTGTTGGAGGAGGTCATCTACAGAGGATGTGACCCACAGTTGACCCCAGAGCTGGAACCTGGAAAATGGCAATTGGAGGCTCATCACCTCCTCCCTATTTTTAGGATTCTGGATGCAGGGGGCACTCAAGACAAGCTTCATATATCAGTTCCCTTGCTTATTCAAACTGCCATCTATCAATCTGGTCTTCTATCTCTCCCTGCCCTCCCTCTATAGGAGCCAGTTTCAGATTTTACCCTGGAAGCTTTCTAGTGTGTATACCAACATTTGTTCAGGGCCAATGGGTCTCATACCTGTTTGCAGTTATTTCCCCACTTAGGGTGGAACTTTATCTTTCTGTGGATAATTTTATCTGAGTCCTGTCTCTGCCAGTCACCTACTTCCTTCTAGTCTTTTCTGTACAATTTCAACTTCTTTTCAGATATACCTCTGTTGGTATGAATATTTTTTTTCTATTTACATATACTTAGAAGTTTGAATAATTCTGTCTTCTACTTATTTTGTTTATATGGGTTAGGGTAGTTTTATTTATTTTTTAAAACAATATGGATGAAGGATATCTACAGAGATTTAATCTTAGGTCATTGCCATTATTCAAGGAGAAACTTCCCTTATGTGTTTTGAACAAACAGTAATAAAGCACTAAAGACTATTGCTAAAAGTTCAATGACTCATTCCAATATTGAACATATACCAGATTGAATAGCTACATCTATTTACAACTTTAAAACCACAATATTAGAATTGGTGGTAGGGAACCTTGATGACTCCAACCCTTTAGAAAAGCAACGTTTGCTTAACATTTTATTCTTTCCCACCTCTTGATCATATTATTCACTGCTCAGAAAAGAGACATGAATGCTATTTTGGCATTTATCAAATAATAAAATAATACTTTCTAGAATCAAATATAGCCAAATAGTTGATTCAGAATTGTTTTCCACAATCAATTTGGGATAGTTGATATTTTTATCAGAAACTCAGAATTGTTAGAATTTTCTAATGTAGTAAAGAAAAAGTAAAGAAATGAACAAGTTGGATGTGAAACTTGATCTTTAACTTAATATATTCTGCTTTGATCCAGAAATAGACCAATATCTTGGAATAAGCTTCCAGTGGCAGCTTTACTGATAAAAAATATTAATTGGAATATTTTTATAATTCAAAATTATCACATTTTTAGGATTATTAAAATTTAGAGGTCAGAATAAGCACTCATTACAATTGTTCCATAAATGCCAGAAGTTTGAGAATCACTGATATAAAATGAATATTTTATTGGATTTCTCCCAGGTATTTATCTTATTTTCTAATAAACACCACTTAATAACCAATCCATCCCTTCTAAATGGACTTTTGGATCATCATTACTTTCATGTTCTTTTATGTATTTTGATAACTCTCACTACCTCTATTATTTTCTACCTTACTCAGTTTGGAAATTGTGTGTGTGCGCACACACTGGTACCACACCATCTAATTCATTATAACTTTATTAGAAATTTTACTATAGGAAAAGAGAAGTTTAATTTTCCCTTTTCTTGATTAGTTTTAAATACAGCTCTCTTGGCTCTTTCCAGCTCTTTTCAGGACTGTCTCCTGGTCACCAGCACTTATCCTTTAAAGAACATTTTGAGATGAAATATATTTGATCATCAAAAGGCTCTTCTGACTTGACTTCAAAGGTCTCCAGGAAAAATAAAATTATTCTCAATACTTGTAGATACTTTCTGCATCTTTATCCCATAGAAGAGTTTTATAAAAACTTCAAAGCCAGTATGACACACTTAAAGGATATGTTTACTTACAGTCATTTGCCTTAGTTGGATTGAATTTAGTTCATTTTTTTTTGCCATTCCTTTCTCCCTTTCTTCCTTACTTCCCTCCTTCATCTCCAAGTTTTCTCTTTTTATTCTCCCTTGAATCCAATTAATCAGGTTTATCTTTATACTGATAATCTCTTTATGGTAAAGTCACCAATGACCAGCAATTTACTTTATCCAATGCTATTTCTCGGTTCTCATTTCATTAGTGCTAGCAGCTGTTTTTACTTGAAGCACTTTCTTTTTTTGGCTTCTCTGACACTTCACTTGCATAGTATTCTTATTAATATCTTGACCACCAATTTTTCTGTGTTTTTTTCCCCTCTCATTCTCTGACTTCTCAATGTGAGAATGCCTGATGCTGGCTCTTTACTCCCCATTATTCTTCTGACTACATTTCCTAAGACTCCCTCCCTTATTCCTTCATTCAAGTCACACAGATAGTCTTGTTATTTAAGAAGTGGTAGACATGCTGCTGCATCAAGACCTATGCAATTTCTCTTTTATCTGCCTGGAATACTCTTCCCTCACATGTCCACAGGGTACACTCTATCACTTCCTTCTGGTCTTCACTCAAAGGTCACCTTCTCAATGTGGACTTTTCTAACCAACCTGTTCACAATGCACACACATACCCTTTCCACCCTCTGTAATTCACATCTCTTTTTCTGTTTAATTTTTCTCTTTAAAACTTAATATCATCTTGAATAGTGCATGTGCGTGCACACACATACACATACACACACTCACATACACTGTTACTTTATTTATTGGCTCCCTAATTAAATGCATCCATTATATATAAATATGGGTTCTGTATTTGATCCAATACATTATAGCCAGCATCTGAAAAAAGTTCATGGCTCTAAGTAAGCATTTATTGTATACTTTTGAAAAAAAAAAACTAATGAATGATTTTCAGGTTTTCCTAAACTCGATTTTTGCTTATTATATTTAAATTTATACTAGCTATTATACATTTTTGTTCCAATCACTTTATCTTTACTGTTTCATTTTTTAATTTTAGTTTTATAAGCTGCACATACATTATCTTTTGCTTCCTTTCATTAATTACAGAGATTTGGCTCTGCCCAAATTTTTGAGATTCACAAAGTTTTTTCTCAAAACTGTAAACTTTGCTTTTATATTTTTTCCACTTAATCTTGCAGAGGAGAAAGAAGCTGGTCAGATTTTACTATTTGTAGACAACAATTTCTTTCTAGCAAGTTGATTGCATAATTTTTTACTTTATTGCTATACTTCTCACATTTTTGATAGATAAATTTATTCTGTGTCAGTTTTCTTTTCATTTGTATATCTGGGACAGTTTAACCTTTCCATGGCAATTTTCTTTAGATATATATATATATATACATATGTCAATATTTTTCTTCTAAACATCTTTAATTTTTAGTTTTTATCTTACTTTATATTTTGTATCTATTATATTTTCTCTTTTTGTTTTTATTTTTTAAATATATTTTTATTGTTTTCAGAGAGTAATGGAGAGGAAGAGAGACAGAAACATCAATGATGAAAGAGAATCATTAATCAGTTGCCTTCTGTACCCTTCACACTGGAAACTGAGCTAGCAACCCAGGCATGTACCCTGACCTGGTATCAATCCATGACCTCCTGGTTCGTAGGTCAACGCTCAACCACTGAGCCATGCCAGCTGTACTCTCTTATTGTTTTTATCATTTTATTTTTTAGGTACATACAGACAGTCCTCGGATTATGTTGGACTTGACATATGTCATTTCCTGGTTACATCGCCATCTCCCATTTATTTATAAAAAAAAAGTTCCGTCATTTCGATGTATGCACATATGTGCTTTATGTTTTTTTATTATTTATTTACCATAAGTAAAGGTCAGGATTTGTTATCTTTCTTTTAAACTTTTTTTTACTGTTTCACTTCATTACTGTTGTGTATGTGCTCCATGTGAGTGACGTAGGTGCTTATGTAGGTGGGTTCCGACTGACGGCGAAAAACACGCCATAGGAACGGATCTCCGACATAACCCGAGGACCTACTGTATTCTGAAAATTTTTTATTCATTAATTCAGTAAGACTATTTTAATACTTACTGCTTGTTTTCAAGTCTAAAAGGGAGGACTTTAATTTTTTCTTTTTAATTTTTTTCTTCCTGACAACTTTTCATCTGCCATTCAGGAATATTTAGTTCCTTCCATTTATCTTTGATTATGTCCTGATGTCTTTCATTTCATTTTGTTTTCTTCCTGTGGATTTTTGTACATATTTCATGGAAACCTTCTTTGCTTGTATTATTATTTTTTCTCTTACTCCAAGAGTAAAGGATTTGGGAAGGTTTTTCCCCTTCTCTAAATTTGCAAATAATGTGTACTTTATCTAGTGTTTAAGGAGTTTTATTTAGGACTTATTACTTTCTTTTCTTTATATTCATACTTCAGAAATGAGAAATTTACCAAATTCAAATCAATGTGTGACAACAAATTAGGTTTGTTAAACTTGCCTTGACTTTATATTCATTTCAGTGTTGTGAAATCTTTTTTCTATGCACAACTGGAGAGCACGTACATTGTACCCAAATAATTACTGTTGTCTAGTAGAATTAATTAAATGTTCTTCTTAACTGAAGTGGAAAATTCTCCTAAGTCATTGTCTTATTTTCTGAAACTCTAAACTAAGGCACTATTTGAAAAATTACCACACTTCTAATGTACTATCAGTGATATACTTCCATGCATATTAGTATATATAAATACTAGTAAACTATGTCTTCCAAAGTACCCCAAACTACCTAATTCATCAGAATCAGCATTTCCCTGGCTGTTTGTAGAATGGAAGTTACCTGATTTTGAAGCATTATACAGGCAGGTTTCTACAGTAAAAGCAGTTTTCATCAGTATAAGAAGGCTATTCTGTATCTTGTAACTGTAAGAAGGCACACCTGTTCTTCACCTTCGAGGCTAGAACGTTTTCTCTGTTTTAGAGTGTACATAGTGTATTCATTAAATCTCTCATACATTATCCTTATTGTTATGACATGGAAGTTTTAGGTTTTGATGACTGGTTGATGTTAGTGTGAGTTTTCAGTGCTACTATGCATAACTGATATTTTCACTGCTTTCCCTTTAATTTTTGTGGTGAACTATATGACACTGGGAGGGGGTCTATTATGAGATACCATTTTAACCATAAGTATTTGGTATTAAGAATTTAGAAATGTTTTTTGCTGTTGTTTATTATCAGATATATTAAAAGTAATATTCAAATAGAGAAAAGGTAGTACATAATACCAGTAACAATATTAATGTTATCTTATGTAAACTTACCAAATTACATGTTTGTTTGTTTTTTGTTACTTTTAATCATTACACTTCCCTAAAGACAATTGCAAAAATCAGTAAATGGTAGTTGAACCCAACTTATATTTGTTTCCTACACTAGAAGCTATTTTATTATTTTTTGCTTTTTTTAAACTGAAATGCCACATAAATTGTGTAGGGGATATGTGTGGTGAAAAAGAAGTGGCTGAGCCAAACCTTAAAGGCAAGGAAGAAAGAAAGGAACAAAAGAAAACTAAATACCAAAGACATAGTGAAAAGAAAAACAGATAAAGCAATAGTCTTAAAACTTATATGTTTGTATAAGCCCATCTACATTTTCCCTAGCTGAGGGAGGAAGAGAAATAGGCAGACTGCTTCTTATTTTCTTTTCTCTTTGGTTTCTATCTTCTTTCTTCTATAACGTCTTTTCAGAAATGATGCATTGGGTGAAGGAGAAAACAAAAATCATTCTGGAACAGTTCTAACCTATCAGAAGAGGTAGGAAGAAATAAACTCCAGCTGAGGCCTGGAGCCCATTCAGTGTCTCAGCCAAATGCCTGTCTTTCAAGTACTTATCAGTCACACTTCTGTTTTGCTTCCACGCTTCTTTTACCCTCTACTATTTCCCTTTTGTGTAGTTTATATGGGCTTTTCTCCAGAAGAAAATCAAAGAGCACTGCATTTTGCCTAGAAAATGACACCTTTGTTCCTTTGCTGGGAGCTGTACACTAGAAGCTATTTTATTATTTTTTGCTTCTAGTGACATACTAGTAAACGTGCTGCCCACCAAACTGGTCACTCGTTTGAAAAGTAGCCCTTTATTTGACTAGAAGAGACAGAGGCCAAACGAGCCTCGTTCTTTCCTATGCCGTCAGCAATGGAGGCTAGGACAGGACAAAGCAGTCACCCCTGCGCACAGGTTCTGTCCTTGAAATAGCCAATTGCACTTGGGGCCCTGCCTTGGCCTGTTAACCAAACACTGCAACATGGGATTTAAGGAATGACAGTAATCCATTGGTGATTGTTGATGCTACAAACACAGTTTTTTAAAAGGATGGTTCTTTTTTCTCTGTGTCCTCTGATAAAGTCTCATAGTTTCCATAACCTTTAGAATTCATAATCTTTAGGTAATGAATGCACTTTGTAGAAACAGCAGGAAAGTGAAGATCTGCAAACCTTTCCTTCACAGATGAGTTTAAAAATGCTGTCATTTACTTCAACTGTTGAAAATGGAATAGAACTTTCTCCATATTTAAACAGTGGTATTCTCTTTTCATTCTGAAAAGCAATGAGTTGTCACAAATGGACATCTTGCTATGAATAAAGATGACAAGTGACTCGGAGATATGCTTGACAAGTGGGAAATGGTTTGAATGTAGAGTTTATATGCTCTTCTATCATCAGTTTGGGAGACTGAACGAGTCTGATTGCAGTGGGTAGCGGGTACGTGGACGGTAGCTCTCAGGGTGTTCTCATACTCCCCAAGTTGCCAACAGAACCTTTTCAGTGCACTCTTATATATGAGATGGTGATAATGGTTTTCTGTCAACTGGCATTGCTTGATCCTGCTTCAAGTTGGCAAAGCCTCAACAGCCCTCTATCGTCAGAATCCTGCCTATAGGAGAGAGTTGGAGACGACTCTTGAAGAAGGTTCATCTTTAGTATAGATTAAGTGTCCTGTGTGGGTCGCACCGATAGACTAGTGCAGAGATAACTCACTGACATCTGAAAGCTGATTCTGAAACCTGAAGCTGATTTCTGAAAGAGAACAGAAATTAGACAGGAAGCCTCAGAGGTCCCCTGTGCTTGGAAAGACCCTATGTCTCCTTAGAAGTCCCTGTTGGTAAACATCCTAGTTCTCTTTCTTTATCTGTAAAAGTTGCTGAATAAATTAAATAATATCCTGACACTGTAAAACTCAACATTGCTGTTCGACTATAAAACAGATTGCTAATGTTTATAGCAAATACAAAGTACCTACTTTTCTCCCTAATTAATGTGGATGTGATTGCTGCCTTGTACTCGATTTGTCTAAATTCATCATCTGCTTCATTATTAGATCAGTATTTAGAAAGTGATTCTTGCACCATTCTCACTCCTGTGCAATGCAGACATATCGCACTATTCATTTTTCTCCATGTACCCTTGCCTTTTCCTTATTAAAATTATTGCCTATGAGGAAATTTAGAGTGCAAGTGGAAATCACTCTAAAATCTTAGCCAAAGCAAAGCAATAATTTGTAATTGCCACAGCAGTTAAGAGCAGGTCAGCCCTGCACCAACTGTCACTCAAAAAGGGCTTTCACACAATCCCAGTGATCACAGGTTCTGAGTTTCCGCATAAATCTTTTTCTTTCACTTATGAAGATGTTTAGAAATTCAGGAGTATATGAATGATGTTACCAAAGGCTAATATTATGACACTTCTATTTTAGGAAAAATAAATTATCTGTGAATTTCTGCCACACTTTGCAGCTGACTGATGCGGGAGAACATGGCTGCCTGGAAACAGACCTGGATCTGGCAATGAGGAGAGAGAGGCCTCAGCCCCATCAAGGCAGAGTGTGTGCCAATTTGGGTAACACTTTTTGTCGTATACTTTGTCTGGAAACCAGTGCAGAAAGTTTAAAAGTAGAAAATAAGTCCTGATCTTCCCTACTTATTTTTAGTTTACTAATGCTCGCCCCAGTGTTACTTTTTCATTTTTTTCCAGGTGGGTTCTCATTTGTTGTTATTAATCCTCACCCGATGATATTTTTTTTCAATGCTCTTCAGAAAGAGTGGAAAGGAGGGAGGAAAGGGGAGAGAGAGAGAGAGAGAGAGAGAGAGAGAGAGAGAGAGAAGGGAAACATCGATGTGAAAGAGATGCATCAACTGGTTGCCTTCTACTGGTGGCCCATCCAGGAGGTGGGGAGTGAACCTGCAACCTAGGTATGTGCCCTTGACTGGGAATCAAACCCATGACCCTTTGATGTAAGGGCTGATGCTCTAACTACTGAACCACACAAACCAGGGCAGTTCTCTCTCTTTTTTAAGCATATGGGTCACATTTTAGAATAATGTTTTTACTTTTTTTTCTCCCAATCCCCTGAACCCCTCCTCTTTGGCAATCACCAGGTTTTTCTCTATATCTATGGATATTTTTCTGTTTTGTTTATGCATTTGCTTTGTGTTGTTATATTCCACATATAAGTGAAATCGTATAGTATTTGTCTTTTGAGGTCTGATTTATTTTACTTAGCACAATACTCCTAATTCCACCCATGTTTTCACAAATGTAAAGATTTCATTTTTTATTGTTGAGTAATATATCAATGTGTGTGTCTGTGCATGTGTGCATGTGTGTGTGTGTGTGTGTGTGTGTGTGTGTGTGTGAGTAATGCTGCAATGAACAAAGACATAGAGGTGC
Organism: Myotis lucifugus; assembly: GCF_000147115.1. Classification (NCBI taxonomy): domain Eukaryota; kingdom Metazoa; phylum Chordata; class Mammalia; order Chiroptera; family Vespertilionidae; genus Myotis; species Myotis lucifugus. The sequence continues at coordinate 1,778,861 of NW_005871190.1, read as the reverse complement.
ATATGTTTTTTCAAATTAGTGTTTATGTTTTCTTCTAATAAATAGCCATAAGTGAAATTGCTGGGTCATATGGAAGCTATATTTTAAATTTTTTGAGCAACCTCCATACTGTTCTCCACAGTGGCTGCACCAATTTGCCATCCCACCGACCATGTACCAGGGTTCCCTTTTCTTCACATCCTCACCAGCACTTGTTATTTGCTGATTTTTTTATGAGAGCCATTCTGACAGACGTGAGCCCAGTTACTTTCTTACTGTAACAGAAGTACTTTGTTGGCAGTTTGTTCGGTCATTTTTCACTCATTTTTTACTCTTAATATGTTTTACAAAATTTGTCATCCACCTTATTTTAAACCAGTGGTTCTCAATAGTGGTGTTGTCCCCGGGACACATTTGGCAATATCTGGAAACATTCTTATTAACTGGAAAAGTGGGTGCTCCTCACACACAGTGGGTAGTACGTGAATGTTGCTAAATATCCTACAATGCACTGAAGAAATCCACAACAAAGTATAATCTGGCCTAAAATGAAAAACTCTGCTCTAAACTCTTGCTTTGAACATAATCTATTCTTTACTTAGCAGAATTCTTTCTATATAATATAAGTAGCTGATATTTTGTTCAGCAACTAATAGAATTTTCTAATACATTGTATAGTATCTACACTAATAAAAGAGAAACATGGTAATTAGCGTACAACCGCTACCCTTCCCATTGGCTAATCAGCATATCCTTATGCAAATTAACTGTCAGCCAAGATGGCGGCCGGCAGCCAGGCAGCTGGAAGCGAACATGAGGCTTGCTTGCTCCAGTGACTGCAGACTCCAACGTTCCCCGCCTGACTTGCCGGCCTCTGAGCTGGCAGTTGGAAAGATTCTAACAAATATAGGCCGGGATCTCAGAGCTGGAGTTATACATTGTTTCGATTATAGAACCGAAACAAACCAGATACCTGCTCTCAGAGCTAGAGCCAGAGCTAAAGCTGGCCCAGAATAAAAAATAAAAAGGAGCGGTTGGGAGCTTCAGTCACCCACCAGCCTGAAAACAGCCCTCATCAGCCCCTCACCCAGACTGGCCAGGCACCCCAGTGGGGACCCCCACCCTGAAGGGTGTGTGACCAGCTGCAAACAGCCATCATCCCCTCATCCAGGCTGGCCAGGCACCCTAGTGGGGACCCCCACCCTGATCCAGGACACCCTTCAGGGCAAACCAGCTGGCCCCCAGGCCTCTATCCTATATAGTAAAAGGGTAATATGCCTCCAGCACCGGGATCAGCGGAGCCGCGAGGCCTCCTGGCACCGGATCAGCGTGACAGGGGGCAGTGCCTAAACCCCCTGATCGCCCTGTGGCTCTGTGTGTGACAGGGTGCGGCGTCCCAACCCCCTGATCGGCCCTGCTCTGTGTGTGACAGGGTGCAGCGCCCCAACCCCCCCACCCCCCCCACAGGCCCTGCTCTGTGTGTGACAGGGTAGAGCCATAACCTCCCCATCAGCCCTGCCCTGAGTGTGACAGTGGCGGCGCCCCAACCCCCTGATCGGCCCTGCTCTGTGGGTGATAGAGGGCGGTGCCCTAACTCCCCTATCGGCCCTACTCTGTGCGTGACAGGGGGGAGCTCCCCAACCCCCTGATGGGCCCTGTTCTGTGCATGACAGGGGGCAGCGCCCAACCCCCTGATTGGCCCTGCTCTGTGCGTGACAGGGTACAGAGCTCCAACCCCCCTGATGGTCCCTGCTCTGTGCATGACAGGGGGTGGCGCCGCAACCTCCCCATCGACCCTGCCTTGAGTGTGACAGGGGGAGGTGCCCCAACCCCCCAATCAGCCATACCCTGAGAGTGACTGAGGGTGGAATCGCAACCTTCCAATCCGCCCTGCTCTGTGCATGACAGGGGGCGGCGCCCCAACTCCCCAATCAGCCCTGCTCTGAGCCCGACCAGGGGCTGCACCTAGGGATTGGGCCTGCCCTCTGCCACCCGGGAGCGGGCCTAAGCCAGCAGGTCGTTATCTCCTGAGGGGTCCCAGACTGCGAGAGGGCACAGGCCGGGCTGAGGGCCCCCCCCCCCAAGTGCACAAATTTTTGTGCACTGGGCCTCTAGTTTACTAATATTTGTCAAAAGGATTAATATACATTAAACTAGATTAAATATATGAAGTAGCATGAACAGCGGCTTTGAGAGTAGAACTGGGTTTGAGACCCAGCTCCAAAATTAAATGTTTGTGTAACCTTGATCAAGTTACTTCACATTTGAGGGTCTCAGTTTTATACTAGTACTAGAGGCCCGGTGCATGGATTTGTGCACCAGCAGGGTCCCTCGGCCTGGTCTGTGGGGATCAGGCCAAAACCGACTCTCCGACATCCCCCAAGGGGTCCCGGATTGTGAGAGGGTGATTCTTGGGTGACACACCTCAGAATTGGGCTCCCTCCTCTCTGGTTCTGGGTGTGTTACCTGAGAACCACAGCTGCCAAGTCACCACAGTGTGTCAGCTCCTGAGTTAAGCATCTGCCCCCTGGTGGTCAGTGCATGTCATAGCTACCAGTAGGAGTGTCTGCCTCTGGTGGTCATTGTGTGTCATAGCTACCAGTCTAA